>NC_071353.1:144428566-144735198 GCF_943734655.1 Sabethes cyaneus | reverse complement strand
GAAGTGGAGTAAACAAATACGGCCAGCTTCTGTCTGCATTGGAATGATATCACGTTGCATTTATTTATATTTATATGATAGAAAGTTTATTGATAAAAAGCAAAAACAATAGGCATCCAAATTTACTACCCTGGGGGACGCCAGAAATATTTGAAAACACACCAGAATAAGAAGTTCCGATCTATTTTAATTCGAAACGATCGCTTTGTTTGCCCGCCCAGTTAGCTCCGGGCCAGTCCGGCCCCGGCATGGCCCCCCCGGTATGTTCGAATTTCGACTGGGTGGTGCCTCTATAGAGATACTAGGATCTTTGCACTAGCCCCGCAATTTTCCTGTACTCTAAAAACCTGCTACGAAGTCTGTCGATAAAGAAGGGTCAAGTTCTGAAGGACGTTTATACCCATAGCTTTGCTTTCGATCGGTTTGTTGGATAGCAATCTGAACCAAGAATTCAAAGGTGTAAAAACTCCGAGTTTCTCTAGATTGTTTAGCAGAATTCTGCTAGCCCGAATGCAACATTAGCCCGAATGTAACACAAGCCCGAATGTAACACAAGCCCGAATGTAAGACTAGGAGCTCCGTAACCGAAAGGTGTAGCACCTGCGCTTTGCTTTCGGATCGGTGTTGCGAAGCCCGCACTCGTGTGGTCTAATTTCCTCACAGACGCGTACTCATTCTTTCGGACCCTCGCTCATATTTATTCATGCGAGTGTGAGTTTAGCTAACAGCCGCGGTCGTCGCTTTCGTTCGTCGTTGAAGCCCGAGCTGCTGATACCAATTACTCGCGAGGGTTCGCACTCCCGCCCGTGAATAAAATCGAGAGCGAGGATGACGAAGAAAAGGAACAGTTATGCAAAATTTGTATCACATTTCTCCATTAGCTTCACGGGCAGCTGATTGCTCATGAGTTTTTTGACTCGCGAATAAGCTACGCAAGAAGACGATGTGAGGGTGTGCGTGCGCGAGTGTGTGGGTAGCAGAATGTCTGCACACATCAACGGCGGCTGTTTCTTTTACGACTGCGTGAGCGTTGTAACCGTTGAATACTATGCTTCTCATATTCTCTCGCATGTGAGTAGGCATCGTTGACTTCTTGTTCGAATTGCAACATTGCTTTCGGTTTTATTAAATCCCAAGAATATTCAAGAATAAGGCAGACTACAATAGTAATTAACTGCTGTTATTAATTATGTAAACTTTATTTGAAAACCCGCTCTAACCTAACGTATAAATACTGAAACAAAAGCCCGCCGCTTATTCAATTCGAAAGTCGCAACAAGCGACTTCACCGCTTTATATTTTACAAAAGTTAAATCGATGCGAGGACTAGGGAAAACTAACTTGTGGTCAGTAGACCTGGCCCCCCGCAGTGGCCGGCGCTTTCGACGGCGGGTCACCGGCGAACACTCGCCGTTGACTACGGCCGGCTCGCCCTGAATCATCTAGGAAACGTTTGCTACTAACATGGTAAAAAGTTCCCATATCTTATGATAAGCATTACTCTTATCTGACTTAACCAAAATCATAAGTTCAAAAATTGCTGAGTTCGAAAAACATTAGTTATCAGTTTGATTTCGTGAATGTTGCTATTAGAAGCGTAATTATCGGCTACTTTAATCGGCTGGCTGCGAAGTCTGTTGTATAAAAACAGAAGCTTAAGTTTTAAAACGGAGCGTAGCATCCAGGCTTTGCTTTCGAATCGGTGTTACGAAGCCCACACTCGTGTGGTCTAATTTCTTCACACACGCGTACTCATTTTAACAAACTCTCGCTTTTATTTAATCATGCACTGCAACGAGTTTTTGTGATTGTGTTTTTAGCTAACCGTTACAGTCGTTGCTCTCGCTCGTCGTTGAAGCCCGAGCCGGTGATACCGATTACTCGCGAGGGTTCGCACTCCCGCCCGTGAGTAGAATCGAAAGCGAAGATGATAAAGAAAAGAAAAAGAAAAGCAAAATTGGTATCCCAGTGCGCCACTAGCTTCACGAGCAGCTGATTAAGTAATAAGTTTTGTGACTCGCGAATAAGCTATGCAGAAAGACGGTATGTGCATCCACGAGTGTGTGGGTAGCAGAATGACTGCACACAGCAAGGGCGGCTGTTTCTGAGTAAGCGTTGAATGCTATGCTTCTCATATTCTCTCGCGTGTGAGTAGGCATCGTTGATTTCTCGCTCAATTCGCGACATTGTTTTTAGTTTTATTGAATCCTAAGAGAACGCACAACACAACAAGACGCACAACAATAGTAATTTAACTGCTGTTATTAATTGTTAAGCTAATTGCTTTATTTGAAAACTAGCCCCGCTCTAACATAACCTATAAATACTGATACAAAAGACTGCCGCCTATTCAGTTTGAAAGTCACAAAAAGCGGCTTCGCCGCTGAGCTAAGCTATAACATCAGCTGACTCTAGTCAAGTGATTGAAATCTTACAGTGTAATAACGAAAGCAGAAATCATTCGCTACGATATTGAATTGATATAAATTTAATTTTTATTATTGGTGACAAATAATATAAAAGTTATAGTAAGTAATTTGTAAACACCGCTTGTTGGGTGTAAAAGCCAAAAAACGCTTTCGCTGCTTTTTATTTTATACCGTCTTTAGACATTATCCTTCTTTATCGACAGACTTCGCAGCCGGCTGTTAGAAAGCAGGAAAATTACGAAGCCAGTGCAACGATCCTACTGACTCTATCTAGTAAGCATCCACTAGCCGATATTCGAACATACGACGACTGACTTGTTAGAGTGTTAGACCATACCTCGAAGCTAACTGAGCGGCTTTATTTTATAAAGGTAACTTGATGCGAGTCAACTAGATCTAGGAAAACGAATAGCCCTAGACAGATATGATTTCTGCGGGGTCCCCCGTGTTCTAGTGTTACATTCGGGCTAATGTGACATTCGGGCTACTGTTACATTCGGGCTAGTGTCCTTCGGGGTCGATATCACATCGATAAAATCGAACAAACGTAGTCCTGACTTCTCACATGGTTACTAGCATTCCTTGGTTCTGTTATCTCTCCATAGCAGAGGATCTGCTAGAAGTTGCCCCGCAAAAGTTTTGGAATATTGAAATTGAAACAATCTCCTCTATTCCAGTACGGTGTATTAAAGAAGTTCGTTGCGAAGAGCTGTATGCAACAACGGCGATGTGAGATCCCACAGGTAGGTACAACGTACGTCTATCGAGAGTTGAAGATGCTGAAATCATCCTTGGTAAATACAGATCAATCGCGGATCGGAGTTTGTTGATGAGCTTGGAGCATTGGACATATCCAACAAGGCTTCATGCAACATTTCGTCGAGTTATTCCTAGAACGACACGCTACTTGTTGGACTCATGGTTCAGCAAAACCTCTTTTCAATTTACATGAGAGATCGAGAGATCGACAAGATATACCTGCAAATACTACAACATCTCGATGGTTTGGCATTCCATCACGTACGTTATCGCAGAAATTTCACTCACCTGATTGCCACCTGTGAACTACAGACCGTCACATATGGAAGCAGAATACGAAAGATCATAAGCATTCGTACGTCGCCGTCATCAGCATCGGACGGAGGATCTGCTCTCATTCTACGACAAGTAATCATTGTCACTGTCATCTTCGCTGGGTTCACGTTGAAGAAGTGGCGATCTAGGGTCTCTGAAGCCTTGAAGGATGTCCCGCCAGAAGATCTAGCCATTCAGTCGCTGACGTGCAGGACAAGCAGACAATGTCTACATTCGGCTCATTGCAATCTTTGATTCAAGGTTGATCCGCTTCTCCCTGCCACCATCCTTATCAAGCGGAAAGTTATGACGTACTTCGTCCAAATATACAACCCTCTTGGACTGTTAAGTCCATCAAAGGATAACCAAGGCAAAGTTGTTCATACAACGATTGTGGACTCTGAAGCGCGATCTAGTCGACAGCCAGATTCTTCGAGTTGTATTACGTTCTGAAGTCAAATATAACTCAGCACCAATTGTAGCGTTCGACCGAAGACGGAGTACAAGTGGTCGTTGAAAATCAAAACGACCGTCAGCCACTGGTCTGTTTCCAGTACTGCTCAATACTGGCCAGGTGCCTCTGTTTGTTATTGGAGCATCGACCAATGGAGCAACGATCAATTTTGGTTCAGTAGAGCACAGCAGATCTAGCGACATCGACTATTGTGAACCGTTTTGTGGTTTTGGACCGAAAGTGTGATTTTGGAAACGTGGAACCTTTGGACATGGAAAGTATGTGTGGTCATGCTTCTCCGTGTCCATGTGAGCTCCATTCCAATAATGCTACTTGCTACTACCTTCAAACGGGTCTCACATGCTCTCGACACAATATATCGCAGGCTGAAGGTTGAAGTCGTCGATCGTAATCAGAGCATCCAATCATCGTGATCACGCAGAAGTTCATTACGTTTGGAGCCCCACATTGTGGAGGGCCCTGGGAAGCAGCCGTAAAAACGGCAAAAAATATCTCCCCATAGTACGTCAACGTCAACGACAACATCAATCTAGCTTATGGGAATCTGCTGATCTCGTTGGCGTAAATCGAGATTTGTCTCAACTCAGGATTCCTCCTCAGGATTTGAGGACTCTGATATCAGAAGACGTGGAACGATAGTTAACCTGGGAGTGCCCGTATACGAAAACCCAAGTAGCGCTTGTAACTAATCATAAAAATAAAAAAATACAAAAAGGTTGCACAGCAGTTATATTTAGGATACTTGTAACGAGTTAGGTTACATAAAATTAAAAATAGTTATTTTTAAGTTTTCTAGTGACAAAAATCTCAAAAAGTTACCAGGTAGTTACCAAATGACCAAATTGAAACCTTTTTTTCGAACTGTCAACAACGTGGTCGTCGCAGTTACGAGTTACGAGTTACCAATTAGTTATCAAATGACACAAATGAAACCTTTTTGCAAACTGTCATCAACTTGCTAGGTCGCAAAACAGTTAATTTTCCGTTACGAGCAGTTACAAGTCAAAAATAGTCGGCTAGTAACATTTTCGCAACAACTTGTTCACTGTTCCTTGTAAACACAACGGATTAAGCAAAAACTAGATCTCAAGAATTTTACTAATGATAAAGATAAACAATTAGTACACGGGTTGTAAAATGCTCTTGTAAATGCCTTTACTTACTAAATTGATGGTACTTGGAATCTTCTCCGC
This sequence comes from Sabethes cyaneus, assembly GCF_943734655.1. Taxonomy (NCBI): domain Eukaryota; kingdom Metazoa; phylum Arthropoda; class Insecta; order Diptera; family Culicidae; genus Sabethes; species Sabethes cyaneus. The sequence goes on along the minus strand of NC_071353.1, from coordinate 144,730,027 downwards.
ACAGACATTGGTATTAAGTAAACAAATTTTGATTATTCTCAAACGTCAAAACGATCAAATTCAAGTTACAACGAAACGAAACCGGCAATGGAAATAGGTTACAGTATAACTTAGAAATGACGACATAAGAAATATTTTAGTTACTAGGTAACCACAACAGATTTAATATTAGTTACCGTAACCAATAGCGTAACCAGGTCGAAGGCTAAGGTTATGTGCAACTAGAATGTAACTGAAATGTAACCTTCTATGATTAACACTGCTGGTAAACTGTTTTATTCAAACTGATACTATTCTTTGATATTAAATTAACACTTTCCTCTCCCAACAATCACTAAAAAATATCTTTTCCCGATACCCATGAATAATGTCTGATTAAAATCATTTCATGTGTAATATACCGAAAATGATACAAAACTTCAAGGACGATGTGTGTAGTAGTTAAAACCAAAGGCAAAATGGCTATGAATTTTTAAGTGATAGCGAAAACAATTTATTTTTTAATGATTTCTAGGTGAATGCTTCACTAATTCATTAATTGTTAAGAATAAATTTAAAAAATTAGAAAATTAAGATTAAAATTTTTATATGCTACATATTTGTTTTACAAAAAATCAATTTTTTAGAGAAATAAGTAACGAAAAGCTAGATTAAATAAGAGCGCGTGAATTTTTCAAAGCAAGAATCATGCATTTCACCATAAATTTCAAACTGCATTAAAATTTGTGTTGAAATAACAAACGAAATTTAAACACTCTTCTATATTCAACAGCTAAATTTACCGCTTGATGTTGACAGCCATAGATTGAAATAATTTTCTTGCATTCTAACAATATTGTAACCTGCTGCATTGTTTTCGCTATGCAATAAAAGTTTCTAGATAACTAATTTATCACCAATTGAAAGTCAATTTACAGTTTATATGTAACTTCAATAGTAACCATTTTGTAACTATACAGGTTACATATTGGTTATTGAGTAACTGTTAATGTAACCATATTTAGTTACATTAGTTGCGCTATTTCGGTTACACAACTGTTATATTTTAAGTTATTGTAACCCAAGTTTTACATTCAAATTAGTCGCATATCAGTCGCTGCGACTCAATTGTGACAACGTGTGCTACTTGGGTACCGAATTGTTATCATCACTGCAGCCTTAAGCTGATCAAAGCGGCATACAAGCTGCTCTTTCAGATCTTGTTACGTCGACTATCCCCAGCAAAAGATGTCATATTGCAGGACCAGGCGAGCTTCATGTAAACCCTTAGTCCTTAGTAAGTTATTCAACAGCGCTATTGGAGGTGTGATCCTGATCTTGATATCATGGCTAGAAACTTGGGGACGGCGCGGCGGGGGAAATGTTTGGCCTAAGCGTCAAGGTGAAGTGCTGATTTGATGTTTCCATTTAACCCGTTCTACTCTATTGTTTTGTCAGGTCAAGGAAAATTAATAAAGCTTAAATCTTAAATCGATACACTCAAAATAATCCACACATCCTTTCCATATGAAAAATCACGTAAATTTTTTTATAGAGAGTTACGTGATTCTCTGCTGATTCTTATTGGAAAAAAGTAATGTCTACAGCATTAGTATGCGTACGAATTGCCTTAAATCCACGTAAATATTATAGAAAAGCTGGATGGAAAATATTCACATAACTTTTCCTATAATTTCGACGTGAAAATTATTTTGAGTGTATAATTAAGGGGCTTGTCTGTAGCTAAACCTAGGTCTCTGACAGGACGGCTTATCGGTAACTAAAAACAGGGTCCTGACAGGTTGTCATGCTTTCGTAGCAATAATGGGTTCTATTCTTAGTCACCTCACAGGTCGACTGCTGAACTGCATGATTGCTCAACTGGTCGACTAGACTGTTCGATTGGACTGTTCGAATCGACTGCTCGAATCACCAGCTGGATTAAACAGATCGGCTTGACTGCTTGACTCGATTTAACTGTTGGACTGGACTACTCGACTCAACTGATCGACTTATTTGCTCGACTTAGTACTCGACCCGACTGCTGGACTCAACTGCTCAACTCAACTGCTCGATAAACTGGTTGGAACTACTCAGAAACTTCGTTGTAATTGTTAAAACTCAGATTCTAGAATATCAGTTGTAAGCAAAATGGCTGAAATGGTAAATACTGAAGTTCCGTGTAATTTTTATGGTGTTTTCGATACATTTAGTAAATTTACAAGTGAAACCAGTCAGGTACGTTCACCGTACGGTATTTCTCAAACATGAGGTTTTGGTGGACAAGAATGCCAATATTTTGCTTGTAATCGACGCTATTTTTCGCTTGTCTATCGAAGATAAGTACGATTTGAATGTGGTGGAATGAAATCACTACGCATTTAGCAAATAATTTACTTTATACCATTTTATACCAAATTTGTTCAATTTGTTCAGTGTCGTTGAGGAAATAAATAACAAAAACAAGTGGGACGAGAGAGCTTCTCGGCGGTACTTTAGATTTATTTGGAAAATATAAACATTTATATGGTAAATACGATCCCGTCGATTACTTATTCTTAAGCAGCTTTGGGATCTCACAGATTTCGTCATTTGATGCCTTATAAATTAAATCTAAAATGCGGTACAGAAGAAGAGAAATTGTGTACCGATCCAGAGACATCAAAACAATAGCGCTTATAATAGTTTTTAAACATTTTAGGTGCCACTAATAATTTATTTGAAGTAGTGTTACCAGTTAGTGGTAGCTCAGGACCATACGTAGACCTACTGAAAAGCGCTTGAACCAAGCACCTTAGTAAATACTACCAAATTTGGCGTCTCTGTTTTTTACAAGAGCCATTCAACCTTGAATGCCTTGAACCACCAACCTTGAAACAATAAGAGTGTATTCATTTACTTATAATAGAAGCATATTCTTTCAGAACATATCCAAAATGTAGTCAGATCCATCTATCTTGGACTTGTTTAAATTTGTCCAATACACCGATTAGCTTACGTTCTACTTGACTTTTCCGAATGTTCGAGCAAAAGTAGTTACTTCGAAAAAAATAGTTTATTATTCCTCTAAAATACTGCATAGGTTGGACGGTGTCATTAAATTGAAGTTTTGAAACAATTACCTCTAGTTTGGTCTCTGATATTGTAATGAAACGCGAGAAATCCACGCACGCTCTGGTAGTACATATAAAACGAGTGAATTCGATTGCGCTAAATGCTGCACAAAGGACTGATGCCGTCGACGGAGAATGCAAAAACCACGATAAGGGAGACAACGTCAAAGCAGTTCACAGTCAATGTGTCGTGCTGTTTTGATTAAGGCGTTGAGTAGCAAGTAATTTTTTTGGATTTTTGTTCGATTGGCAAAAGCTGTACATTCAGACTGGATAGAATAAAAACATCGAATAACTACGCGTACACAGAATTTCAATTGAGCAAAACTTGTAATATTATATTAATTCTCACAGAAAAAAAATCTGCTGATCCAATCTGCTGATCTGCAATTCCAATGATTAACTTTTGACCCATCCAACCATACCCGAACGCACAGTTCCCGGTTTGCGATCGCAAAATTTACTTGTTATAAGTGAAAATTGGTCCGAGATTCCATCGGTCAGATATGGACATCGGCGAGCGAGGAGCGCGCACATTACCGTTTTGCTGCCATCATGTTCGAGGGCAGCTCGGTCGGTGCAAAGAATCCCGAAACGGCTCGGCTGCTGGCTGGAACCACCAATAAAACAGATTTTTATTATTGGTTGTTTATGTTGGTTCACAGAATATTAAGGTACATACAACAATGCAACAGCAGCAGCAGCAGACTAGCGAACGTTCGACAGTCGCGACTTGCGCTGCAGTTCACGACCGACCGAACCAGACCGGACCGGACGGCCCGAGGGAATCGGCTAAGCTGCGGCAGGCAGCAGTGGGAGATTTCAGAAGTGAAGTTGCAAATTGAAATACGTATGAAAAAGTGGAGTTTCTTGACTCGTCGTGATCCTCCCCAAAAATCCTGAAAGCCGCCGAACCGAAAAGCCATGACCACGTGTGATCGTTGTTGGATCGTCCAGTTCTCCAGTACCCGACACTCTCGGGCAGGTGGCTTTGCGGTGGATTAGACAGAAACGCATTGAAGCCGAGCGCACCCCCGGGGATGGAGCGATGGAATTAAATTATGTTTTTTTTTTCGTGTAATTGCAGTTCTCATGCTGCAATTATTTTCGGGTGAATATGGTGAAAAAAATTTTATGTTTAGAGCAAAGTGAAAGAATTACGAGACTTCGTATGCCTTCGTTCTCGAGCGTGCGTCGTGTCTGAGGTTTTTACGAGAAAATCCCTTCGTCGTGTCCGAAAGTTGGGTCACCCGCGTCACGATTAAGCCATCAAATCCGGAATGATTTTCCGAGAGCACTTGTGTCAATAATCGAAGCGTAAACGAAATGAGGTCCGAAATTATCGAATTTCACTTTCGATAATGGCGATCGTTCATTACTGCGGAATATAAAAGCCGTGGTCATAAACGCGAACCCGAATGTGCGGAGCTTTTAAAGTGTTTTTTCATCACTTCGCATGGATAGTTCATTTTCTGATGATTTCGACCAAATTAATATCCTTCTTTTGGCCGCGTGGCAAGGCGCAAAAAGAATTAATTCCGATACTTTACGACCCTCGCCGCTGACCACCTGGTGAAAGTTGTCACGGCACACAGTCCCTCGGGGAGGCCGTAATTCCAGCAGCAATCGGAATTGTTTTAATGTAAATGATGCCTTTATCCCGCACGTTGCCTGAACAAGTGGATTTGCACCTTGAGAAAGTTGCACCCGTTGGGGTGCTGCCGTATTTACAATGTTTCAACGACGGAACTCTAGTCGAAGTTTGCGCCTCGCGAAGGGACGCGAGCAAGGGGAACTCGCTTATCGCGCGACAATTACCTATTCTCCGGTTTCGCGAATCGAGACTATGATGATGATGTGAGCGCCACTAATTGCTGCCGGTTGTTGATAAGAAATTCCGACCAGCCACAGCTACAGTGTACAGTGCATTGGCACTGGGACCGAAAATGGTCACAGGCGACATAATTGAACGGGTTCAACGCTACCGACCGACCGACCGATCGACCGGATCGGTTGAAACTGGCTTTTCCGGGTTTTGCGTGCTCAGTATCTTGAGCAGGTAAAGCGTCCCAACCGGGCCGGGTTCTGGAATGTTTACTTTCATGTTTTGGGCGACCGGCCGGCCGGCCAGCCGACCGGCGATGTGTTCTGGCGAGAAGATTGGTTCCCCGAATTGGGTCAGCAGCTTGATCACCTAATTTCTTTCGGTCACTTGGCACCACCACCGCGAGTGGTGTTTGTTTCTTTCACTGTGTCCTGTGATGGACACAGATCGATCGACTTGATATTTCGTGTTATCAGATTAAAATTTAATCAATCGGAAAAATAAAGAAATATTATATATGTGAGATCTGTAAAATCGGTTTGATTTACAATATATTTGAAAACTGTAAAAATTATGTGAAATTGCAGAGTCTGTTAAGTCTAATTAATCAAATGTGCGCCGCACAGCTTCTATTGTCGCGCACTTGGCGGTATTTTCATTCATTTCAGTAAAATGAAATCAAATTTAATGTTGCATACCATTCAGTACAGCCTTTACTCGAGGGTATAGACTGGAATCCTCTTTTTGGATATTACAGTGACGCCATTGTCGTTGTACCGTTGATTGGTGAAATTTAATCAAACAGCAAGGTCAGTCGTCCCAGAAATGGCAATCCATTTTTTATTTCGGTGTGTAGATAGAGTCGAGAAGTGAGTAGTAAAAAGTATGTAACCAATTTCATTTGGTCCTACATTCGACCTTGGGTCTTATCATCCTCTAGGCAATTTTCTTTGAGCACAAGATTTATTGAAAATAAAACAGAAAAGGTTTGGATGTTTGTTTCTAACACTGAAAATCGAGTAATCTAGTACAATGGCGGAGAGTTTTTACATTAAATTTTGTAAAGAAGGTGTGGCACGACCCCCGCTTATCAGTGGACTTGAAACTGGACATAGAGCTTAACTTAAATAGGATTTGAAATGGAACATGGAATTAGACTTGAAATTGGACTTTATCTTGAAATAAAATTAGAATCAAAATTTAACTTAAAATTGTCAAAAGTCTAAAATCGAAAACACAAAAGTTACATTTCAGTTGAAAATGTAAAGTATAAAGTTTAATTACAAAAGTCCAACGTCCGTAGTTAAAAGTCAAAAATTCAGAAGTCAAAATTTAATAAAAACGAGACATAAACACAAACCAAAAACCATCATCCAAGTCAACGGAGTCACAAATAAAAAGGCAAGATTCAAAAGACAACAATTAAAAGTCAAAAATCAAAGAGCAGAAATCAAAAACGAAAACTAAAAGTTAAAATTTAAAGATCAACAGTCAGGGTTAGAGTTTGAAAGCCAAAAGACAGGATCGAATTGAATCGAATCGAAATCGAAACGCAAGATAGTGAAATGCTGAATGTCAAAAGTTCTCTAAAACGTGTCAAGCAAACATCAAAAGGTAATTACGAGGTAATTACCTATCTCGTAAATTCATCAAAAATCGAAGATTAACACTCAAGTCAAAATTCAAAAGCCAAAAGTCAATAGTTCAAAGTCCAAAGTCCAATGAGAAAAGTCCAATTACCAAAGTCTAAAGTCCAAAGTCAAAAGTCAAAAGCCAAAAGTCGAAAGTCACAACTTAAAAGTCAAAAGGCAAAAGTCAAAAGTCGAATATCAAAAGTCAAGTCAAAGTTGAGAAGCGAAGTGTCAAAAACTGAAGAGTCGAAAGTCAAAATTCGAAAATCCAAAGTCAAAACTCAAAAGGCAAAAGACTAAAATCAAATGTTAAAAGTCAAGTCAAGGTCGAAAAATAAAGTGTCAAAAAGTGAGGTATCAAAAGTCAAAAGTCAACAACCTACAGTCCAAAGTCCAAAGTCCAAAATCCAAAGTCCAAAGTCAAAAGGTAAAAGTCAAAAGTCGAAAGTGAAAAATCAAAAGTCAAAAACCAAAACGCAAAAGTCAAGAGTCAAACGTCGCATAACAAAAATCAAGTCAAAGTTGAGAAGCGAGGTGTCAAAAAGTGAAGAGTCGAAAGTCAAAAGACAAAAATCAAAAGTTCAAACTCAAAAGGCAAAAGTCAAAGAACTAAAATCAAATGTTAAAAGTCTAGTCAAGGTCGAAAAATAAAGTGTCAAAAAGTGAGGTATCAAAAGGTGAAGAGTCAAAAGTCAACAGCCTACAGTCCAAAGTCCAAAATCCAAAGTCCAAAATCCAAACTCCAAAGTCAAAAGGTAAAAGTCAAAAGTCAAAAGTGAAAAATCAAAAGTCAAAAATCAAGACGCAAAAGTCAAGAGTCAAAAGTCGAATATCAAAAGTCAAGTCAAAGTTGAGAAGCGAAGTATCAAAAAGTGAAGAGTCGAAAGTCAGAAGTCGAAAATCAAAAGTCAAAACTCAAAAGGCAATAGTCAAAAGACTAAAATCAAATGTTAAAAGTCAAGTCAAGGTCGAAAAATAAAGCGTCAAAAAGTGAGGTATCAAAAGATGAAGAGTCAAAAGTCAAAAGTCATCAGAGTCAAAAGTCAAAAGTGAAAAGTCAAAAGTCAAAAATCAAAACGCAAAAGTCAACAGTTAAAGGACTAAAATCATATGTTAAAATTCTAGTTAAGGTCGAAAAATAAAGTGTCAAAAAGTGAGGTATCAAAAGTCAAAACTCAAAAGCCAAAGTCAACAGTTAAAAGTCAAAGCAAAAACTTTAAGCTCAAGCCAAAGTCAAAAAGTGAAGAGTCAAAAGTTAAAAGTCAAAGTTCAAGTCAAAAAGTGAAGAGTCAAAAATCACAAATAATTTTTTTTTGTTTTACTAAAGACATTTTCATAGTAAAAAGTTAAGTCAAAAGTCAAAAGACAAAAATCGAAACTCAAAAGCCAAATTATAAACTCCAAAGTCAAAAAGTGAAGAATCTAAAGTGAAAAGTCAAAAGCCAAAGTTTAAGGTCAAAAGCCAATAGTCAAAACTCAAGTTAAAATCAAAAAGTGTAGAGTCAAAAGTAAAAAGTCCAAAGCTCAAAATCTAAAGTTCACAGCTAAAAATCAAAAATCAAAGGTCAAAAGTCAAAAGTCAAAACTTAAGTCAAAGTCAAAAGACAATAGTTAAAACTCGAGTTAAAAGTCTAAAGTCTAAAGACAAAAAAAAGTCGAAAATCAAAAGTCAAACTTCAAATGGTAAAAGTCAAAAGTCAGAAATCAAAAGTCGAATATCAAATGTAAAAATTCAAATGGCAAAAATCAAAAGTCAGAAGTCAAAAGCCGAAAATCAAAAGTCAACGTTCGTAAACTCAAGTTAACGTCAAAAGTAGAGAGTACGAAGGCAAACGTTAAAAGTCGAAAATCAAAAGTTAAAAGTCAATAATCAAAATTTAACATTTAAAAGGCAAAAGTCAAAAATCAAAGATTGAAAGACAAAAGTTAAAAATCAAGTCAAGGGTGGAGTCAAAAGTTGAAGGTCAAAAATCAAAATCAAACATTGAAGAGTCAAAGAGTGAAAAGTCAAAAATTGAAAGCTAGAAATCAAAAATGCAAAGTCAAAAATCAAAAGTCGTATATCAAAGTGGTAATTTAAAAGGCAAAAGTAAAATGTAAAAATTCAAAAGTAGAAATTGAACTCCTAAGATTAAGACTCCGAAGAATAAAAATCAAAAACTATAGACAAATGTTGAAAGCCAACGCATGTCAGAAGAAGTCTAAATTCTACATTTAAAAATCGAAAGTTAAAAGGTAGAGATCAAAATTGGAAATTGGAATTAAATTGAACTTTGTAAGGCCATTACAAATATTTTATAAAGTTTTTGTCCTTCCGGTGTTCGACCACTGAAGGGGGGGGGGGGGGCGAAAAAAAATCATAGTGAATTTTTTAATCGAGCAAAAAAACATGGATTTTAAGAATTGTTATTTAAGGTTTAAACGTGAAAACCGAATCTATTCTAGCTTATAATATATACGTTATTATTTTCTATGCAAAAATATACGAAAAAAGACAAAAACGAAGGAAAATTTTTTTGGACGATTTTCGGAAATTCCGTTGTTCGAATTTCCATTTCTGTTTCGTGCTAGAAGCGTTAATTCAACTCGGAGACTCATTTTTCGAGTTTTTCAGACTGTAGAGCCCACAGACAATTGATTTTATAAAAAGAAATTTGACTCGTATCCTACAAATTATTTTTTTGCCCCCCGATTTTTCAAGCCAATTTCCAAGGGAGGGGGGGGGTGGTTGACAAAAACTTTAAATACGATTTGCAATGGCCTAATTAAACCGGACCAAACTGTCTGTGCACCATGGAACAGGGCAACCAAATTATTGATACTATTTATACTGATTTCAAAGCAGCATTTGATTGAGTCGACCATCAAATCTTTTTGGCCAAACTGGCAAAAATTGGGAGTTTTATCCAGCATGCTTCACACAGGCTAAGCTTTGTAACTTCGTAAACACAAAACTCCGGTTAAAATCGGTTCTTCTCAATCAAGGTGGCTTCGGAACGATTCCGGACTACCTCAAGGAAGCATTTTGGGACGTTTGCTGTTTTCGCTCCATGTTTGTCAACGATGTTACTAAGCTACCGCCTTTTGGAAAATAGTTGTGCTATGCGGATGATGTAAAAGTTGATGTATAAAATGCGGAGGATGTTAACTATTTTTTACGGAATGTTGGGTGTGATTTTGTATTATATTATTTATTATCCATGTATTTTATGTTATAAACCAACGATGTTAGGTTTTTATGCCGCTGTGAGCACCAATGTCAATATTTCCCAGTCATATCATTAAGACCATATGTCGGACGTCGTAATCAAATAAATTAAAGTAAAATAAAATAAAATATAATCTATACCTATAAAGAAGGATTTCTGTCTGTCTGTCTGTCTGTCTGTCTGTCTGTCTGTCTGTCTGTCCTGTGTTCCTTATAGAATCAAAAACTACTGAACCAATCGGCGTGAAAATTTGCATGTAGAGGTTTTTGGGGCCAGGAAAGGTTTTAGTGATGGTTAGAGACCCCTCCCCCCACTAAGAGGGGGGGCTCCCATACAAATGAAACACAAATTTCTGCATAACTCGAGAACTAATCAAGCAAATAGAACCAAATTTGGCATGTGGGTGTTTTCGGTGACAAGAATTTATTCTAGGGTAATTTGAGACCCCTCCCCTCTTTATAAGGGGAATTATAACTCCTCTCCCCTTTAAGAGGGGGGGGGGTTTCCATACAAATTTCCTCATAACTCGAGAACTAATCAAGCAAATGGAACCAAATTTGGCATGTGAAAGTTTTCGAGGGCAAGAAAATTTTCTATGTTGAATTAGGACCCCTCCTCACTTTAAGAGGGGGGGCTCCTGTACAAATGAAATACAAATTTCCTCATAACTCGAGAACTAATCAAGCAAATAGAACCAAATTTGGCATGTGGGTGTTTTCGGTGACAAGAATTTATTCTATGGTAAATTGAGACCCCTCCCTCTTTATAAGGGGAATTGTAACTCCTCTCCCCTTTAAGAGGGGGGGCTTCCATACAAATTTCCTCATAACTCGAGAACTAATCAAGCAAATGGAGCCAAATTTGGCATGTGAAGGTTTTCGAGGGCAGGAAAATTTTCTACGGTGAATTAGGACCCCTCCTCACTCTAAGAGGGGGGGGGGGGCTTCTGTACAAATGAAATACAAATTTCCTCATAACTCGAGAACTAATCAAGCAAATGCAACCAAATTTGGCATGTGAAGGTTTTCGAGAGCAAGAAAATTTTCTATGGTGAATTAGGACCCCTCCCCACTTTAAGAGGAGGGGCTCCTGTACAAACGAAATACAAATTTCCTCATAACTCGAGAACTAATCAAGCGAATTGAACCAAATTTGGCATATGTGTGTTTTTGGAGACAATTTTTTTTTCAATGATGAATTGGGACCCCTCCCCACTTTAGGAGGGGGGGGTCCTATACAAACGAAATACAAATTTCCTCATAACTCGAGAACTAATCCAGCAAATGGTACCAAATTTGGCGTGTAGGTGTTTTTGGAGGCAAGAATTTTTTCTGTGATGAATTAGGACCTCTTCCCACATTAGGAGGGGGGCTCCAATACAAATGAAATACAAATTTCCCCATAACTCGAGAACTAATCAAGCAAATAGAACCAAATTCGGCATGTGGAGGTTTTTGGAGGCAAAAATATTTTCTACGGTGAATTAGGATCCTTCCACACTTCAAGAGGGGGGGCTTCTACACAAATGAAATACAAATTTCCTCATAATTCGAGAACTAATCAAGCAAATGGAACCAAATTTGGCATGTGAGAGTTTTAGATGGCAGAATTTTTTTTCTGTGGTGTATTACGACCCCTTTCCCTTTTAAGAGGGTGGGCTCCCATACAAATGAAATACAAATTTCCTTATAATTTGAGTACTAATCAAGCAAATGGAACCAAATTTAGCATGTAGGAGATTTTTGAGTCTTGAATTTATTTTATGATAGTTAGAGACCTCTCACCCCTGTGGTAGGGGGATATGGACTCTCATACAAATAAAACAGAAATTTTTGCGAAACTCAAAAACTAATCCAACTCGAGAAATTCGAGACTCTTCCATAAAACATTAATCAATAACAAGACCACAAAAACTATCTATAGTAACACTAGATCATTCAGGACGAGCCGGTCGCGAGTAGGGCTGTCTAACCGGTAGTACCGGTAGTACCGAAACCGGTAATACCGGCCAATTTTTGGATACCGAAATACCGGTTTTGGAAAGGCTAAAAACCGGTATTTCCGGTATTTTCTAATATCCAAGTTTTTTTTAAATCCTTATTCGAAGGACAACTAACTTTGATGGAAGATTGTTAAATTCATTGAGAAATAATGTGTTGTTAATGCCGACGAGAATCTTGGACTACTAGCAATGAAGAAGGTGAAACTGTGGGTCAAACAATTATTGCTCTTGAACCTGTTTAACCCATTAAGCCCCACACTTTTCCTAGCAGGGATAGAAAGTTGAAACTTTCAGGAAAATTCTCTTTTAGGTCAACTAAGAAAAAGCCGCTGACATGTATATTTAATTTTGACCCTGTGTCCTGCAACGCTACGTTGCGAAAACGCAACGCTGGGCGTTAAGGGTATACCGTTTTTGCATACCTTCATTATTATGCATATAAATGCTTCATAATTTTTTATCGTTAAATCAAATTTAGGATTTTTTTTTTTGTGATTTTGAGTGATAATAAAGACTAAATGAACGAATTAGAGTATTACATGTTATGTTTTATGATAGATATCGAAACATTTGGGTTGGAGACCATCTTTGCACTAGACGCATAGTATGCAGTTTGAATGCTAAATGCATGTCATCGCAGATGATTAAATGCCTACCAACACGTTCCGGAAAGGTTGTAACATTAAATTTGGGTCCATGAAACTGTCGTTGCCATCACTCAATTCCTTCAGATATTCCGGAGGCAAAGGTACTTTAACAATTTTATAACGCTCTTATCACAACGGCTTCTCCATCTGCCATCAGTGTTTGAAGCAGCGAATTCTATGTTATGTAAACTTTTATAATGTTTCCGGAATATTTTTAATAAGCGAAAGATAAGATTGACATTCATTTGTTTACAAAAAAGCAACGATGTCAAATGAAACACCGCAGCGAACGAACGAAAACAAACGTTCCCGTTGCAAATTTTGAATATCGTTACTTCCTAGCGTTGCGTTTTCGCAACGCAAAGCTTCAAACCTATCTTAAAATTACAATTATCACAATTATGAAACAAAGTTTTTTTTGGCAAGCAACCGATCCTTACTAACACTGATTGATAGCTCAGGCGTTAATAGAGGTAAAATCGAGTTTTAGGAGCATTTTTCCTTAACTGTCTGAAAAATAGCAAAACCTGTTGTTTTGTCACAGCTGTAATTATGTTACATGTAACATCTGACCTTTGAGCAAAAAAAGGTCGATTAGATTTTTTTCCAATCTTTCTTTGTTTCTCGCGGTCCAAGTTGATATCTTAAACCGGGCCTTCTCTAGAATCGAATGAAAGTGCGTTGCGTTTTCGCAACGCTGGGAGGAAATGGGTTAAAGCACAGTAGAGCGTCTTTGCTGTAAAAATGTTTTAACCCTCTAACGGGTAAGGCCGTCTACAGAGCCGCATACGAAATTTGTTTTGAATTGACAACATGCAAAATGTGTTCAGAACAGCTTTCTTAACATTTTGATTCTAATATCAAAACATTCTGACAATGCATTCAAAAGTTATCATTTCTCAAAAACAAAAATTCCGAAAAATTTCGAAAATAATTAATACGCGAATATTTCCTTTTTTACTTTTGATGAAATAGCACATCTAGAACAAAATTATTGACCTTAAGATTTTTCTACGAGTAAATTTTATGCTTTATATCAATTTTGCAATGTATTTGAATTGAAAAAATATCTGGGTAGAGCGTTAGACATGAAAAACGAAAAGAGAGAAATTGGGCTTTTTCTAACCTGGGGCTCGTCCAGATAATTATTTTCGCATGAAAATCAGAACTTAAGGTTCTTTTGAGTGTACTTTCATGATAAAACAGTCATTAGCTTGATCGCATCGTTTTTACGATGTTGCCCGTTAGAGGGTTAATGTATGAGCCAAACGTCGCGTTTCAATCTTTTTAAACTACTTGATATTTAAAAGCCGCCAAATAATAAATTTAGTAAACAAGATTAGAACCCGGTAACGTTCCTTAACATAGTAAATCGTCACTCAACAATGAAGTAATGAAGCTCCAGTTTAAACTGAAGCAGCGCCGTTTCGGTTCAAAGCTGGCTTCAATCAACGTTAATGAAACGGTTTTTACTTCATTATGACGACCACCTTTAAAGTTTCATTTGTATTTTTCTATCAAATGTTCAGTAGAAGGCCAGCAACTGCAATGCAATTGAATTAAATTTGATGAACGTTTCCTACAATTGAACGCGTATTATAATTAACCTACTCAATCGATTCGACAATCGTGCCTGACTATCAGTCGTCGTTTTTTGAAACAGTCACTAACTTCAGCTGAAGTTTGCTCGAAACGTTCTATTCAATAAATTAAACAAGTCGCTTCATGTATGAAGCAAAGAAAGTAAGAGAAAGTCACATTACATGATTTGTTTCAACGATGCCGAGCCCTGATTAGAATACGAGGATCTTTGCGCTTTTTGAGCGTTCTTGCATTCAAAGGATCTGCCTGAAAAAGATTTGGAATATTTTTCGAGTCTTTCGAGTGATACATTGGTTGAACAAGTAAATGAGATCTCTAAGCCATTAGCTTCGAATAGTGGGACTGATAGCAGAGAAGAGAACGATGATGAAGAGGATCACACTATCAAGGGTTCTGGTTTGGAGATGGAGGAAAGATTATTCATTATAGTAGAGGCTACAATCCCGTAATTTTTGAAAATAGTTTAAAGTGGGTTTCCCTACTATAAATTTGAAGAAATGAAAGGAAAATTCCTAATGCGCTTAGAGCCGTTCGTTAGACTTTGATGAAAGTGGAAATTTTTTCAATTGTTGGAAGCGTTGGTAACAAAATCCGTTCTAGCAAGGGAAATAAATCGTTAAGCGTACTATATCTGCTTAAATTCTACTTTGCTAAGCAATGATACTGTTAAAGTTAAATTTTGAAAATAAAGATATTTACTGAAAAACATCGACATTTCTATTGATTCCGAATAATCTGCCAATACCGGTATTTTACCGGTACTACCGGTATTTTCTACGCCAATACCGAAATACCGGTTTTCATCAAAAGCACCCAATACCGACAGCCCTAGTCGCGAGTGTTGCCGGTGACCCGCCGTCGGAAGCGCCGCCCACTGGGGGGCTTGCAAAACTCGAGATAGTGACAAAGATCATCCGAGATTCATGATTTATGTACAACACAGGTTAATTTGTGGCAATAAGAAGTTTGTCGGGTCAGCTAGTATAATATAAAATAAAATAAAATAAAATAGAGTAAAATAAAATAAAACAAATGAATCACTGAGGTCTACTTAAAATTAGGTAGGAAATCGGATTTCATATAAAATTTGAAATTTTACTTGAAAGTGAACTACAGGACTACAATTCAACTAAACTTGAAATTGGACTTGAAACGCGATTTGAAAATTTGCTTGATATCGGATTCAAAATCTAAGTTGAAATTAAACGTGAAATTCAACATTGAAGTGGACCTGAAACTGTACTGAACATAAAACTTATTATTGGACCTGAGGTTAATTTGAGGTTATAGGGTTAAAGCTTTGCTTAATTGGAATTACAAAAATCTACGGGACTAGAATTTGGACTTTGAGTTGGACTTTAAGTTGGAATAATTTGTACTTCAATTTGAACTGGAGTTTGGACTTATATTTGATTTAAAAACAGGCTTCAGATTGAACATAAATTGAACTGGTAATTGGACATTACAGACATATAAGGATAGCAAGAAAAAACTTCGGTGCTACATTTCGTTTTCGAAATTTGTCCTCCTGGTTTTATTCAACAGACTGTTAGAGTACAGGAGCTTCTTACAGCCGAAATTAGAACATACGACGACTGGCTTGTTAGACCAGCGTCGTTCCTTGAGGCCAACCGGGAGGCACAAGACATGCAAGGTTACTTGAAATTAAGTTACAAATTTTCCTTAAGTATGAAATTTGAATTGGATTTAAAATTAGAGTCGATATGTGACTTGAAATCGGCCATGAAAGTGGACAATTTTACTTAAAATCGAACTTGAAATTGAATTGCAATTGGAATTAAATAGGACATGAAATTGGCTCTTTTTTTACGCAATTAGTTTACTTATCGCAAAAATACCCGGCGAAAAAATAAAATTCTCGAGAGTTTTGGGTTACCCTTTTTTTTTAGGAAGTTGGGACCCGTGCCCCAGTCCGGGCTCGTCAGCGGCAATCACATCAGGACGCCTGTCCATTAACACATGTAACGGGTCATCGTTTCCTGATGTGCAATATTTACATTCCTCCCGACAAAAGCCGATCAGTTGATTTAATAGAAGAGCACATTAGCACCGTCCGTGAACTCTGCAACAAGTGCGACGATTACAATCAACCCCTCCTTGCATGGCGCAAAGACGAAAGTGGTACTCTTCCTAATAACTTGTCGTATTTAACTCCAGCGAATATAGCATTGGTCGATGGCAGGGACTTCTTGATCATGAATCAAGTAAATCTTCAACTGAATAACAACGGCCGCTCTCCAGATTTAGTTTTCTTGTCTGAGGCCAGCCGTACTGTGGTTACCACTTCCGAGAATCCCCTACTACTTGTAGATCTTCATCATCCTCCACTAGATATTCGCATTAATGTTTGTGGTGAATTTTCGGGGTCGCTACCAACGACTGAAGAACGCAGGAGAGAATTCAATTTCCGGAAAATCGACTTCGACAGACCTTCCGCGTACCTATCAGCTGTAGATTGAAACTGTATCCACAATTGCGTGGATGTTCATGGTAAGGCCTCCGCGATGTTATGCGTCAATGGCTAAACTCAAACGTTCCAGTGAAAAGAAAATCAATTTCACCTCCATGGAGTACTCCTCTTCTTCGTAGAGCGAAAAGGGACCGCAATCGTTGGTTGCGTCGTTCGAGGACTAATAGATCACTAGTGTTAAAGAACAATTTCAAGAGTACGAGTGACAATTACAGAAAGCTAAGTGCTGCACTTTATAAGTCGTACGTTCTAAGGGTGCAGTTTGGTTTGCGTCGGAATCCAAAATCCGTTTGGAGTTTTGTGAATACGAAGAGGAAAAATCAGTCAATCCCATCTAACATGGTTTACGATGGCAGGCAATCTACGAGTGAAGCTGAAGCATGTGATTTCTTTGTGATACATTTTACTTCAGTCTTTCAAGCCGAACATGTCGCTATGCTAGTTCTTTTGCTGATTTTTGCCATTTTCAATCGATCATTAGAAGGGGGAGAATTTCCTGCGAGCTGAAAGCTGTCATACATGTTTCCCGTGTATAAAAGTGGTGATCGATCGGCCACGAAGTCTAATATTTTCTCTGACTAACATGTTTTCATTCCCGGCAGATCCGTAACTACAAACTTGTTAGACTTTGTTACCACTTGTTCGATGGCTATGGAAGGCAGAGCGCAAGCAGATGTCATCTATACAGATCTGAAAGTGGCTTTCGACAAAATTGACCACAAAGTGTTACTGCGCGTAAATTTTTGCGAATGGGAGCCTCGAGCAGATTGGTGTCGTGGCTTTCATTCTATCTGACTGAAAGAACTCTTCATGTCAAACACGGTCTTAGCATCTCTTCACGGTTTGTTAATAAATCTGGAGCTCCGCAAGGGCGCAATTTAGGACCACTTTTGTTCGTCATTTTCTTCGACGATGTTGAATTCTCGCTTGGTTACAGATGCAAACTTATTTACGGCGATGATTTGAAAATCTACGTAGTGGTGCGCTCTGTCGAGGACTGCCTCCATCTGCAAATGTTGCTGAACGTGTTCATCAATTGGTGTCAGCTGAACAAACTTGTTATCAGTATCGAAAAATGCAACGTCAAGACCTTTCATCGTTCTACAGATCCGATTATGTTTGATTGCCATATCGACGGTACTATCCTGAATCGAGTGGACCATGTAACGAACCTTGGTATTCCACTGGATCCTAAGCTTACCTTTCATGCGCACTGCAAGTCGATCATTTCCACAGCAAACCGATAGCTTGGCTTCATCTCCAATCTCCAAAATTGCCAAAGACATTACGGATCCGCATTGCTTAAAGGCATTATATTGTTCTCTTGTTAGGCCGATCCTTGAAAACGTTTCCATTATATGGACACCGAACGACGTAACGTGGAACTTAAGGATCGAGCGAGTCCAAAAAAGATTCATACGGCTCGCTCTCAGGAACCCTGGAACCTTCCAGCGTATCCAAATAGATGTCAACTGCTTTGTCTCGAAACGCTCGCTCGGAGACGAAAAATCCAGCAAGCCACGTTCGTTGTTAAATTCGTCGTCGATTGCCCACATCTTTCATCCCTGCTTGATTTCCGAGCATCAGGAAGAACCTAGCGACAGCGATCATTAATGCAGCCAGGATTTTATCTATAGCGAAAGATGTTGGATTCATCACTAAACTGTTAGGTTAATTTTGGCTATTTTTTACCGCAACCTTCTAACATTTTGGTAGTATGTTGGGATGCCTTCCATGTTACATCAACGTCATATCACTGTAACATAGTGTTTCAGCACTATTCAGCACTATGATTCATAGATTTCTAATTAACAAGAGGTTACAAAGGTATGAGTTTGCTCGAGTACCCGTAAAAAAATTTACATTAAATTTTGTAGTAAAAACAATGCATCTACAACAGTTTTTATTGTGAACATTGAAACTTATGGTAAATTTATTGTAAAAGTGCCTCAAGTTCAAATTTTATTCATATTTTTGTTTCTTATTTTATGCAAAATAATTGGCCATATTTCATCACAAATTTACTGCCTTTTTTACTTATGTTTTGTTTTTTCACCTTAAAAAATACCATAAAAGGACGATAACTTTTACTGTAAATGAAAATTTTTGTTCGCGAAAACCTAGATATTTTTTATTATTAAGATACTTAACAACCCGTCATTTTTATGGTAGAATCTCTCAAAACCATGAGAGTTATGGTGGACAACAATAAGTTTGATGGTTTGGTTATCTTTTCTGACGATAAATTTTATTGTTTTTACTGTATTTTGTATCCTACTGTTACAATAATTTTTGTCTTCGTGCTATGGTTATTTTTTTCCGGGTATATTTAATTCAAATTGTGCAATCTGTCATTTATAACAAATATATAGATTCAAAATCTACACTTTAAAAAATTATTTAATTTCGGATCCGGTTTCTAATCTTTTTGTAAAAACTTCAAGTATGTTTTGATATCGCCATACACATTTGTCATAAATATGGACAATTTACGAACAAATTCACGAATCCGTTTGTCTGTGACAAAGCGGAGCAAAGATTTCCCGTTCTGCAACTGATTGCATGAATAATGTATGACCCGTGTTGCAATCGGTATGTCGAACGTTCTCTCTCCCGTGTGCCGTATATCTGCGACCGCGGCCGCGCCAGACGTCCCGCAATGTATTTCGGCAGATAATTATGACATTCCCACTAGTCCCCCGTATATGGCGAAACGTCCTGTTTACCATAATGAACGTGCGTGTAATTTTGCTGATTATTTTAAAGTGATTGATCTATTTAGAGCGCTCTGCTCAGTGGGAAAATGGACCAAAATGTCAACAATGTCAAAACACGTAAATTCCTTTCAAAATTCAAGTTACAGAAAGTGGAAAATTATTTCATCGCTGATGTGAACCAAACAACCTGTTGATATGGTGCACTTAAAAAACGATCGTTTCCAGCTACTACAATGTGTCGGATCCCGAATCGATCCAATCAACTTGAGCATCCTTAATTGCAAGCACACACACTCACCGGAAAAAAAACCTACCCACGAAATCGATTTCGCATACAATTTGGAAACAATCGCGCACCGCGACCCGAAGCCGGTAATTTCCCCGCGCGCTAAAAACAACGAAACCGAACTAACCGCGTAAGCACGATCGAATGATCGATCTAAACACACCCAATCACTTTCAAAGGATGCCGCCAGGCGCGCGGATCGGCATCAAAGGATATTTAATCAAAATTGGTCATGCTTCTGTAAATATTGCATCAATAAGCCTGCGTGCTTTGCTTTGCTGAAATGGCTGAAACTTCTAATCGGATACTGATTGGGAAAATGAGGGAATATCGGAAATCGGCCCGAACATTAGACACGGATCATTTCGGAAAGCATATGATCACGTTTGGATGAGCGAGCGCAAATCGTCCTAAGAACCGCATAAACTTATCAATGGCAATCGATCGACACGGCAAACGGAATCGGATCATCATTAGCCGGCCGCGTCGTCGGTGCGCTAGGTGTGAGAGCGGATCGTTTGATCTTCGACGGGAACCGTAGAACGGAACGAAGTGGCCAGTGTTTGGCTAATGGGGGTGCTAATCATTGGGCCTAAATTCGAAAGCAGGCGTAATTGTTCATAGGATTTTCGATTACCTTCGGGCTGCTGCTGCTGGTGGCGACTAAATTGCCAATTTTTTTGCCAATCCGGAAGTAGGCAGTCAACCAGTGGCGAGTTAATATATCATTTTCCTGAACCTGAAACGCCCTAATTGTATATCATGAATATTGTAATTACGCATTACTGCGGTTAATAGACTTTAGGTTTACTACATACCCGAAATAACTTGCCAACTGGTTCGGGAAGAAAGTTGCTCGCAGGTGCTGGCTCGTAGGTCTATAATGTCCAATTTCCATCCTTCCCAGCTGGAGGAGATGGCGCGGCATAACGAGCAAACCGGTGCGGTGGCCTGTCCGCCGGTCCGGGACGACATCGGGACATGTATATTTTATCGATCCGTCGCCGAGGAGCAAGAAAAGCAATAAGTACGACAATGTACCAGTCAACTTTTCGGTAATTTGGGCTACTGATAAGGCGGATGGCTCTTTCTCTTTCCCACACTCTCTCTCTCTGTCCCCCGGTCTGATCCGTGTGATGAACTTAAGTTCGCGAAAAACCATTCGCGTGCGTACGGCCAAGTTTGGTGAAGTCACAAAAAAAAAATCGCTTAAAACCGTCGTCAGGAGGTGGATAATTGGACCGGGTACAGGTTCCTTCCGCGGTTATTCTCAGGCGCGATCGTTTATTATCTTAGCTCAATACCCGTTTTTGCGCGGTTATCGTTAAGTCAGCGGCCGGCCACTGGCGTGCCTAGGGTTTCTCCCACAAACTGCGAACGGTCATTGCCGACGAAACTGCGTACGAATTGCGTTTCTGCAATTTTCCCAGCTGAATATTGGTGTACAGTTTTGGCACTTAAGAACAAGTTTAATCCAGCGCGATCGATCGCTATCTGAAAATTAATGTTGCAATTTCTCAATGTTTTAATGCAATTTGATATGATCTTCTGTATTTACGATCTCAGTGAACCAAAACACGTTCTTTAAGAGGTGCAGAATTCGATTTTGACCATCACCTACTGGTATTATACATGTGAGATCGAAATATTTGACCTTTTACTATGACAAAGCTGACCTAACGCCTCGGGTAAAGATGATGGAAGATACTGAGGAGTTGGTAAGAGCATTGCGCTCCGCTTGACTGAATCGTACATCGCCTTGAAACATACAAACTGATGATGAGTCTACCAGTTAAATTGTGCCTTGACAACTGACAGCTGACCGCAGATCACAAAGAGGTGCTGCATTTCGCATTATAAAAGTAGTCCCCTCCCTGCCGATCTAGTCGTGCCTTCTGCTACCAGCGTTCATTTTCTTCGAGTCTGTTACCGGAACTGTAGCAGCAGCCTTCCCACCTTCGGAATTAGTTTGGTGGCGTTAAACTACCTGAAATGTCTTCATATTGTAGCGACTTCAATTTCTGTTTTCTTCCATGGGTCATGCAATGCCCACCGGAAGAACGATGAAAGAGCGTTTGTTGGTTTATTATCAAAATGTACGTGGATCACGCTCCATTGCGATCGGAGTTCACGTAATATTTCTCTTTAATTTTTCTTTTCGCGGAGCAGGGAAAAGCCCGTTGGAGTAAACCCCTTTTAGGTTACTTCTCCAACAGGAGGTTTTATTGCTGATCTTTTTATAACCATTTTACACTTTTTTACAAATAACCTCTAGTGAGCAGTTGCTCTTTTAATGAGGTGTTTAGCTTCTAGTAAGGAGTTCAGACACCGCTTACAAGCTCAAATGTGTCCTCCTTCCCTGTCAATATTCGACCAAGTTCCTACTTGGTTGTTCAACATTGGAAACCTGTATCTCAGCTGGAGTCTCGCGGAGGCAGGAGACTGAAAAACCATTCCGTGGATTCTATTTTATGAATATTGCTACAAGAGGCACCGACAGCGTGCATTATCCAACCGTTAACCAACCAAGTGGCCATTTTATTTCACCATATCTTTATCGCTTCAGCATCCCGAGTCACCCGGATACTCTTTTTCAGCTTCCGCTTAACAATGATCAAGCGAAACTTAAGTTTATCAAACGGGTTTCTCGGCTGTAGTGGTAGTTAGCTAAATCTGGCCAAAACTTTACAGGGTATTTGTGTTTGCTATATGACAGTAGACGTAGTCTAATTTGTAACAAAACCTCTTATATATAATAGCAATATAGAATCTATTTATATAAGAGGCTTATGTCTGTACCGAAAACCAGGTCTCTGACAGGACGTCATAAAAGGCTTATCGGTAATTAAAAACAGGCATCATATTTTCGTAGCAATGAGTTCTATTCTTCACTTTACTGGTCGACTGCTGGACTGCTCAATTGCTCAATTGGTTGACTAGACTGCTCGACTGGACTGGTCGATTAGACTGCTCGATTTGATTGCTCGACTGAACTGCTAACTGATCTGCTCGACTGAACTGTTCGATTCGACTGCTCGACTCAACTGGTTGATTGGATAGATCGATTTGACTGCTTGACTGAACAGCTCGATTTAACTGCTCGAGTGGACTACTCGACTTAACTACTCGATTCGACTGCTTGACACATTTGCTTGACTTACTACTCGACCCGATTGCTCGACTCAACTGCATGACTGGATACATGATTCAACAGCTCGACTTAACTGCTCGACTTAGCCACTCAACCCGACTGCTCGACTCAACTGCTTGACTTAGGCCATTGCAAATATTTAAAAAAGTTTTTGTCCTTCCGGTGTTGGCCAACTGGAGGGGGGGGGGGGCAAAAATAAACAGAGATTTTTTTTATCTAGCAAAAAGAACTCCGTTTTTCGTATTTTTACTTAAAGTTCAAACGTAAAAACTGAATCTATTTTTGCTTTTTATATATACGTTATTATTTTCCAAGCAAAAATTACGAAAAGAAGGAAAAAATCGATAGAAATTATTTTTGCCGATTTTTGGAAATTCCGTTGTTCGAAATTTCCATTTCTGCTCCGTGTTAGCAGCGTAAATACCGTGGACCCCCGTTCGTTTGACCATTTTTAATCTGAACACTTTTTAATTTGAACCCCGTTGGTTTGCACGACGTGCAAATTAAAAATGGTTCAAATGTCATTCTCAACATGACATCATTTGTTTATGCAGACAATGCACATAAACACGATTCGTTTGTACTGACCTAGCGTGTTTAATCGGTTTCACATTTCGTTTTCCTAACGATTAAGAGAGAAATCCGATTGGAAAATGAAATATTCGCACTTGCAACTGCCAACTAAAACAAACCACCAAAACAATAACAAAGAGCAGGGCGGCCAGTTCACACAGGTTTCAGCATATTTCGGGTTACCAGTTGTTCAAATTAAAAAGTAACCCCGTTAGTTTGCATGAGGAATCGTTCAAACGAACGGGGGTCCACTGTACTCATTTTTCAAGTTTTTTAGGCTGTAGAGCCCACAGGCAATTGATTTTCTAAAAAAATTGACATATCCGACAAATAATTTTTTTACCCTCCAATTTTTCATGCCAATTACCAATTGCAAAGTGCCCCCCCCACGACATAACTGCTCGATTAAACTGCTCGACTGAACTGCTCGACTCGACTTCAACTGCCCAACTCGACTGCTCGACTCAACTTCTCGGCTAGACTGCTTGACTGAACAGCTTGATTTGACTGCTCGACTAGACTGCTCGGTTTGACTGCTCGACTTAACTGCTTGAGTTCTGCTTGATTCGACACCTTGACTTAACTGCTCGACTGGACTACTCGACTCGACTACTCGACTCAGCTGCTCAACTAGACTACGACTCAACTGCTCGAATAAACTGTTCGACTGGACTACTCTTCTCAACTGCTCAAATGAACTGCTCGACTCACTTGTTCGAATTAACCACTTGAGCCGACTGCTTGACTAAACCATTCGATTCGACTACTCGACTAGACTACTCGATTCAACTGCTCGACTGGGCTACTCGATTTAACCGCTCGATTAAACTGCTCGACTGAACTACTCGATTTAACTGCTCGACTTGACTGCTCTACTCGACCACTCTATTCAACTGCTCGACTCATCTGCTCGACCGGACTGCTTGACTGAACAGCTTGATTTAACTGTCCGACTAGACTGCTCGATTTGACTGCTCGACTTGACTGTTCGACTCGACTGCTCGACCCAATTGCTTGACTCGACTGCTTGATTTGACTGCTCGACTCGCCTGCTCAACTCGATTGCTTGTCGCGATACCATATGACACCGACCATATAAATCAGACCGAACCAAGTTGCAAAATTTTAAAACATGAGTTAATGATAGCAAACGTTCAGGAATTTTCTAAGCAACATTTTACTCTAATCAGACTACATAAATGTTGCAAACAGCCAGAAGTTTTTATTCAGTTAAACAAAATCCAATACGACCATAAAAACTCTTTTATGTACAACATCTTAGAGCTAAATTATGCAATATAAGAACTCAAAGAACTAATACAAAGATTAAACATCTTCGCAAACACTGGCCAATGGAATGTATCCGCAGTTTTCTGAATTCTGGACAGACATTTATATTTTCCGGATCGTAAGATTCGGGCTCTACTAGTAAATATATAATAGAAGAAGCGTTCGGTACGGCAGATCCACGCTTTCTTCCTTTCCCTTGATTTCTTTTTTTTAAATTCTCTCTGCGGAACATGCTATACAGTTGGAATTGCTGTTTACAAGAACACTGCTAGATTCAAGTAATCGTCATTTTGCAGAATGCTTTCAATAATTGGCTGCGTTAGTCTCTTGCAAATAGATTAGATTAGATTATAATAGATTAGGAAATTAGACCAGGAACGAAACAAAACTTTAAAAATTCCACACTAGACAGGTTCGACAATTCGTATAACAATTCCTCCGGCGACGTAGCCCCCGTTTCTAGCCCTGTGCCCGATTCGCACCTAAACTCTTCCTATTCGCCACTGATTTACCACCAGAATGTGCGTGGTTCTCGATCGAATCAAACTCGATGATTTTTTATTCCTGTGACAGGGTCGGACTTTGATAAAATCTTATTAAAAGAAATCTAGTTTATTCGTAATAGCTATTCGGTTACCAGCAATTACCAGCACAGCAGAAGAAATTTTCATGGCAAGGGTATGTGGAATGGCCTCTCTAACAAGCTCCATCGACCCATCTCTGATTCATGAAATGCTTGAGCAACTACGGATAACAATCGTGGTTACCAATCGTTCGCTGAATTTAACGTCTTAAGTTTGTTTTTGAAGGTTTCGGTGGTTTCATGAAAGTCGAATATCTCGGCGACTTCTGTAAATGTTCGTTGGAGTCTGTTGATCGGTTCCTTACTGCCGTATTGGCTACGATGCAGCGGTTCGCCTTATTTTTACAGAATTATGCCAAATGGCCCCTTACGTTTATGCCAATGTTTTTATGATAAAGAACGTTATACCAAACAGCATTATGTCAAATGACTTTATTTTAAATGAGTGGCCTCTGTTCCCATTGTAGGGTGACGGAATTGTGCCAAATGGTCTCTTTTAATCCTTATGTTGTCAACTGATCCTCAATCGTCTCCAGAAGTTTTTACGGCGTATTTTAAAAGTGTTTTCACTGACGCAACCGACGATAATGATGAGGTACCATAGCAACTGTCCGATACTTGTGGGAATGCGGTATTTGCACGCAACGCCAATAAATCTGCAGGTTCTCATACGCTATCGAATAAAACTCTGAAGCAATTTGGGCAAGAATTTGTGACTCCTTTTAAATGCTTGTTTAACGCGTCACTGGCTTCCGGTCACTATCCGGGAATCTGGAAGATTTCGCACGGCATTCCGATGCATAAAAAATGGGCTAAAGGTGACGTAAAAAATTGCCGTGGAGTTGCTATTCAATGGGCTATTTCGCAGCTTTTCGAGTCGCTGGTTTATAGTCACCTTTACGATACTTTAGTTGGTCACAGGCAGTTGAAGCCTTTGGCATTCGAGGACCGCGATATAACTGGTTGAGATCGCATCTCAAAAATAGAACCCAGCTGGTAAAACTTTGTGGCAACAAATCCTGTCCGTTTAATGCTCAGGAGTACCACAAGGTAGCCACTTGGGACCATTACGGTTTGTGATTTTAATTTACAAATTGCCTGAAGCTATTTTACACGCAACCGTTTCAACTTATTCCGACGACGTGAAAATCTTTTTTTTTCCAATTAAGACCATGGATGGCCTGAAGTTGCAGCTCGATTTAGAGCATTTTGGCAGGTTCTGTGAAAACTGCGGATTAAAAGTGTATACGAATAAGTGTTCAGTGATGGCATTTACTAGGAAAGTTAGTATTGATTATATTTATATTTGTTTAACCGCGTGCAGAGTATATACGTGACATAGCGGTAACATTCGATAGGTCACTTTCCTTTGTTAGACATATCGACAATGTGATTAACGGGAGCCTGAAACTTTTTGCGCTTGTCAGGAGGTTTGACCGTGACCTCGATGTTCCGTATGCACAATTGGCGATCTACATAGGTCTCGTCAGAAGCAAACAGGATTTCACCAGCGTTATTTGGCGTCTACAGTAAGTAATGCATATTCAGCGTATCGAGAGAATCCAGAAGAGATTTTTAAGGTTTGCTCTCAGGAATCTTGAATGGAACGGAGAAGAGCTACTACCCTTGTTACCGCGCAACAATGAGAGACGATTTTCCAATTTCTTAACCTCTTTATTCCAGCGTATAGGGGAGTTTAAAAATACCTCAGAGCACGGAGAAATACATATTTGCGTGTAAGATTCATCATTTTATCTTATTCAGCAATACGGCACACGGCAGAGCTCACAGATGACGGAGGTTCGTCCCACAGAGTGTGACAATCCCCCCCCTGTATGTCGTGGTCACGGATCCGACTTACTCACATTGGCACCGACGTTCAAAACTGCTGGCTTGACTGCAGGCCTCTCGAGCAGTCCGCTCGACGTTTGTAGTATGACTCGACGTATCTGTCCATCTGTTGGAAGGTTGGACTACTACCACACGCCCTAGTGGCCAACAGTTTCTGGGAAGTTTACTGTCCGGTATCAAGGCTACGTCACCTACGTTGGGAGGTTTTGCTGGTACCACTTTGATCGACGCGTTTTCGTAGGCAGGTACTCTGCGAGTCATCGTTTCCAGCACTGACCTCCGTAGAGCTGCGACGTTTTCCATGAGTTTTTCTAGGTTCTGCGGTTCTTGGTTGAAAGCAATTGGTGATTTACTACCGTTTGAGGAACCCAGTAGAAAGTCATTCGGGGTTAAAGCAGCGTTTTCATCATCGAGAGATGTGTGAGTTAATGGTCTTGAATTAATCATTATTTCTATCTCGCTTAACATGCTTCTATGGAGCTCATCTGTGGGGAGTCGTGTGGGCTTAACTTGGTTCAGAACCTTTTTTACCGATTGAACTAAGCGTTTCCAGCTCCCCCCAAAATGCGGTGCGGCCGGAGGATTGAAGGTCCATTTCGTGGTTGGGTCGGTAAACTCTGCCATGATTCTATTTTGATCGACGATTTGCAACGGCTCCTTTAGTTCACGACTGGCGCCAATGAAGTTTGTACCTTGATCGCTGATAAATTCGATTAGAGCTCTCCTTCTGGCAATAAAATTGCGTATGGCGAGTATGTAGGATTTAGTAGATAGCGAATGAGCAATCTTCAAGTGTATAGCTCGGATTGTCAAACAGGTAAAGAGAACATTCCAACGTTTTTCTACGTGCCTGCCGACTACTACTTGGAGCGGTCCAAAGTAGTCTATACCTGTATACGAGAATGGCTGAGAGTGAGAATACGCAGCAAGACGACAGTTAGGTAAATCTGCTATCCCTGGAGGTTGTGGTTTAGCACTTGAGATCTTACAATGTTAATAATTACGACGTAGTTGGTATACAATAGACGAAGTACGAAGCTGTGGTATGTAGTATTTTTGCCGTATTTCGTTCAGGGTCGTTTCATGGTTTACGTGATGGAATTTTGTGTGAAAATCTGCGATAATCAAGTCTGAAACGTGATTTGATTTGGGAAGTTGTTTTGGATGCATGGCTGCAGTTTGCGATCCGTCCTTGCATTCGTAATATACCGTAATTATCAATTGTAGGGCAAAATTTATTTAAACTGCTATGCTTTGGGAGCAGGCGAGTACATCCTGCCGGCGTCGGTTTGGTTTCTCGCATAATCTTCACTTCTTCTGGATAACCTTCTAATTGATCTGGTATAGAGTAAGGAGGGGTAAAAGTGCGATGCGGGTAAAAGTGCGATTCAATGATTTATCGGTGCAGATTCCGAGTAAAATAACTAATTTGGCATGGATGGGGGACTACTTTGATAGTTTGAATCTAACGTAAACTTTGGTTGCTTACGAAGCATAGTTGCTGAGTTATGTGCAAATGTTATTTTAGTGCGGTTTTGATGTAATTTTTCGTTATACGGCAAATACGATATCAACAGGAGGATATTACTTGTTGAAAATTTTTAGCAGCGTTTTACATCACTCACATATCTGTTTTGAAAATATGGCGAAAATAATTTACAAAATATATTTCGCTTTTCCGTAATTCAATCTAACCCCGTCAATCACCTAGCGGGGTAAAAGTTCGATTAACGGACGGGGCAAAAGTTCGATTCACGGACGAGGCAAAAATATCTAGCTAATTATATACAGCTTTAGGCACTATATTACAGATACTAGAAATGAAAGATCTGCAGAAAACTGTGTGCTCTACAGATGTTGGCAGAAGAAAAACAATGTGTCTCCGCTGATGAAACAAATAACAAACGTTTGGAAAAGTTTCGATCTAACGGAGGCTGCAATACACCAGCCCAAAATAGAAAAGGTGCAAATTGAGAATATTTCTCCCCGAAATATAACGCAGTTTAAGATAATATGGTTTTGTTAGATACTGCTGGGCTAATATCATGGATTCTAGCTTCGAACTTTTGCCCCGCGGTATTCGTACTTTTACCCCGCTAGTGGGGTAAAAGTGCGAATCGGTACTTGATCAGAAGAAAGAAGAATTTATTTAGCAAAACACTATTACCGCAGATGATTTATAGTTGAATGTGAAGACATTGAGTTACTGCATCACTATAAAATATATTATGTTGTTGTCCTTCTTTGTATCTCACGAAAATTGATGACAACTTCAAACATCGCACTTATGCCCCGCCCTACTCTATAACATTTTCAGCAGCTCTAAGTTCTTCTTGAGACAGTGGACTGAAGTTTATGGCATTTTCGCCCTTATAAGAAAACAAAAGATATTTATTTCCTTTAATTCTACTATTGTGTTTTATTGATAAATACGTATTTCGGTCTCGACGTGAGACCCTCATCAGCATCTAACTAACTTGGACTGTCTAAGTTAGTTAGATACTGACGAAGGTCTCACGTCGAGACCGAAATACATTATCAATATTATCATTGTCATTTTACCTGAGCGATGATACTGACAATCAGTGACGGCGTTGCCGATCCCACACGGCAGAGCTCCCAGATGACGGAGGTTCGTCCCACAGAGCGCGACAACCCTACCATGACCTCTGTTTTTAGTGGAAATTGATACGGTTCACTCGAGGCAAAAAATACAGCTTGAAGAACTTTATACTAAATGGGTGCAAATGCGTATTCATAGGAATGCGAAGTTTTGTAAATTATGCCTAGTGTCCATTATGCCTATAATCCATTACGCCTAATGTCTGTATGTCTAAAGAGCGTCGCGCACCCAGTCATTGTATTGCTACGCCTTCTTGTATAAACACTAATATGGTTGTATAACATTTCGCCGAAGACCATATCGCGGAGTACCGTTTCGCGGAATACCATTTCGCGGAAAACATTTTCGCGGAATGTACCAAAACGCCGAAAACCCTTTCGCGGAAAGGACTATTCCGCGGAAAACCGTTTGGCGGAAAGAAACATTTCGCGGAAAACCATTTGGCGGAAAATATTGTTTCGCGGAAAACCATGTTAGTAGCAAACGTTTCCTAGATGATTCAGGGCGAGCCGGCCGCAGGCAACGGCGAGTGTTCGCCGGTGACCCGCCGTCGGAAGCACCGGCCACTGCGGGGGGGACAGCCCCCCTGCAGAGATCACATCTGTTTAGGTCTATTCGTTTTCCTAGGTCTACTGACCTCTAGTTAGTTTTCCCTAGTCCTCGCATCGATTTAACTTTCGTTGAAGCCGCTTTTTGCGGCTTCCAAGCTGAATGAGCGGTGGTTCTCTGCCAAATAGTACTTTCGGCGAAAATTTTTTCCGCGAAATAGTACTTTCCGCAAAAATGTTTTCCGCGAAAAGGTACTTTCCGCGAAAATGTTTTCCGCGAAATGGTTTTCCGCGAAACAGTATATTACGCTTTATGGGCATCCGCGAATTGGTTTTCCGCGAAATGGTATTCGGCGAAATGTTATACAATCCTCAGTTACGACCCCTGTTAGAGTCAATAGGATTTTAGGGTACTAGGGTACTAGGATTAGTACCGCAATTGTCCTGTACTCTAACAGCTAGCTGCGAAGTCTGGCGAATAAAATCAGAAGAACAAGTTTCGAAAACAGAGTGTAGCACCCAGGCTTACTCGAGCAGGAGCAAAGAGCACAACAATATCAAAATGTGTTATTGGAAATCGAATAACTCATAACAAAATTTGGTCCTGTTTTGGCTGACATAGTTGGTAAAATAACAAAAAATATCAAAATTTTACTCCTTTAAGGCCAAAAGAATAACTACTTGTGTTATTTGAATAACAAAGCAATAACTTGACTGTATTCAGAGTTTAGAATAGCATATTTTAGTATTATTAAGGTATTGAATAACAAATGCAGTAGTATATGAGATATTAAAAAATCATCTTATAAAATATTTATAATCTACAATCTCTTTAATCAATAAAAAAAATTGTATGAAATATATCGAATGTCATTTTAAGGCCCAATTAAGATATGATAACAAAATCAGTTATTAAACTCATCTTACAACCACTCTTTTAAATTTTAAAATGTTTTCCTGATCTACTCAATAACAAATGTCTTATCAATGTATCTCCATATCTATTCAATAACAAAATATAGTATTATAACACAATTTGATATTGTTTTTATATTATTTTGCTCTTCACTCCTGCTCGGGTAGTTTTGTATTTTTTAGTTAACTGGAAGTATTTTTTGACATATGTCATCTTAGTATTGCGTAATGCCATAATAAAACCAGAGTAATGATTATTACAGCAATAAAACAGCAAAAGTATCGGTTCAGAGCAAAAATCTCAACCATTTTAAGAAATTTTCTACATTCTAATGGCAGTTTTTATTTACAGTTGATGGAAGGATGGTACAAGAAAGTAATGAAAGGGTGTCCAAACAGAATGGGACAAGGTGTGAAGGGGGAAAGAGCAGAAAATTAGATAAGGGAGGTCATCAAAGCAACGCTTAAGAAGATGTGTACCGCATCTTTTGCTCAAACTGGTGGATCCGCAGATCAAACCAAGTTATAATCGGAGCCAGATATAATCGGTTTCGAACCCATATCTTCTCTCTGGTAAATCTGGAAGTTTTAGGTTGGTCCAGAAGGTTCCCAGGAGGTTTTCAAGGGTTCAATTCAGAGATTCAAGGGTTTTAGTAACGAGTATGTCGGCAAAATTTTCTGCAATCTAGGAATAATACTGTCGGGGAAAAGATTTTCACAAAATTTTGTATTAAGATCACGGTCCGGGCATGCGCCGTTCTGTTCACTAAAGGATTAACAGTTAACAGCTAAAATTTTGGAATTTTTTTCTCAAAAAAAGACGAAGATACCTGAAGATCTGATTTACCGAAGTTAAAGATACATTATCCATTGTTGACAAAAAAATTAGTGTACATTTGAAAACGGTCCGTAAGCGGCTGTTCGGCAAAGCTTCCGTTTGATGTCGGAACAGGAGTGTTGTGCGGCCGTCACGTCAACTTTCCGAATGCATCTCTTGATTCTACCAATCAACTGTTTGCAATTCGGGATGTCTCCAGTTATTTTTGTACACCAAGGAACTCAAAATCCCGTAGAAATTTGCGATTGGGCGCAATGAGACAGATTTATCGCGTCACGGTTTTTGAGTACAAATGGGATCGGATGAGTATTTAAGAAAGATTGTGTTTTTTTGGCGTAATGCGATGATGCTCTATCCGGCCAAAACACGAGCATAGGCAAGCATAAACAAAACCAAAAATATTGACAAAAAGAGGAAAGAGAGAGAGAGCTAACTTATACATACTCTCATTTCTCTCTGAGTTCGTTTGTTGTTGAGTATAGGGGCCTAGAAAAAATTCCAAAATTTTTAGTTGTCACCCGTTAGAAATTGACGCACAAGGCAAGATTCTTTGGAAATTTTTCCCAATTTAGAAGCGTAGGAAGAAGTTTAGTGAGAAATTTTCCTGATCCCAAGTAACAATTCTCAAGCAAGTTGGTTTTACTTGAATTTTATAAAAGTTTTATTGCGGTATTAATCATTACCTTTGGGTTTATTGTGGTATTGCGGAATACCAAGAGGATACGAGTCCAAACACACTTATTGCTAGCTAGAAAACCATAATAAAACTGTTAATAAAGCAAACTTATTGTGGTTGCTTATATTACCACATTAAAATTTGTTGGCTGCACCACGTCTCTTATAAACTTACCATAAGTGTGGCGTAGCAATACAAAATGGCGCACCAATCAAAATTGCTCTTATTGCAGCTACTTGTCAAACCGCAATAAATCTGTTAGTTTTATAAAGCTATTAAAACGGTAGCACCCTGACCAAACAGTTTTTTGCTGCTATTATGAAGAATACCAAAGTTCAAAACCAAAATCATTTATTTATGCGAAGCCATATTGTCATATTCTAGTATTTTGTTTAGCTCGCAAACAAAAATTCATCAAAGCAAAGTGTTTTGCAGAAAGAAAGTTATTATCAATCGGTTTTCCTGTCACAGGAAGCTAAAATGTTTTTGCTAGAAATTGAGATTGACTTACTGAATATTTTTATTTTGTTAAATGCGCACATGCTGCAAACCAACGAAATTGCTTAAAATTTAATAAATATTCTATGGGATATTTTATTATGGTCACTATGAACCAAATCGATCAGACTAATCTGACAGCAAAACTTTAACTTTGCTGCTCACGGATGTATTTTCAAGTTGTTATAGCTGGCAAACTTATTTAGCTTTCTCCAGAGCGAAAAGCGTAAAACTTCTTTAAATTATGACGATGGCTGTCAAGCAGCGAAAGCTTAACCGGTTTTATTGCTGCTTTCAGCAGAGCGTGATGCGACTACTTGAACTTATAACCTGATTCTTATAGCGGTTATGAAAACATTCTGAGGAGTGGGTCACTTGGTCAGAAAGCAGTTTTATAGCGGTCATTAGAAAGTTATGGTGGAGCTCATAGTATTATTAGAGGTTTTATGACATTGGTCATGAAAACCACTAGACGAACGTAATAAAAGTTGGAATTGTAGCTTGGGATACCTAATACAACGGGCTGCAGTAGTTTAGTTAGTAAAACATTCATGTACCAACCGCGAGAGCAAGGGTACGAGCCCCACTTGCCATTGCACATTCCAATATATTTTTGGGCTATTTCGAAATTTTCCAGTTTATTCAATTAATCATTCTTCGCAGTATTTTTCTAATTTTTTAATATGTTGAAGAACAATAAACTTTTAAGATAAGCGTTACCCGGCAGCATCGAAAAAAATCATTGTTGTTACTTATAAACTATTTACGGGTAGAAAATTTCCATTCTGGGATCTTTCGGCACAAACTGTAAGATTATTTTGAAAAATTCTACTGAATTTTTTTCTTTGTTCAATGATTTATTACAATTACAATAACAAACTTCTGATCTAATCGGTAAGGAAACTAGAAGATTCCTGTGAAAATTTTCTGTCCGCAGGTTGTAGACGAGATGGGATTTTACTCCATGTAAACTCCTTTGGGATGCCTCCCAGCGGCGAATGAAACCTTGACGTGACACTCCTAGGAGACTGGTTAGTTTGCCAATGCTCACAAATGGAACTAAACAAATAACAAAACAAATTCTTTCTGCTGACTAGAAGAGAAAATACGAACACATTCAGAACTAAATTTTATAAACAAGCCAAAGAGGCAACCATGGGAAACCCTGTTTGAACTTTTTGGCGCTTTTCATAGTAAAACTATCTTTCAGAGTTTGAACTTTTCATGGTAAACTTTTTATTTTGAAACGCAGGGAAAACATCTCCATAACAGAAAACTCTAGAAGGGTGGCATCGAGTCATTTGATTCGTCACGAATTGAAAAAAGTTTGGTTTTGAAATTGTCTATTCCAGTAAAACTAGTCGAATTAAAATCAAATTGCGCTTTAAAAAGACAACAATTTTGACATACTTTTCGATCCTTGAAGCGTTAAAGTAACACAAACTGTAAGTGTGTATAATTTTTGTGTGTTAATTCTGTTTTCTTAATATTTAGTTTCATTTAATCTTTCTTTCGAATTCGTTAGTTTTTAGACTGATAATTTTATTAAATCGCGGACAGAATTTTTGGCACCTAATTTTGTTGCTTTTTGACACATTTCTCCCCTAGAAACTCCTCTGTGGAGGACTCATCTAGTTCGCTCGAGCCTTGCACGGAACTGGTGTTCCGCCTGCCTGAAACACCATCGAACAATGTCAAAATGCAAATCGCCCTCGCTGCAGCAGCCAGCCAGCCAGCGCGCTTGCACACCGCTTCCGTCGCGCGGTTGGTTGGCACTATGCAGATTGGGTGAGAGGCCGCCGATCGCCATCTCCGAGCGAGCGAGTCCGTCCGTTTTTGGCCTGCCACGAATTTCCACTTATCACTGCTGCATGCATACTGCCAGCCGGCACTAATTATTTCCCATGAGCAGCAGCCCGGTCGTACCCGGTCAAACCGGAATTCCGGGACCAAGTGCAGCCAAACTCCTCTAATTACTCCGGATTGGTCCGGACCGCGTGCCGCGCTGTACCCCGGATCGGGCCGGGCCTGGCCTGGCCTGGCGTATGTGTGTTTTTTTTCTGAGCGTGCGCAGCGCCTTTCAGCTGCAGGCAGACTTGCTGTCATTTTAATAACTACTATTTTGCCCACTGCGAAAGATGAGCGCACTTTCGATCGTCCCCAAAAAACTCTAAACGTTTCGGGTCATTGAATCAGAATAAAAATCAAAAGTTTGTCAAACTCCCTTATTTATGATTCCCTGCACGGTTCGAACTGCGAACGAACAACCACACGATGTTATGCGGAATTCTCGCGGAAAGAGAAAAGAGGGAAATTTGATGGCAATTTCACTCTCGCCTGGAACCGTTAACCACAACCAACCGTCCGATGCTGCTGCACTTGCACTTGCACTCGAACTCGACAAGATTGATGGTCAAACGTTTTTTTACCTACATATAATTACATACCGTGAGCATACGTGGGACCGCCCTCCCGATGGATGGTCCGGTTGGTCCAGCGGGCGAAATTACCACGTGTGGCGCAATCGATCGATTTCGCTTTCAGGAACGATTCCATGCTTGCTCGAGATGCTTGCAGCGAGAAATGCAACAAAATTGTGCGGGTACACACTCTCACCGGTTTGTCCGGACCGGATCGATGGAGGAAATTTGATGACAGTGCCCCGAAGGACGAAGCAAATCGTTCCGGGGAGACTTTCGGGCTTGATGTCACGGTAATTTGAACCGATTGCCATTAGAACCGGACCGGGGAGCAGTAATTTTCGCAAACCCAAACTGGCGACTCTCGCTCGATTGATGACGGGGGAAATCGATTTGCCTTGATGATTGGGTTGATGAACTCAACAGGAGACATGGATCTTGGTGCTTTTTTTTTCTCATCGATTCAAACTCTCTAGTTGGTGCTTCTGCTGCTGCTGCTGCGGTAGGTTTCGGGGATGCACTCAAGTCGGTAGCATTCCCGATTTGATTCGGAAACTGCAGGAGATGCGTTTTTAAGAGAAACTAAGTTTCCAGATTCCAAGCACAGCGGTAAACACAGAACGATCGAAAATAAATATTTGATTGAGTTGTACCTTAACGTCATCATCAGCATCATCATCGGGAAGTCGATGACACAGCAAATAACCCGCAGTTTCGTGGGTGGTATTTTCCGGCAGGGTAATTCTGTGTTTCTTTTTCCTGGAATGTTTCAAGTTTGATGCGGGCGCCCATAAAATTGTCGATTTTATTTCATGGCACTGATTGTTCGAAGCCCAGCCAAAAGTTGCCTCGGGACGGTCAACACTTTCACCCAATTTATTCGGCGGCCAACGTCTCAGAAGCTATTTCCTCCCTGCGGGAGTCCTGCTCGAGGTCGCCTTAATTCAATTAACAACAAATAGCAGCAATCTCATAATCGTTAAAGCATCAAATTAACATGTAATAAATTTCCCAGTTGGCGGCCAACCGAACCGAACGGTTTTGTTTACCACAAACACGGTCCGGAACCGTGAAATCATTCATGTCGTACAAGCATTAAATATGGGGCTCTGCCACGCCACACGCGTGGACTTTATCTCCCCTTCCTCACCGACCCTTTTGCTGTTGATCAACGTTTTCAGAGAAGCCCTCTTTGCTAATGAATTTAATGTCGTCTGCGCTTCTCTCACGAACGGCTTTCCACGTGTTTGTCCTCAACCCAAAACACACGTGGTCGCTGTCTAGGTTCGTCGAATCGACTGTAAATTTTAATTAGCCAAACCATCATCTACGGAGAGACTCCTAGAAACCGCCGAGCGGTCTCAGCGCAGCAGCGCGTTCGGTATCAAAAAGCGGAAGCATTTGCGCAAGTCACGTTCCTGGCGGTTACGATTCAACTCACGTCGGTCAGGATGCCACGCGACTTTCGACGCGGCCGGATCGGTGTCGGAAAGTATGTGATCTTTACCGCAGCACAGCACACACCAAAATCACACACACTCGCAACCCCCGCCACCGTATACGTGAGGATACGCGATCGGGTTAGTTTCGCATTGATCGTTCCTCTAACGAAAAATCCCAAAAGAGCTTGCTAATGAATATGATCGTCTCACGATTTCGATATTAAACCGCTGGGCTGCGCTGTGCTGAGCTGCACTGCACTGCTCGCAGCGCGTTTATTATTATTATTTTTATTTTGTGATGCATTCGAAAAATGTGGTGCAATTTCGGGGATCCCGTCAGTCGGCCGATGGCCGACGGCCGACGGGAGGGATCAACGCAATTGACGCTCGCCGTGCCGTGGCAGGTTTTGAACTTAATTTTATTATTCCATCAGCAATTTCTTTCCACTTGCTCGGTCAGGTGCACGGCAAATCCGTTAGGGACGATCCTCGAGATGATGATCTTTTCGCGTGTCTCGTGTGATCGTGTGAAGCGAAAAGGGACTTCTCGATTCGATACGATTTGGGATGGAAGCGGGTGATCCGTTTTGTTGAAAAAAAGTTCGGGCGGTTTCTAATTGAAAACTTTGATGAGCTAACAGAAATGGACGTGCAGTTTGGTATACACAAATTGGTAATTTGTGTAGGATTACGTTTCATTGATCTGCTATGGTAAGCCTTGCTGTAAACATTTTGAAGTTTGAATCATCCATCCACCGACCGGACGATTATTGGTTAGAAACTAATTATGCAAATTATACTAAAATTCTTCACATCCGGCGTAGAATGGGATGAATTGTTTTTCTCTGAATGAGTATAGTATTATCCACCTTTAAATAATTCTGTCTGATTGTCACTCATAAAAAAGTTGATGAAATTCATTTCATCCACCATCATTCGGTATCAAAAATTGATGAAAAATGTTAAGACCGGTGGGAGAAATCAAAAACGATGTTAATAAAAGTTTATTTTCAAAATTCTAGGGGATTCAAGCAAATTTTAAACTTCTTTAGAATTTTAATTTACAGAATCAGACAAGTTGTACAATGAATATCCATTAGGTCCGATATGTCACTGCCATGGAAACGGCTCTCGGGGTGGATCCATCGATAACGTCTAAGCGCGGGATGGGACTCCGATTTTCCAATCCTGGTGTGTGTGTGTGTGTGTGTGTGTGTGTGTGTGTGTGTGTGTGTGTGTGTGTGTGTGTGTGTGTGTGTGTCATTTCTCATTTCTTACTTTGCGTTTCTCATATCTCATTTTTTCATCTCTCATTTCTCGTTTTTCATTTCTCATTTTTGATTTGTAATTTCTCATTTCTCATCTCTCATCTGTCATTTCTTATCTCTCATTCCTCATTTTTCATTTCTGATTAGTCATTTGACATTTCTCATTTCTGATTTCTCGTTGCTCATCTTTCATTTTGCATTTCTGATTTCGAATCTGTCATTTCTTATCTCTCATTTTTGATTTCTCGTTTGTCATTTCTGATTTCTCATTCCCTATTTCTCATTTCACGTTTCTCATTTCTCATTTCTGATTTCTTATTTCTCATCTCTCGCTTCTCATTCCTCATTTCTGATTTTTCATTTCTGATTTGACATTTCACATTTCTCATTTCTGATTGCTCGTTTCTCATTTAGCATTTGTCATCTCTGATTTCTCATTTGTCATCATTGATTTCTCATGTCTCATTTCTGATGTCATTTCTCAGCTCTCATTTCTTATTTTTCAGTTCTGATTTGTCATTTTTCATTTCTGATTTCTAATTCCTGAATTACTACTAAGTGTAGTTCGCTTCCGAATACCGTGTATTATTTTTAACAGTTTTGTTTGTGACCGAGTGACTGTTAATTACTGACTTGTGTTTTGTCGTTTTATGAACTGATTTGCTCTTTTGGCGATATCGAGTTTAGTGTCGTAAACGCGAATTTGCTGTAAAATAATAATTCTGCCAAGCGGCTGGAGCAGTGAAGTAGTGTTGTTATTGTTTGTGAATCATTCATTCGCTCTCGTTAATTTGTCGGCTTCCAACGGAAGTATATCGTTAGGCGCATTTAACTAGCATTGCATTGCAACGTTCGTACCTGTGGCAAATATCATGGCTTGTCGCAGATGTAAGAAAACGGTCACTGCTTCTGACCGCATAGTTTGCCAAGGATTCTGTGGTGCCACTTTCCATGTCATCTGTGCCAAAGTTGATGATCCTGTGCGAGAGGCGCTGGGCATTGGTGGCAACAATGTATTTTGGATGTGTGATCCGTGCGCAGAACTATTCTCGAGTTGTCACTTCCGCGCACTGCTAACGGATTTCAATGGAAAATGTTCATCGTTTATGCCGAAAGCGATACAATCGATGAAAGAAGACATCGATAAATTGCATACAGCTTTAACTACTTTAACTGCGAAAGTTGATGCTAAATCGAATACTAGCACGCCATATGCTACTCCTATACCGTGGCCTAACGTTACTCGTTCGAATGGTCCGCAGAGTACGCCGAAACGACGCCGGGGAAACAGTGGCAATCCTGTTAGTCCACCTTCTACGCTGAACGCCAACACCTACGGGACCAAAGCGGTTCATAAATTCAAATCCGTTAATCTCGACCGAAAACAAAGTGAGGACATGACATGGATATATTTGTCTTCGTTTCATCCTTCTACCACTGTAAAGGAAATCGCTAGACTCGTCACTGAATGTCTTGTGCTCAATGCTGAGGAACACCCTAAGGTTGTGAAGCTGATCCCTATGGGCAAGGACCCTGCAACGCTTAACTTCGTGTCTTTCAAAATCGGGGTCAAGCAGCAGTTTAAGGACAAGGCGTTACGTTGCGAAACATGGCCGGAAAATATACGTTTTCGACTGTTTGAGGATTATCGGACAAAAAACGCTACAAGGATTGTAAGAATTTCGTCGAAGGAAGTTTCACCAGAAATGCCGCAAGTGGACACGGTTCCTGTTCAACCGATAGAGGTGGACACATAGGCCAACCATTTTCATCATCGCCAACACCGGGGTGCACGCAGCAAAGCATGATGGAAGCCCCTTTTGACCCCGATACAGTTAAGTCGTCAGGCATTCTTCATGATTCTGCAAGCATCGTTGAAACAGTATCCTGCCAACAGAGTCATCCCGGTGCTGTATTCGGTGGTTTGGAAGGGGTCTTCCAGCCTGCTATCTCAGGCAAGTACTCGTGCATTCCCACCTTTTCCCGCCCTGATATTTTTCAAAATTTCAGTAAAAACACTTCGAACACCTCAATACTTCAATGTGATATCTCTTCGCGTGTCGACTCTTTGCGCTCCAGCATAATCGCCACTAACGGTCCAACCGCTGTGCTGAATACTATTGCAACGGCAACTGACCAGCCAAAAACCTCCAGTGAGTCCATCTGCATCTTCTACCAGAACGTCCGTGGATTGAAGTCCAAGATCTCCGAAGTGTTCCTGAGTACCTCAGAGTTCTCGTACGACGCGTACGTTTTTACTGAGACGTGGCTTGACGATCGCATCGCCTCTCGCCAATTGTTCAGCAATGATTATAATGTCTTCCGGGTTGATCGTGGTGCGCATAATAGTTTACGGAAAAGAGGTGGAGGAGTTTTAGTAGCCGTTGCAAAAAACATAAATGCGGCCCCTGTTCATCTATCCTGCGGACAAGCCGTTGAAAATTTATGGATCAAAATCGCTTTTCATGACAAGGTCATTTTCCTTGGTGTTGTTTATATTCCGCCGAACAATAGCAAGGATTGCGACCACATTCAATTGCATTTGGACACTGTTGTTGAAATCGTGAACCGTTCTGACTGTAATGAGATAATCCTCTTTGGTGACTTCAACCAACCTCGCGTGGAATGGAGTGCAACTACAGGTGGTTACCTATTCGCTGATCCACTTTTATCGTACTTTACACCAGCTTGTCGCACATTACTCGATGGTTTGTCGTTTTGCCGTTTGAGACAACGTAATGCAGTTCGCAACTCCAGGGACCGAATTCTTGACTTGATTTACACTTCTGACTCTATCACTAGTAGTAGTACTGCCGAAGAAGCTCCCGAACCTGTTGTGCGACTGGATCCTGATCATCCTGCTCTTTTGTTAACCATCAAGGGTCTGCCCGCTGTTGCTCATACCAATGACGTTGATGCATCCGAATACAACTTCCGTAAAACTAATTTTGACGCCCTCAATGGATTGCTCTGCCAAATGGATTGGTCTGATGTATACGCCACTGTGAATGTTGATGACGCAGTCACTGCTTTCAATAATAAATTGCGTCGCTGTTTCTCTGAGGTGGTACCCCCATTTAGACCTCCGAAAAATCCACCATGGTCTAATGCGCGGTTAAGGTATCTGAAACGACAACGTTCTAAAATGCTAAAGAAATATTGTCTGCATAAAAACCAGTTCTCCAAATGCCAATTTGAGGAAGCGAGTCGAGTATACCGCTGCTACAATCGACTGCTGTATAGACGACATCTCAATCTGACAGAAAGTAGCTTACGCAGGCACCCGAAACGGTTCTGGACGTTTGTAAACTCTAAGCGGAAGGATTATGGTCTACCTACGTGTATGAAGTTAGGTGATCTAACCGCTTCCACTGTCGATGGAAAGTGCGAACTTTTTGCTTCACATTTCGGGAATGTATTCAACTCTACCGCAGCCCTCCATGATCCAGATATAAGCAATGCTGTTCACTATGCTCCCCCCGACGTTGTTGACGTGGATGTTTTCAGTATTCATTCCGAGATGGTAGTTGCGGCTCTCGCGAAGTTGAAGTCGTCATATATTGCTGGGCCGGACGGCATCCCATCGTGTGTGCTGAAAAAGTGTTCCGGTGCTCTAGTAGAACCTCTGCAAGCGATTTTCAATCTCTCACTGCAACGTCGAACATTTCCTACAATCTGGAAAAGCTCGTGTATGACGCCGGTATACAAAAAAGGAGACAAAACGGATATTGCCAACTATCGTGGGATAACTTCGCTGTCTGCCGGGTCGAAATGCTTAGAGACCATACTGAACAAAGTGATTTTTGAAGCAAGCAAAAACTACATTACATCATCTCAGCACGGATTCTTTCGCAAGCGATCTGTGGAGTCGAACCTCTGTGAGTTTACTTCCTTCTGTATCAGCAAGATGGATGCTGGTGTACAAATTGATGCAATATACACGGATATCAAGGCTGCTTTCGACACAGTGAACCACGAAATACTTTACGCCAAACTTCGACGTCTCGGCTTCTCAGATAGACTCTGTGATTGGCTGAAATCTTACTTAGCAAACCGACAGCTATATGTAAAGATAGGATCGGCTGAATCAACAATATTCAGTCCGCAGTGCGGGGTTCCTCAAGGAAGTAACTTAGGACCACTTCTATTCGCTCTTTTCTTCAATGATGTCTCTTCGATTATACCGAACAGTTGTGTGTTGATCTACGCGGATGATTTGAAAATTTATCTCGTCGTCCGCAAGCTAGATGATTGTTTCCGTCTACAGGATATGCTTGACAGCTTTACCAGGTGGTGCCGGCTGAATCATCTCGTGATTAGTATAGCAAAATGCTATGTGATTTCCTATCGGCGTCTGAAGAA
Organism: Sabethes cyaneus; assembly: GCF_943734655.1. Lineage (NCBI taxonomy): Eukaryota > Metazoa > Arthropoda > Insecta > Diptera > Culicidae > Sabethes > Sabethes cyaneus. The sequence goes on along the minus strand of NC_071353.1, from coordinate 144,687,487 downwards.
TCCCATTCTGTTCAACTACTCCATCGACGGAACTGTTTTGAATCGTGTCGATCAAATTAAGGATTTAGGCGTTCTGTTAGATTACCAACTGTCCTTCAAAGCGCACTACTCTGCTACTGTGGACAAGGCTAATCGCCAACTTGGTTTTGTTTCGAAAGTTGCTGCTGATTTCACTGATCCACTGTGTCTACGCGCATTGTACTGTTCTTTAGTTAGATCTATACTCGAATTCGGGTCAATTGTATGGTCGCCATATGAAGAGTTATGGATTTCCCGAATCGAATCTGTGCAGCGTAGGTTTGTTCGATACGCGCTACGTAACCTTCCATGGACGAATCCGCAAGACCTGCCTCCTTATAAAGACCGGTGTGCATTGATTGGCATCGAAACATTGGAAGAACGACGAAATGCCAACCAAGCTGTTTTTGGTGCAAAAATTTTACAAGGTGAAATTGATAGTCCCGCCCTGCTTGGTCAAATTCACATCTACGCACCACAGCGCATTCTAAGGCCCAGACAGTGGCTACGACAACCTCCTAGAAATACTGTATATGGCAATAATGACCCAATGTTGAGTGTGAGCGGACGATTCCAAGAGGCTTATCATTTATTCGATTTTAACGTGTCTACAAAGACCTTCCGTCAGCGAATTTACAAAAGCATGTGATATATTACGTTACTTTAGATCATTAAGACCATATGATGTCAGATGATTTTTTATAGAATAAACAAGAATAAACAAGAATAAACAAGATTTTGTTCTCTAGACAGTCTTACCTAGCTGCTAGAATTATTATTTCTCATTTCTCATCTCTCATTTCTCATTCTTCATCTATCGTAACTCATTTCTCACATCTGATTTCTCATCTCTCATTTTTCCTTTCTTATCTCTCGTATCCTCATTTCTGATTTCTCATTTCTGATTTCTCATTTTTCATCTCTCGTTCTCATCTCTGGTTTCTCATTTCTCATTTAAGATTTCTTTTTTCTCATCTCTCGTTTCTCATTCGTCATTTCTCATTTTGCATTTCTGATTTGACATTTCACATTTCACATTTCTGATTTCGCGTTGCTCATATCGGATTTCTAATTTCTCATTTCTGATTTCTCATTTCTCATCTCTCATTTTTCATTTCTTATCTCTCGTTTCTCATTTCTGATTTGTCATTTCTGATTTCTCATTTCTCATCTCTCATTTTGCATTTCTGATTTCTCATTTCTCATTCTTCATTTCTCATTCTTCATTTCTCATTCTTCATTTCTGATTTGTCATTTCTCATTTCGCATCTGTCATTTCTTATCTCTCATTTTTGATTTCTCGTTTGTCATTTCTGATTTCTCATCTCTCGTTTCTCATTCCTCATTTCTGATTTTTCATTTCTGATTTGACATCTCATTTCTGATTGCTCGTTTCTCATTTCTGATTTGCCATCTCTGATTTCTCATTTGTCTTCTTTGATTTCTCATTTCTCATTTCTGATATGTCATTTCTGATTTGTCATTTCTCATTTTTCATTTCTGATTTGTCATTTCTCATTTCTGATTTCTAACTCCTGAATTGTTATTTCTCATTTCTCATCTCTCATCTCTCATTTCTCATTTCTCATTTCTCATTCTTCGTCTGTCGTAACTCATTTCTCACTTCTGATTTCTCATCTTTCATTTTTCATCGCTCGTTTCTCATTTCTGATTTGTCTTTTCTGGTTTCTCATTTTTCATCTCTCGTTCTCATCTCTGTTTTCTCATTTCTCATTTCAGATTTCTTTTTTCTCATCTCTCGTTTCTCATTCGTCGTTTCTCATTTTTCATTTCTGATTTTACATTTCACCTTTCACATTTTGGTTTCTCGTTTCTCATATCGGATTTCTAATTTCTCATTTCTGATTTCTCATCTCATTTTGCATTTCTGATTTCTCATTTCTCATTCTTCATTTCTCATTCTTCATTTCTGATTTGTCATTTCTCATTTCACATCTGTCATTTCTTATCTCTCATTTTTGATTTCTCGTTTGTCATTTCTGATTTCTCATTTCCCATTTCTCATCTCACGTTTCTCATTTCTCATTTCTGATTTCTTATTTCTCATCTCTCGTTTCTCATTCCTCATTTCTGATTTGACAACTCATTTCTGATTGCTCGTTTCTCATTTCTGATTTGTCATCATTGATTTCTCATTTCTCATTTCTGATGTCATTTCTGATTTGTCATTTCTCATCTCTCTTTTCTCATTTTTCATTTCCGATTTGTCATTTCTCATTTCTGATTTCTAATTCTTGAATTGTTATTTCTCATTTCTCATCTCTCATTTCTCATTTCTCATTTTTCATTTCTCATCTCTCGTTTCTCATTTCTGATCTCATTTTTCATCTCTCGTTCTCATTTCTGGCTTCTCATTTCTCATTTCGGATTTCTTATTTCTCATCTCTCGTTTCTCATTCCTCATTTCTCATTTTTCATTTCTAATTGCTCGTTTCTCATTTCTGATTTGTCATCTCTAATTTCTCATTTGTCAACTTTGATTTCTCATTTCTCATTTCTCATCTCTCGTTCTCATTTCTGATTGCATGTTTCTCATTTCTGATTTGTCATCTCTAATTTCTCATTTGTCAACTTTGATTTCTCATTTCTCATTTCTGATTTGACATTTCTCATTTTTCATTTCTGATTTCTAATTCCTGATTTGTCATTTCTCATTTCTCATTCTTCATTCCTCATCTCTCGTAACTCATTTCTCATTTCTCACATAAGGTTTCTCATCTCTCATTTGTCATTTCCCATTCCTAATTTCTCATCTTTCGTTTCTCATTTCTGCTTTCTCATTTCTCATCTCTCGTTCTCATTTCTGATTTCTCATTTCTCATTTCTGATTTTTCATTTCTCATTTCTGATTTCTAATTTCTGATTTGTTAATTCTTATTTCTCATCTCTCATTTCTCATTCTTCATTCCTCTTTTCTCATATCTCGTAACTCATTTCTGATTTCTCACATCTGATTTCTCATCTCACATTTTTTCATTTCTCATTCTTCATTTCTCATCTCTCGTTTCTTATTTCTGATTTATCATTTCTGATTTGTCATTTCTCATCTCTCGTTCTCATTACTGATTTCTCATTTCTCATCTCTGGTTCCGCATTTCTGATTTCTCATGTCTGATTTATCATCTCTCATTTCTCATTTCTCATTCTTCATTTCTCGTTCTTCATTTCTCATTTCTCATTTTTCATTTCTAATTTCTCGTTTTACAAATCTCATCTCTCATTTCTCTTTCCTCATTTTTCATCTCTCGTATCTCATTTCTGATTTGCCATTTCTCACTCTTTATTGAAAAAAAATTGTTTCCCATAAACATGAAGCGAGCGTGTCTTGCAAAGTGTATAACATCATATTTTTATAAAAATTTTTATGTTAATTTATGATTTGAGATTTGAACGAAATTTATTTAAGGACGCTTGCTCTTGACTTTCGTTTTCATGATCATCCAACATTCACCTTTCGTTTTTGTTTTATTTTCTTTAATATTTTATTGTTCATCGTTTGTGTTTCTTCCATTTTGTCTTTAATTTTTCGTCTTTCTTTTTGTTCTGTATAATCTGCTGCCGTTGTGCTACCATCTTCTTGTCGTATTTCGTTATCTTTAACGTCTGACTTTCTGGCATCTTACAATCGTCTTTTTGTTGGTGATTACTTGTCATTTTTTAACGTCTTTTACCGTTTTACATTGCTCTTGATGAAGTGGTCCTGTGCTCATTTGTAGTCTTTTTTCCATTTATTGTCGCTGCTTTTCCGTTTTTCAACGTCTACATTACCTTTTCTATATCTATTAATTCTATATCTTTCCGTCGTTTTTATTTTACTGTCATTCCTTGGCATTTTTTGTCGTTTCTTTCGCGTATTCCGGCATCATATTTTCATCGTCTTTTTACTGTATTTCCGCCGTCTATTTGTCTATCTTTCAGTCGTTATTTCGACGTATTTTAGTTACCCAGCTAGCACCAACTCGTATATCAATGTACGAAAACTATCGTAAATATCTCCTAAAAAAACTCGAAATCGTAAATAAAGCTGGATAAAGTGGGATCAAGTTGATTTTCTGTCGTATATAATGATAATGACTGACATACATACGATTTTCAGCACAAAATTGTAGAATAGTACGAAGCGACTCGCACTTAATCGGATATTATCGTATATAAATACTTATATAGTCGTAACGCTTAAAATTATTCCTAATCACGTATATCGCCTTCAAGATAATACGGATATGCCAATTTTGCGCATGAAATACGATTTATTTAGCATGTATATCTGTACGTAATGCTGATTTTTACCTTTTTTATACGTATGAAAATGCTAGCTGGGTATCTTACTGTTGTCTTTTCATCCCATTTCTCACCGAGTTTTCTTCAACTTTTTGTTATCCTTTGTTCATATTCATCATCATTATGTTATCTGTGTGTCGTATTTGTTGTCTTTTTATGACTTTTTTAACGTTTAGCTAGATAGGGTGACTATTTCGAAAGGCGGTCAGATTTTGAACGCTAATAACATAGCGGTTTCCTTTTTCAATATTTTTGCATCAATCGAGGTCGAATTATTGTAAAAATGAAGATTATGAAGCATTGTCAAACTGGAAATCGTCGCGTCGTAGTTGGTTGGAAAAGTCGTCATCAAAGTTTTAACGTGTTTTTAGAAAAAAGTGACAGAATCACCTCGATGATTATCTCTTCTTGACGATGATTGAGTTCCCAATTTGAGAACTGTGTTGAGGAAGTGCGCTACTGTTCGGTTGTAGCATAATTCTACATACATGTATGCGCACGTTGACCATTTCTCCGGAAGAGTAGTGAAGAGAGAATGTATTGTGTTGTGATAAGGATGTGCTATTGACTATCTTTTATTTCTGTAACGTAACAAGACAGCCGTTGCACAGTGGGACCATTCTGGAAAAAGGCGGTCAAAAGTGTTTTCTCGCTTTTCCTGACCGTTTCAAGCTTAGGTGTCTTAGGAGAAGTTTCATGAAAAAGTATTCTGCATCTAATGACGTTTTTATATAATTAGAGATTAAGAGGATAACAAATTTGTAATTTGCTTGGATATCCAAGCGAACTGAAAGCTGGGTGCAATTATATTTTCAAATAAATCCGATAAACTCATATGAAAATTCATAATTGAAATAACCAAAATGATTAAAGCAAAACTCAATATGCCCGACCAGACCCGGCCGAGATTTTTGGCATGCTTATACAAAATTCTATAGCGGTTCAAGCGATGCTAACTTCAGCTGCCAGTAGATAGGCTATTTACGAAAAAAAAATACTTGTAAAAACGGTAAAATTTATGCTTCAAATCAATTTTTAAAGCAAATATGATATTTACACCTTTTAGAAAGTTACATATTTTGATAGTATCAAAAAGTTTGTAGAACATGTCGAACCTGTTAGATGATGTTTTGTGTACAAAAAGTTTAAAAAACTGATTTTAATGGGGTCGCGACAGAAAGTCAATTATATCTCGCAAACCATATAATACTGATACTTAGAACCTTCGGAAGAGTTTAATGAAATTCAAAGTTCTACAACTTTGCCGAACACATGACCATGCTATCTAGTTCCTATAAAAAATTAATTTTTACAAATTTGTTATCCCCTTAATCTCCAATTATATTAAAATGTCATTAGATGCAGAATACTTTTTCATGAAACTTCTCCTAAGACACCTAAAGCTTGAAAACGTCAGGAAAAGTGAGAAAAGATTTTTGATCGCTTTTTTCCAGAATGGTCCCAATGTGGTTTGTTTTGTTCTTGATTTTGTTAAATTTTTTCTAAACACATATTTTCGCCAGGACAGCTATGATGGTTTCTCGTGGCTTAGTTTGAATATCTTTATGTATCAAGGCTCAAAACGGTGTGATTTAAATCTGCAAATCCAATGTATGCCAAGCAAGCGAAATACGTGTCTTTATCAATATTTCTTGGTATAAAAAACCCTTCGTTTGACAGGAACCATTATGTGATTAAACCCCGCATGAAAGTGAAATACAAAATTTATTTTTTCACATATTCGAGATACAGGTTTGATGCGTTCAGCAAAGATGTAGTAAATATCAATACAAACAACTTTGTCAAGGACGATACAGCTGTATCTCTTCATAGAAATTAGCTATGAAGTGGGGACAGCCCCTTAAGAACAGATTTTTCTTTCTATATTATTCTGGTCAATTTTTACGTGTTTATAATGTTCTAGAAAGTTATTTGTCTTACTAAAATCCACGTTTTAGTGGAACATCATTATACGCTATTTTGTAAGTTTTTCGAGATATTGAGCTTTTTTGGTGACAAATAGTACTTTCTTCGTGCTCATAAGAAATAGATAGCTACTATATTCGACAAAGTTACTTATTTTAGTATGTTCTACAACTTTTGTAAAGAGATCGTATTTATGGTACGCATTTAAAACTTTTTTTTAAACACCCTAATGTGTGGAAACATTACCACCTTAATAATGTAAAAAAAGAACGTAATTCATTAGTAAACTTGGCATACTTTGAGCAAAAAAATTGTTTTCTGATTATATCAGTTTTCCAATTATATCACGGAGGGGCTGATATAATCGGAACAACACTGTAGTTGCATTTCACTAGTTCCCAATACATTGCGCTTTTTATTTTCATCATTTTTTTTATTTACATCAGTTTTCTCGGTAAAACAATGTTGTTACATGCCAAACTCATATTATTCCGTCTCAACCGTCTGCCCGTTGCAAAGTTGTAGTGGAAACAACAAAACCGTGTAATCTAATCTACCTTTCTTTTGGAAATGGGGTGCCTGGTTTGGTTGCACTCTAAATTGAAGTTTTGTTAGTGACATTTACTGGCTGTTGAATAATGATTGATTAAGTAGGTAACATGAATCACTTCCTGTCCCTAGACTGTCGTGTGTCGTCTAATTGTTACAAGTAGTGACGAAAACTCTATCAGCAACGAGATTGCATCGCGTCTTATCATTGTTCCAACCAAGATTTTTCCTGTTGTTGCGGAATTAAAATGTCTTTCCCCAAACAATGTTAAATTATCTGCTTACAGTAATATGATAAACTCATTTAATTCATCATTCCATTATATAGACACGGCAACGTTAGACACTCATGGGCTGTAAATATCTGAGCTGGAAATTGACGCTCGCTCAGGCTGATAAACTAATTACCACCTCAAACTAATAAAGCAAAGATCTTGCTTTGTGAAGATGTTCAACTTCCTCATACTACGAAGTTTACAATGCAGGCTAAACTAATCAGTCCCAAGAAGTCGCCACACTTTACCACAGTTCTTCGCTAAACACCCTGCATCCAGGCGGTGCCAAATAGCAGGACACCGAAGAACGCGACGACACCCGGCGGGCAAATTATCAACATTTACTCCGAAGGGTTCCCTACATTAACGCGCTGCTGGCGCGCGCGCGTTCATCATCGTTCTATAATTGAAGAATACATAATTTGATAATAGTTTGGAAATTACCTATCTGTTGGGCGAGCCGAGCGATGCCCAAATTCGGAAATCAATCGTTTCACGAGGGACATGTATCACATACATGCACTTCTAATGAATTATTTATTCATCAGCTCTGGCACGACGGTTGGACCTCGGCATAGAACTAGCTGCTTTGTGTAGGAACTCCGAAGGAGAACCTGCACTCCAAGCAGAGAATCGGACACCGTAGAATTAAATCGAAAGTACCGGCGGCAATTTGCTGAACTCCCTTTGTGTCGAAAAGGAAATATTTGGAGAATCTAATGATTTTCCCAGCGATACTGCCGGAGCGAGCGGGTGTGTGTGTATGCACCCTGGCCAACGGGGTAACATATTATCATTAAATTACAGGTACAATAAACATTTAATTACGGCACGCACACCACAAGCCCGAAATGTTTGCCGGCGTTTCGCCGCGTCCGAGCTGGACTGGAGCAGCGCATCGGTGCAATCCCTGCAGCAATACTGGTATTTGGGAAGTGGAGCGTTTAGTGGCGGTCGTCCACGCGGTACCGGGCTCTGTACTTACTAGTTCCGACGATGTCGCCGCGATGTTCACCAGGATGAAGATACCTGCGGTCATCATTGGGGCTGGGGTGTGCAAATATTTTCTTTACAGCGAAATAAATGAACTTCGCTGGCAGGTATTTAGAACGAATGCACAATGTTTTGCAGTTCGGTCGAATAATAATGACGAAGTTGTTTCTTGGGTACAGTCAGGCTTTGGCTGACTGGTTGGAACTGAAATGGTCCCCAGTTGGGCCCAGGAGGGTCGTGCGAGCCATTTTCAAATTACTCAAGCTTCTTTTTGATGAGTTAAATGGGGTGCTCGATCATTTTTCTTTGGAGCGAAAAGCATTTATGTGAAGCATTATGGTAAAGGCTTTGAGTTTTTGAACAATTGCTAAGAGCTTACAATTTGTATCCAGGTTGAAGTGTTTATAGACTCTTCTTCAGTAGGTATGATCACGGTCTGTACTAGTGAAACTAAGCTGACCGGGTACGAGTATTTCCTATTTTTCTTTACATGGGCTGTCTATTAGAACACATTCATTCTTCACAATTTCCGGAGATAAAATAATATATCATTACGGGTATGAAATGGGGAAAGCAAATGAGGAAGCGTCCAACATAGCTCCAGCCATCCCAAGCCCCTACCTAGCGCCTCCACGTGGCCTTACCCGGTAATGCTCTATTGAGTAGCCAAGCTAGGAGGTGCGATACTGGGTGGTTCCCGGAAGCCTGATCTCAAAGCTGCGAGTTTGAGTGATAGCTGAGCCACACGACCTTGTTAGCAGGTAAGCTTAAAATAAGTAATTTTAATTATTTGTTTCGTTATTCGAGCTACATGAAGCACCTCCTACTGTACAGTGAAAACTCTGGTCGAAAAAAGATTAAATAATGCTCATAGATACTAGAAGAAAAAAATTAAATTAATAATGAAAGCACTTATGGAAACTCAAATGATGCAACTCTAATCCATTCGAAGGATTGCTGGTGAGATTGTTCTATTTTTGCCCATATATCTTCCTATATTGTATCTATACCTATAAAATTGAATTTCTGTCTGTCTGTCTGTCGGGATGTTCCTTATAGAATCGAAAACTACTGAACCAATCGGCGGGAAAATTAGCATGTAGAGGTTTTTGGGAAGGTTCTTTTGATGGTTAGAGACCCCTCCCCCCTAAGAGGGGGGGTTCCCATACAAATGAAACACAAATTTACTCCTAACTTCAGAACTAATCAAGCAAATGGAACCAAATTTGGCATGTGGGAGGTTTCGGAGGCAGGATTTTTTATGATGGTTTGAGACCCCTCGCCCCTGTGGTAGGGGGATAAGGACTCTCATACAAATAAAACAGAAATTTTTAAGTAACTCAAAAACTAATCGAACTCGAGAAATTTTAGAGTCTTTCATAAAACATTAGTCAATAACAAGACCACCAGAAACTATCAATAGTAACATTAGATGATTCAGGACGAGACGGACACAGGCCGCGAGTATTGCCGCCGGCCACTGTGGGAGGGGGGGGGGTGATTTTGACGCGCCCTTCTAGCTCGAAAATGGACCACGGTCACTTCAACATCACATATACATTGCAGCAATAATTTTCAAACACACTACAAACTAAAAATGGTCCATTCTCGAGCCTTGATAAAGAATATGAATTATTCGAAACGTTGGAGAAAGAGAAAAACACCGTTTTTCTGCTTTTTAAGACTGCAAAGCCAAAAGAAACTCCGTTGCATAAATTGAAAATAAAATAATAAATCAAAAATGACGTAAAACGAAAAAACATAGAACTGGAAATTAGAATTAAAAAGAAAATAAATGCGAAAGAAACTGGAAAAAGCATGAAAAAGAAAATTCTAAATGAAATGGAGAAGGAAAAGAAAAAACAAACGGAAAAATGAACAAAAAGAAGAAATATTGTTGAACTATGAAAACAGAAATGAACAATAAAATTAAGAATAAACTGAAAAAGAAACGAAAACTGTAGAAAATAAATGAAACATAACAATAAATGCTCAGTAAAAACACTTAAAAGATTAAAACGAAAATGAGAAAGAGTAGTAGTAGTAGTAGTAGTAGTAGTAGTAGTAGTAGTAGTAGTAGTAGTAGTAGTAGTAGTAGTAGTAGTAGTAGTAGTAGTAGTAGTAGTAGTAGTAGTAGTAGTAGTAGTAGTAGTAGTAGTAGTAGTAGTAGTAGTAGTAGTAGTAGTAGTAGTAGTAGTAGTAGTAGTAGTAGTAGTAGTAGTAGTAGTAGTAGTAGTAGTAGTAGTAGTAGTAGTAGTAGTAGTAGTAGTAGTAGTAGTAGTAGTAGTAGTAGTAGTAGTAGTAGTAGTAGTAGTAGTAGTAGTAGTAGTAGTAGTAGTAGTAGTAGTAGTAGTAGTAGTAGTAGTAGTAGTAGTAGTAGTAGTAGTAGTAGTAGTAGTAGTAGTAGTAGTAGTAGTAGTAGTAGTAGTAGTAGTAGTAGTAGTAGTAGTAGTAGTAGTAGTAGTAGTAGTAGTAGTAGTAGTAGTAGTAGTAGTAGTAGTAGTAGTAGTAGTAGTAGTAGTAGTAGTAGTAGTAGTAGTAGTAGTAGTAGTAGTAGTAGTAGTAGTAGTAGTAGTAGTAGTAGTAGTAGTAGTAGTAGTAGTAGTAGTAGTAGTAGTAGTAGTAGTAGTAGTAGTAGTAGTAGTAGTAGTAGTAGTAGTAGTAGTAGTAGTAGTAGTAGTAGTAGTAGTAGTAGTAGTAGTAGTAGTAGTAGTAGTAGTAGTAGTAGTAGTAGTAGTAATGTGTGTGTATTATTCCTGCATATAAACCTTCACAAACTAAAACTGTTGTAAAAAGATTTCAATACACAAACGTCACAGTGATGTCAGTTCGAAATAGTGATAGACAGCACACCATCCGCAGAGTGACCCGAGTAAAACGAACCGCAAAACCCCGCTTCCTGGACCAGATTTTAAGTACAAACAAAACGAAAAATAAGTTTAAATTTCAAATTCCATAAAATACAGTAAGTAAAATTCTCAACCAGCACAGTAACAGAAAGTTACCCAAGCTCATTGAAAATAGTACAGAGTAGACGCCATGTTATAGGTTACACAATAGGAATACTACAAAGATATGACAAAAAACGATTAAGTTTTTGTAAGTCCCACCATAAGTTACAGCTAGAAAAACCACTTAAATCATTGTACAATTCCAGAATCCTTAGAAAAAGGTGAAATAAATCACCGAAACGTCGGATAAGTAAAGGTAAAACAATCGTTTGCTACATCCACTTGACGGAAAAGCCGAAAAACCGTCAAAGAATAATAATTTACAGTCGATAAACGCTCCCTCTACGTATAACATTAAGGTTTAAAAAAAATAATCGAAAAAAATATTTTTTTTTCACCCGGATAATCGAGTTTAAAAACCCGAATAATCGAATCCCCGGATAATCGAATCCCCGGATAATCGAGTCCGGCCTGTATCGGCTTATAGTCTAAAGCATTTAGAGCTGTTAAAACTTCTCATTAAATTTCTATACGTCATACAGTTCTTCTTGTTTATTATTATTGGTCCCCGCTAACAAACGTAGTCCTAATAAAAGTCATCAACAGTTCCACCAATTATTCAAATTGTTACATGTGCCATAAACTACCAACCCAGAAGTCGGTACTTAAGAGCTATTCAGTAACAATTGTTCATTACAGTAGGAAAGAACCGAAAAGGTCAACTTTCCTAATTTCAAACCCTTTGCTTTTTGATAAACCGCATCCAAAGCAACTTCCTGTCCATCCCAACGCAAGAGGAGACATCCAACCACGTCACATGTCGGTACGAGTAGTTCGGACCATCACAGCCATCATCATCGACAAGGGCAACAATCGATTCGGGATGCTGTCCGTCCAATCGAAAGCGGAAAATTGAAATAAGGAAGCGGTTAAGCATCATAGGCCTTTTTTTTTGTTTTCAAACCTAACCTTCCTACTTCCAATCAGTCAATCCTTAGGGTTCTATGAGAAAGACAAATAGTAGCTGCGGAGAAAAGAAGAGCCATCCGAGAGGATGTGATGATTTGATTTGAACAGACCTGTATGCTAGTCGTTTTTTTTTCATCTTTCCTTTTCGAGACTCGACTGGCTTAAGTGGAAGTAAATATTTGACGTGTAAAGGCTTCTGATTTCCTGTCAGAAGCGTAACGAAGCGTATACATTTCTCCGTTGGTCCCATCAAGTCGCCGACCGCGCCGCTCGTTTATTGAACGAAGCGCGATTGCTTTAGTTTCAAGAAAAATTGAAGTCATTTCCAAATTACATCTAACTTTACGCTCCTCAGACTTTGAGCCTGAAACTGGTTGGCGTTTATTGCCGGCCCGCTCTCGACTCCATAAAATCGTCTCGAAATCGGTTTTATGATCCTTTCAAAACAGCAATTACTCTCGTTTATGCGTTTTTCTTATCTGCTGGAAACTCGCACGCACGCACACACAGTGCGCTTCAGCAGTGCGCTTGATGCGTGGCATCGTCCCAAATTGGTCAGCATCGTGGATCCCCTTTAACATTTTGGCATATCCTTTGTGCGAAGCTTAAGCTGCCAATTTTCGCGATCAACGCCACAGCTATTGATATCGTTATTTCGTGAACCCTGAGCATTGTCTTGACTGAAAGCTGACGACGGCGATCGTGCGATCAAACGGTTGATGACAGAAAATTATACGGAATGAGTATTAGATTTACAGCGTTGGTCAGCTTTAGTCGATGTTGCTGCTTCTTTTTTCGGGGTATGTCCATCTGTCTCCTCCTCGGATGGATTCACTTAATAACAGATCCTTTGCGCTCGCGCCTCGATCTACCTGTGAAAGCGAACGCTCGACAAGAGGTGTCAAATGGTGGCTGAGGTCATCATTATCACATCAACCGAACGGAGTTCGGTCACGAATGTGCTGATATTAAAAAAAAAGCCGAAACAATGTTAACGCGAAACGGAAGGGGCAGGTCACGGCAACAACAACAGCACACAAAAAAAGTGCACAACGAAACTTCATTTGCAAATGACGGCTGCGAAGTCGTTTCAACTAAGCCGGTGGCGGCTGTAATTTGAGCCAAACGATGCCCGATTCCATATCATTAGGAAATTTGCCGCTTATCTGCGGTGTGTGCATACTAATTGAGGCTCATTCAGGATTAGGGCACGTCACGCGCGATCGGACGCGATAATTGGAAGCGCTGCCTAGCTCTGTTGTGGAGCTGCGTTTGCAGTTGGAAGGCGTCAAATAAATCAATCTTAATTTTGAATGAAGTTTGAGTCAAAATTTAGTTGTTGATTACTAATTTTCACAAGAACAAGAGCAAGAGCAAGAGCAAGAACAAGAACAAGAACAAGAACAATAACAATAACAAGAACAAGAACAAGAACAAGAACAAGAACAAGAACAAGAACAAGAACAAGAACAAGAACAAGAACAAGAACAAGAACAAGAACAAGAACAAGAACAAGAACAAGAACAAGAACAAGAACAAGAACAAGAACAAGAACAAGAACAAGAACAAGAACAAGAACAAGAACAAGAACAAGAACAAGAACAAGAACAAGAACAAGAACAAGAACAAGAACAAGAACAAGAACAAGAACAAGAACAAGAACAAGAACAAGAACAAGAACAAGAACAAGAACAAGAACAAGAACAAGAACAAGAACAAGAACAAGAACAAACTTGACGTACAAAAAAAATACGAAAATACGAAAAGGAGTACAAAATTATGAAGCAAACAAAAACAAATTGACAAGGAAAATGAAATACACGAAAATGAAAAAAAAAATGAAAAAACTGGGAACAAAAATTAAAAAGAAACTGAAAACGAACATAAAAATTGCAAAAAAATACTAAATCTGATTATGAGAAAGAAAATGCAAAACAAAATATACAAGAAAGCGGAAAAGATGAAAACAAAAACAATAAAACTTAAAAAAATTGTTACGAAAGATAGAAACATTAATGGAAAAAACGAAAAAATGAAAAAATAACTGTAGAAAAAAATTGTAACAAAAAATGAGAAGAAAACGGAAAGGAAATACAATAAAGGAAGAGGAAAAGCAACAGCAAATGGAAAAGTAAAAGACGAAAACACAGATGAAAAAGAAGAATATAATTACAATAACGTAGGTGATTGGTTAGAGTATAGGTTTCTTGGATTATGAACCGTTTGGACCGTTATAACAAAATAATTAAGTGTCTGACCTCATCCAAGGTCAAGACGAAGCACTAGGTTGGTCTAGAAAGACCATTAAAACAAAAATCAAGGAGAAAAAAGAAGGAGTAAAAAATGACACGAAATTAAATTAAGAAGCGAAAAAAATTTAAACGAAAACGCAAAAGAAAGCCGGAAAGACAATTAGAGTGAGAAAACATGAATGAAAGAAAAATAAAATTAACAACACGGTTTTTACACTACACCATATTAAATTCAACCGAGTAACAATTTTCCATGCGAGTGTTTTGGTAGAGGAGTAGCCCGGGTCAAGCTAATCTGTTTTGCATTTTGTAGTATTTTTCTTGTACTTTTACATGGGTAATAAATGGCTTGAATATATTTGCATGTTTAGAAGTTATTGCTATTGAAAATTGTATGATTTTTAAACGAAAACTTTAATTTTCTCCGCAAATATTGACGATACCAAGTTACTATATTTTAGAAAAGTATGTAATTTGACTGTTTGAAAATCTTTGCCGAACATGTCAAATGTGTATAAATAATGTAGAAAGAACTGTGGTCAAAAATTGATCTTCGTAAAGTCTTCACAAAAATTGTTCCTTATCTCTAAAATTATAATAGCTAGAAGGTTACTTTCTTTGGCAAAGTTCTTTATAACAATCTTTTCAAAAATTTTGTAGAACATTGTTTTGCTGTATCTCTTACTGTTCAAAAAATAAATTTTTTATCTTACTTTTAGGGGGATTAATCAAATAATCGTTCATGCCATATGACAGAGCTTTTAACGCTGAGAAATTTCTCTCAACATATTTAACCTTCTGTCTGTTCAAAAAAATACTTACGTTGTCTGTACATTGGGGTCAATTTGACCCCAAAACTCAAACTACTCTATCTCAGCGAAAAATAGACGGATTTCCGAATTTTCAAATGTTTTAGAAAGGTAATTTAATGTACTAAATGATAAAATTATGAATGGCGACTTGGCGAGGGGGAACTTATACAAGGAGGGGTTTTAGTGAAAACAAATCGGAAAAATCGGATTTTTACAGATTTGTAACGTTTATATCTGGAAATCCTTACCAGCTAGAACGATGCTTTCTTCTACAAAAATATACGCGAACACGAGATCTTCAGTCATGTGTGGCATTTTACTGGATTTGCTCGCTAGATGGCGTTTATCCGGAAAAAACAATCTTTTCTGGTCTCAAATTTTTGGTTTCTGCTCGTGTAAATCGTTCTTGTTCTCGCTAAAGTGGATTATATAGACAAGATACGAAGTATACATAGTCCGGTGGTAGCGAAGACCTTGGTGAACGGTTCAGGATTCATCCGCCAGGTGGTGTACGTGTACCATTTTATAAATATTGGTCGCAGTCAAACAAGTAGATGACTTGCAAGTTTCCTGTCTACGGCAAGATTGGTCAGGTCATTCTATGATAGACAGTTTAGCATAGCATATAACCACTAGGTGGCGCTAGTATGCCTTTTGTTTTAATTTATTTATTGTGTATGAACATATTGTTTCGATAAGAGATCGTCATCTTCGACATTAATTAGCTTTTGCTAGTAACTAGTAACTAGTAACAATTATTCGCAATACTATATAGCCAATACATTACCGATTTAGCCAGGATGTATGTTAAAACGATCCGCAAAAATTGAACATACTACCAGAAGGAAATGAATACATCGTCAGCGTCACCTAGCGACCGAATTTCGTACCAAAATTTCCGGAATAGAGTGGTCTCGACTACTTGAACAATTATACCGTAGACAAAAAATCTTCTATCTAGGCAGTATTCTAAGCTGCGATAAAAACATAAAAACAAATGGTGCACCAATGCCATCTAGCGATCAAATTCTGAATCACACTATTAGCCATAGATTTTATCTGTCACAAGACCATATTTACTGCAAATCTTGTCTATCTGTCCAATTTTTCCGCGAACAAGAACGATTTACACGAGTAGCATTCATAAATTTAAAACAAAAAAAGTTTATTATTCTCGCCTTACCGCCACCTAGCGGGCAAATCCTGTAAAATGCCACACGTAACTTTGAAGATCCCATGTACGCGTATATTTTTGGAGAAGGAATTATCGCTCTAGGTGGTAAGGATTTCGTGATATAAACGTCACAAATCCGAAAAAATTCGATTTTCCGACTTTTCTTTACTAAAACCCCTCCTTGTAAAAGGTCCCCCTCGCCAAGTCACCATTCATAATTTTACTATTTAGTCCATTAAATTGCCTTTCTAAAACATCTGAAAAGTCAGAAATTCGTCAATTTATCGCTGAGATATACCAGTATGAATTTTGGGGTCAAATTGACCCCAATGTACAGACAACGTAAGTTTTTCAATAAAATTGTCGCAAAACGTAAGTTTTCGAAATTTTTTGATCAAATAACTTCTATTATAAAAGATCTCCGGTAGACATACCTAGTCGCGAAAAAAGTAGATTAATTCATTGAACAATAAAAAAGTTATAGCTTCTCAAAGTGGCCTGGGGTCAACTAAGGGTTAACCAGTATAATCAACCATTTCGGCGCAATTAAAAAAACGCGTGTTTTGATACCAATGGGACCACTGCACATAAGAAGGACTCCATATAAAGTAGCGGCCAAAATTGCCGAATGTAAAATTTCACATTTTAGCACATACTTAAACGCGGTTTTGTAGTAAATTGTCTATATTTTAAAGATTCGCGAATAAAATTTTGATAGAAAAAAATATCATGTAGAAATAAGCCGTCAAAGTTGCCCATTTCAAAAGTTTGAAAAATAGGTAATTTTAAATTAGTCAAAAAATTAAATACTTATCGCAGATGTAAATATTATTGCTATATATCATTTTGAAACTGATACCTTAGCCTATTATCGAAGTATCAAAACAGGAATTAAAAGTTTGCTATAATTTGACGTTTTCCGAAGAAAAATAATTTTAAAATTGTCATATTTTTAGCAAGTCTTTAAAATTTTAAGTACTCTTTCAACAAATTTGATTATCTTTGTTACTAAATTTATTTAATACATAAAGAGAGTTTCAATGAGAAAATGGGAGAGCCCCTGCTAGCAAGAACATTTTTTTCGTCAAGCAAATATTTATATCGGACACATTTGATCATTTTTCCCCAAATCACCCTAAATATGAGTTCTTATAAGTTTAAAACATTTCTTTTGTGATAAATATAACCTATAATCAATTTGAAACTAAAAAATTTTGGCCAAAAATCGCAATTTTCCGACTATTGTGCACTGTTCTTTGATTTTAAGTCACCGCAAAATCACTATCTTCAGGTTTAGTTGAAAATTTTCGGTGAAATAATGAAACTGATGAATATATCGCGTAACGTTTCAGCCTACTACTCTTCAGCTATCGTCTGACGCATTCTTCTAGTATTTACGCCACATTCATATCAGTTATTCAGCCTTCATCAGTGGGCTGGTTTTCGTTCCGTCCAACTGGCTTGTTGTTGTTACTCAGAGTAACGGGATATATTCATCAGTTTCATTATTTCACCGAAAATTTTCAACTAAACCTGAAGATATTGTGCACTGTGCGGGAGTGAGATTGTGCCAAAAAACAAAAATGTTTATTTGTGAAAATTTATTATATCTAGGGAAACTGGTGACCTAAATTCAAAATGATGATGAACATAACATATTTATCCATAACTTAGAATGGAACACAGAAAATATTAGCAATCTATTTAGCCTAAACAGGGTTTCAAAGTTCGCGATCAAAAATACTCGGAAATAACGCTTGTAAAAAATGTCCTGCATAAACCAACCCAAACAAGAAATCGCATCAAATTGCTAATTTGAAGGTATATAAGGTAATCATTTACAATGTATTGAAAGGTTATTATGCGTTGGATAAGTATTGATACGAAAATAATATATTTCCAAACTTTGTACTTTTCGAGCTTCACGGGGGTGAGATTGTGCCAAGCCATAATGATCGATCCAATTTGTGGATTTCACATACACAACAAAAATACGTCAGTATACACCAGTACACTCACATTCTTTACTATTGAGCACAATATTTTGACAGATTAGATTGCATCATCCATTTTGGAGCAAACAACATCGTAGGTCTGCTAAATAAGGCCATTACAAATATTTAAAAAAGTTTTTGTCCCTCCTGTGTTGGGCCACTTAAGGGGGGGGGCGAAAAAAAACAAAGAGAATTTTTTAATGGAGCAAAAAAAATGGATTTTAGGCATTTTTATTTAAAGTTTAAACGTGAAAACCAAATCTACTCTTACTTTTAATAAATACGTTGTTATTTTTCATGCAAAAATCTACGAACAAAAAGACAAAAACGAGTTTCGGAAATTAAACTGTTTGAACTTCCATTTCTATTTCGTGACAGAACCGTTAACTCAACTCGTACACTCATTTTTCGAGTTTTTCAAGCTGTAGAGCCCACAGACAATTGTTTTTATAAAAAAATTAACTCATGTCCTATTATTATTTTTTTGCCCCCTGATTTTTCAAGCCAATTTTCAAGGGGGGTGACAAAAACTTTGAAATTGATTTGCAATGGCCTAATTTAAACTAATATTTACTTTTTTTCTGGAAATTTTTGATGCTTTGAATAAACACTCTAATATAAGACAAATATATTATACCGTGTATAAACTGCCAGTTTTAAGGGGACATGAACGACTGCAAATTTTGAAGAAATCAATTTTTTTCAGATTTTGATTCTGCAGTCTTTTCCGCTTATTTTGATTCTAAATTTGTAATGATTCGACCACGGGAAGTGACCGAAAAACGAACATACACATAAACATTCCAGTGCGGCGTGGAACAACTTCGGCGGATCTCTACGGTAGTTGTTAATTGAACAATTTAGTATATATTGAGATTTTTTAAATCAACTTAGTTCCTAAATAATGTGTATACTGAGCTAAAGAACGTATGCTTTTTTGGCATAATCTCGCCCCGGATGACGGTACCAAAAATAAAAAAAAATCGTAAGAAAGGAATTTTTTAACTTTAGGAGAGAACAATAAATACTAGAAATAGATTTATGACCCCTACAAGTCAAAACACATGACTCTCAAAAAAAATTTTAGTACCAAAAATATGATTCGATTATCCGGGCTGAAAATAAAAGTAAACACCTGGATAATCGAGTCCGGGCTGTATGAACATATATAGGTGTGGAACCATAAGCTATGCCCGGCAACTATCGTTCGATGCGTCAATTTCTGACTGACTCGGCATCGTTCTTGGTTGGTGGCATCGATCGTCATTGCTCTGAACCTCGTCTTCCCTAATTTATTGGGTTATAGAGAATAGAATCGATTTGTGTGCACTAGCGTGTAACACTCGCTAGAGGTGCTTTGACACGGTAGCTCCAGACCGCAAAAAATGCCGTAACAAAACGAAAGCGGCAAAAGTACGTAGATTGTAGACCACATTAATGATTAAATATTTGAATTGTGACCACAAAATAATAATGTCATAACGCGACTGAAAATATAGTAAAGAACATCGTAAATGGCGTGTGACAAGACTCAGCTAATGATTTATATCGAGGTAGATGTTTACTAGCAAAGGTAATCGCGGATGAAGTTTTCTTTCAAATAGTTTGTTTTGAACCGGGTTGCGGCCAACGGGAAATTCATTGAACAAAAATTACAGTGAAATTGAGTTAGTTTGTGCAAATAATCAGTCGCTGTCGACATCACTTGTGATGCCACAGGCCGTTATTGAGTGGGGTAATTCAATTGGAGTTCTTCTTCAACTTGAAGTACCACGGCTTACTTAACAAGTGTTGACGTTAGTAGTGTTACTGCGGTAAAATTCCTTATTTCGCGCAAAATTCTCCCACTAGTGAACTCAAGTAGTAGATACAAGTAGTATGAGAAATATGTGCAGCTCTTGGTAATAATTAGGTTTCTAAGTCATCGTCATCGTCACTTTATTCCGCTATCGCACCGCTCACTCGGTCGTTCGGCGGTCTCCAATCGAGAACTCATCAAATCTACTACCCGAGGAAGGTGTGATAACGCGGGCGCGCGATAAGATAATTGAAGATGTGTCGTCGAGATGGCTTTTGATCGACATATTGTCGGCGGGAACGCTGCAAAGTGCCACCAGTTCCACCGTAGTCGTTTGTAAGTCAAGATGTGGTCGACGACCGCTTTGGTGCTGCTTCTAGTGGCAAGTGTTTTCGCCGGTATTCCATTACCGAACGGGCAGCGGCTAGCGACCGTTCGGCAAGATACGGCCGAAACAGGATACCGTCTACCGAACACAACGCTACCGCTGAAGTACGACGTTGAGCTACTTACGCACGTTCACGATTACCAGAATGCACACCAGTTTGATTTCTATGGAAATGTTACGATTCAACTGCAAGTGCAGGAGGACAATGTGCAGAACATCGTTCTGCATTATCGTCAACTTACGATTTCGCACGTTAAATTGACCGAAATCAGTGAAACAGTGAATCCACCGATAATCGATGACGATACCAGTTTTACCACCGATGTCACTTTTGAGTTTCTGACCATTCAATCGCCGGTTGTTCTGAAAAAATTGAGAACTTACTTGCTGGAGATTCAATACAGTGGAGTGCTACGGAACGATAATGGTGGCTTTTATCGGTCCTCTTACATCGATGCTAACGGTGTCACAAAGTGGATTGCCACTACGCAGTTTGAATCCACGGATGCAAGACACGCCTTCCCGTGTTACGATGAACCGGCCATTCGGGCACCGATTGGATTGAAGCTAACCCATGGAAGCACCTATCATGCAGTCTCGAATATGCCCATCAAGTCCGTCAGCGGTGATTCGGTTTACACGACGACGGAATTCGAAGATACACCCGCCATGCAAACCTATCTGCTGGCTTTTGTGGTTTCCGATTTCGCTAATATCAGCGATGCGACTAACAAGCAGTCGGTATTTGCCATTCCAGCTGCCATCGCCAATGGGGACTTGAATTTCGCACTCCAGGCTGGAGTTCGGGTGATCGAAAGTTTGGAAAGTTACCTTGGCGTGAAGTACAGTTTACCGAAGCTTGATCAAATCGCAATACCGGACTTCGCCGCTGGTGCAATGGAAAATTGGGGTTTGGTAACCTACCGGGAGGAGGTTCTCATGTACAGCCCGACTAAATCACCGATGAGTCAAATGAAGCGTTCGGCTGCGATTATTGCGCACGAGTATGCGCATCAATTTTTCGGAAATCTCGTGTCGCCAGCCTGGTGGAGTTATCTGTGGTTGAACGAAGGATTTGCCACCCTGTTCGAGTACATTGCGTCGCATCAAGCGTATCCGGAGCTGCGTATTATGGAAATGTTCACCACCGGGGCCTTGCAGCGGGCCTTCCAAACGGATGCCCTCGAATCGACCCGTGCGATGAATTGGTACGTGGAATCGCCGGCTGCTATTGCGGAGTTGTTCGACGATATAGCCTACCAGAAAGGTAAGTGTTAGTGAACAATATAATGGTTACACAATTCACCCTTTTAAATTACAAATATTCAACACTACACACTTTTGTCTACCCAGACATTAACAAAAGGTGTGGTACCCGACCTTTCAGAAGAATATTTTGATCTGGAAAAACGGAGTAATCGTAGGATGGCGAATCTGTTATTACTTATCACAAAAATACAGACTGATTCAGTTAAAAAATTCGGATTTTCGTGTGCAATTGGATTTAAATTGAAGTTGAAATTAGACTAACATTAGAATTGAAATTGGACTTGACGCATAGGACATCAAATCAGACTTCAATTTGGATTGATTTGGGCTTAAAGTTTTACTTCATATTACACTGGGAATTAGACATAAAATTGGGTTTGAAATTGTTAAAGTCAAACTGGAATGGAATTTGATTCAAATTGGACTTGGAATTCGACTGGGAATTACATTTGCAATTAAACTTAAATTGGGACTAATTTGAACTTGAAGTTTTACTTCAAATCGGACATGGACACAAAGTTTTACTTGAAATTAAAATTGAAATTCTTCGTCTTATTCTCTCACACGTTTTACCTCTGTTCCGTTTCTCCTCGTGTTGTTGCGTTTTTTCTTCGCTGTTGTACCGTTTCCTTGGTTTTTGCTTTCAATTTCCTTCCATTATTCTCACTTTTCTTCCGTGTTTCCCGTTTCATTGTTTCGTTTTTATTCTATTTCTGTCCAATTTTGTCCTTTTTTCAGTCCGTTCATGTTTTTCACAGGATTTTTGTTATTTTCTTTCTCGTTTTTCGTCTTCTCTCTTCCCTTTCCCCGCTTCCAGTTGTTGTCTGTTCTATGTCTTTATTCCCTTTCTTTCTCGTTTTTCGTTTTCTTCTGTTCTGTTTTTTCCTTTTTATTACCTATTTTTGTTTTGTCTGTTACGTTTATTCTGTTTTAGGCTTCCTTTTTTCCTTTCCACTTCCGGTTCTTTTTCTCTTTTATTTTACTTTTTTCAGACCGTTTTTCTATCCCATTTTCCCGTTTTTTGTTCCAGCTATCTCCGTTTGTACCCCGTTTGGCATTCTTTTTTCCTGTTTTGCTCGTTACCTCTATCACTTTTCGCTCTCTCTCTCTCTCTCTCTCTCTCTCTCTCCCTCTCTCTCTCTCTCTCTCTCTCTCTCTCTCTCGCTATTTTTCTTTTCCCTCTTGGTTTCTATTGTTTCCGTCTTTTTCTCTGTCGTTTTTCCCTATTTGTTACCGCTGTTATTTCTTTGTTTGTTTGCTTTTGCCTTTCCTGTCTTGTTTCTCGCACTTTTTTCAGTCCATTTTTCAGTTCCATTTTTCGTCTTTTTTACTCGTTTTCAAGTCAGGCATTTTCTATCGTGCTTCGAATGTTTTCTTTTTTTGGTTTCGGTTTTCGTCTTGCTTTTGATTTTTAACTCAAATTCAATCCCGATCTTTGTTTTCATCTGTTATATCTCTTATTATGTCCGGTTTTCCACCTTTTCTGTCATATTTTGTTTTTTTTTGTTTAACCCCTTTTGTCCTCCGTTTTCATTTTTTTATTCTTTCCATTGTTTTTTTCTGTTCCGTTTTTTCTCTTTTTCTCTTCTCTGTTTTCCTGCTCTCGTGTAACTACTTTTCTGTCCGGTTTTTCCTTTTTTTCCCGTTTTTTTCCTTTTCTGACTGGTTTATTCTCATTTTATATTTCGTTTTCTTCGTGGTTTTTGCTTCTTCACTCTTACTTTTTTTCTCTGCTGTTCTTCGTCTTTTTCTGTCCAGTCTGCTAGTTTTTTCCTTCCTAGCTTTTTTAGTTTTTAGCCTCCCAGTTGGTCTCCAGGTATGTTGCTGGCCTAATAAGCCAGTTGTCGCATGTTCGAATCTCGGCTGGGAGAGGCTGTTAGAGTCAATAGGATCGTAGCAACTGGCCCTGTATTTGTCCTGCACTCTAACAGCTGGCTGCGAAGTCTGTCGTATAAAAACCGAAGGTCAAGTTTCGATAACGGAATGTAGCAGGCTAGGCTTCCTAGTTTTTCCCTCGTTTTCCATCTTTTTTCCTCTTTTTCTCTCTTGTTTGTCCTACTTTTTTCTTTTTTTATGTTTTCTCGTTTATCCTCTCATTCTATCCCGTTTTTTCTATCGTTTTGAAAAAATGTCAGCTTCATGCCAGTTTTTATTCTTTTTCTATTCCGCGTCATTTCTTTTTTTTTCTATCCCGTTTGTCCAGTTTTCATCAAGTTTTCCGTTATGGCGTTTTTCACTTTTGTCGTCTGTTGTCCCAATTTTTCCTATTCTACTTGTTATCCTGGATAGCAGCAGGACATGGGCTAGATCCATCGATAATCCATCTGCGAATATGCTAAGAAAGTTATAAGAAACTGTTTGATCTACGTTGCTTGGTTCATGAGATATTAACTTTTGAATTAGGTAAATAAATACAGTAATGTTCCTATTTTGTCAGCCTCATGTTGAATTTTGCGCTGACAAAATCGGGAATTTTTTTTCAAACTGTAATTTTAAGTCAATTAAGACCTTGCGATACCGAAGAATTCTACTAAAAATTAAACTTTAACCCTCCATTGGTCGGTGTTAAGTCAGACCGAACCAAGTGACATGATTTCGAGAAAATCGCCTTCAAAGTTTGCTGCTTTGTATGGTTTATACCTATCAATCATTCGAAATCATCTCATAACTTTATAACATTTATGTAGTCTGATTAGAGTAAAATGTATATTAGAAAATTCTTGATCGTAATCGCTGTCATCGACTCATTTTTTAAATTTTGCGACTTGGTGCGGTCTGATTTAACAGCGACGACCAATTGGTCAACCGAAAGCTCAACGCCATCTAATCAACCGGGAACAGCACACTGGTCTAGAACCTGAATGGTGCGCATTAGAGTTTTGAACTGGAAAACTAGGTTTTAGGTTTTTGGAACTTTTGGAAGAGTTTCTTAAATTTAAAAGTTTTATAGTCTAGTGGAATTCAAATTTTGATTAATCCCCCTAAAAGTGCAATTTATTTTTCTTCAGTTTCAATATAACAATGATGTGCTTTGCAAGGTTTTATAGCACATTATTACAAGAAATTTTGCTGAAGACAGTAACCTTCTATCTCTTCAGCAAAGATAGAAAAATACTATTTCTATACAAGAAAATGGTTAAAATCAATTTTTATATTTTAGCTGTTTATGAGTTGTTGTATGACTTTTTTCTGTTTTACAGATGTACAAATAGTAAAAATACAAAACATCGTTCAATA
This sequence comes from Sabethes cyaneus, assembly GCF_943734655.1. Classification (NCBI taxonomy): domain Eukaryota; kingdom Metazoa; phylum Arthropoda; class Insecta; order Diptera; family Culicidae; genus Sabethes; species Sabethes cyaneus. The sequence continues at coordinate 144,662,580 of NC_071353.1, read as the reverse complement.
TAGTATAGTATATAGTATATCTTTGCTTATTTAGGAACTATAGAATTTTTAATATAAAAATACCCTAATTTTGACCCCGAATTTCTCGCAAAAAAGGCATAATTTTATTCAAAAACTCTCCCCGTGGAAACAGAATGGTTTCATGCAGATTGAAAAGTTTCATAAATCATGTTTAAAAGCACAAAAGTTAAACAAAATTTATAGGTTAACAAAATCGTGATAAAAAGCTGATAAATTCGGGGTTAGACAAAATCGGGAGTAGACAAAATCGGAACGTTACTGTGTTCAGGAAAACAACTCTGAAAAACTCAGCCATAACTTGGGAGCAAAAAAAAATGTTATCATAAAAAGATTAGAAATTGATGAACAAAAGCAAAATGAACAATGAAAAATGAAAAATGAAAATAAAGCATGACAAATTTGTAAAAAACTACCGATACCTTAGGTCCAGCCAAAAACTCGGGGTCGGTTTGAATCAGAGGGTTAAATCCCATTTTACGAAGGCGGGATCCCACCACTACGTGCTTCGGTTATTTGTCATTTAATTTTGAATGGTTTGTGTGGATTACTGTTATCGGACATCGTTCTGATATCAACAATACAGCACATTTGTAGACAATTTTATCAATCTGTAATTTACCGTTGCGAACAATGTTGGCTGTTCTAAGCCAAATCTAATCTGAAATTACAGCACATAATTGGTATCACGTGTTGTACCGCCATTCAGTCTGGTCTTTTTCTTTAATGCGAAATTAGTTGATTTAGGTAGGCGCACTCGCAACGTGCGGGTAGGTACGTGCCAAATTTATTGTTTGATAAGTGATGATTAGCAAACTTAGAAAACAGCTCAGTCATTCCATGACGAACGTACAAAGCTTTTTCGTTTAACGACAAGGTCACCGCGGAGTTCACTGATGGCTGCAAATACGATAACCGATTTTTTTCTCATCTTCTGAACTCCTTTCCTAACTAATCATTCGTATTGCTGCAGAAAGCGATCAGGCTGCACGAGAGGAGCCTGCAGATTTCAGTACAGAAGATATGAAAGTAATATGTCTTCTCGGTTCAATACTCCAAATTTGAAGCAGATGGTGTGGATTGCATAGGATAAATCTTCACTATAAAAAATCCTTTCCCCTAGAGGTAATTTTCAATATCTAAATATAGGGATGCAGCTCTAAAGGATCCAGACAAGGAATATCAACTGCATGAATAATATAAAAAGTTATTTCTGTAATTTCCGTTACGGGGCTCATGAATTTTTTTCACCAACGTGACTTAGGACATTTATGCGTATATTCATAGCAAAAGCATTAAAAATCGCAAGTCGGATTATCATTTGCATATTCAAGTCAAAAGAATTTCATACAAATCTTTAAATTCGTTCAATTTTCAAAAAATATTGCTTGTTGCAAGTTACCCCGTTTAAGGTGTTACCAGTAACAAATTAGTTGAAAAATTCTACAACAGCCAATATTGATCGCATATTTTTTCTCAATATGTGAAATTGTTCTATACTAGACCTAATAACTTTGTGTTAATTAAATGTCCTCAAATGTACTACAGATAAGTTTTCACTTGCACTCATAGTTGAGAACTGTTGCAAGTTACCCCGTTTGACGGTATAATACTAGTTAAGCCCGTATTTTACGATCCGGAAAATATAAATGTCTGTCAAGAAAACTGCGTAAACATTCCATTTGCCAGTGTTTGCGAAGATGTTTAATCTTTGTATCCAGTCTGTATTTAGTCCAGTCGAGCAATCGAAAATAGCAGAGCAGTCGAGTTGAGTTGAGCAGTCGATTCGAGTAGTAAGTCGAGCAAATGAGTCGAGCAGCAGAGTCGAGTGATCCAGTCGAGCAGTTGAGTCGAGCGGTTCAGTCGAGTAGCCCAGTCGAGCAGGTGAGTCGAGCAGCTCAGTTGAGCAGTCGAGTTGAGCGGTCAAGCATTCTTTTATTTTTCAATGTGGTTTCAACCAGTTGGTCATTCACTACAGTCGAGCAGTTGGATCGAGTAGTTCAGTAGAGCAGTTGAGTCGAACAGTTCAATCCTGTTGAGCAGTTCAGTTTAGCAGCCAATTCGAACAGTCAAATTGAGCAGTTGAGTCGACCAGTCCGGCCGAGTAATTAGATCGAGCAGCGAAATCGAGTAGTCTAGTCGAGCAGCCGAACCGAACAGTCTAGTCGAGCAGTCGGCACGAGTAGTAAGTCGAGCAGTTGAGTCGAGTAGTACAGTCGAGTAGTACAGTCGATCAATCAATTCGAGCAGTCTAGTCGACCAGTTGAACAATCGAGCAGTCCAGCAGTCGACCATTGAGGTGACTGAAAATAGAACCCATTGCAACGAAAGCATGGCGTCCTGTCAGGGGCCTGTTTTTAGTTACCGATAAGCCTCTTAGTAAATTATTTTTCTCAAAATTTGTCTGTGCCATGAAACAGAGGTCCAAAACTAAGGTTATATGTATTTTACTGGCTTTTTCTTTTCTATTTAATACACAAAAGAATCAATCCTAAAACATTTTAAAAACTTTTTCGGACATTTTTTTCGAACACATTTCCTATAAAACATTCTAGAAGCTGTATTTTAGATATAAGCTAGAACACAATGAGACGAGACGTTGGTAGTAATTTGGTAGTGCTATAGTTTAATCAACACGCCACAAATGGTGGGTGTTTCACGACTGGGGATAATCCCCTACTTAGTTGGTTTGCCGTCCTGCTCTTCAATTCCATCGAGTACTTTCCGTCAGATCTCGTTCCACCTGGTCTAACCATCTTGCTCGCTGCGCTCCTGTTTGTCTTGCTCATACCGGATTTGAAGCGAACACCATCTTTGTAGAATAGTTGTCCGACATCCTTGCAACATGCCCTGCCCATCGTATTCGTCCAGCTTTAGCAACCTTTAAAATACTGGGTTTGCCATAGAGCGAGTTCATGGTTTATCCTCCGTTGTCCTGTACGCCACCGGGTTCGAAAGTTCCGAGCACCTGTAGGTCCTCTCGAGCATTGTCCATGTTCCATGCCCGTAGAAAACAACCGGTCTAATACAGTTGTCTTGTACAGGGTATACTTTGTACGGGGGCTTAGTTTTCTTGACCGCAATTGCTTGTGATTGCATGGTAAGCACGACTTCCGCTGTCAATATGCCTTCGAGTCTCACGACTGGTATCATTATCCGCCGTTGGCAGTTAGCCAAGGTAGACAAATTCGTCGACTACCTCAAACTCATCGCCGTCGATCGTTACAATACTGCTCAAGTGGCGTTCATCAGTCTTGGTTCCACCGGCCAGCATGTACTTTGTTATAGACGTATTTACCTTCAACAGGGCTTGAAAAGGGATCGCAAGTTGAATGTGACTGGCGTGAATGCGAACTTTCCGCATTCAAACTCCGCTTTTTGAACGATCATTTGACTGTTTTTTGAATCCAGTCAATCTGCCGCTTGCGCTGCTGCCGTCTTACAATTTATGCGGCATCTCAGCAAAAGCAAACAGTTGATCTCCCGTTTTGCTTTGCGCTTTGAGAATATAAACTGCAAACTGACTGGAAGCCTACGGTGACGTATTTTTTCGTTTCTCTTTTAGTCTCCAAACCGGCTGCTCACAGTAATAGTATGTCACCCGGACGTCGGTCCGACGCAAGCAAAATATTCGTTTGTATTGGACGGAGTCCGACCGACTTCTTCCATGCACATGTAGTGGTTGTTTTTTTTGTAGTATTGAATCATACGATTGTGCGGTTGCTTTTCGTCAGCGTGGTGACTGCGAGTCATTTGACTGTTTTGCAGTCATTCGCTGCTCCAAACGGTAAAGGCAACTTGATCGAAACGAAAATGTTAAAAAGCTTTAGAACGCGTTCGTTCTACTGCGTGCAATCGGCGTTTGACTGAGCAAACTGCCAGTTGTGTTATGTATAGCGTTCGTATTCCACCGCTAAACGGACGGTGTGAACTTGAATGCGCGTTGGTGTGACTGAGGTAGAAAAAAAGGATCGGTCGAAGCCCTGACCTTCAACCCTTCTACTTCGCGCTTTAGTGTGGTATACCGTTGAGCCACCGCCACAGATGTTCTGCCGATAATATCCATGTCATCGGCAAAGCAGATGAATTGATTAGATTAGATTAGATTGATCAAGATCGTGCCCCGCGTGTTGACATCCGCTAGGTTCATAACACATTGTAGCGCAATGTTGAACAGCAGGCATGAGAGACCATAGCCTTGACGAAGCCCTCTGGGTGATTCGAATGTACTCGACAACCACCCGAAATCCGAACACAGCACTGTGATACCATCCATCGAATCCGTTTGATGAGCTTCCTGAGGAAGCTGTTCTCGTCCATGGTTTTCCATAGCTCTTTTCGGTCGATGGTATCATATGCTACTTTGAAGTCAACGAACGAATGCTGCGTGGGAGCTTTGCGTTCATGGTCCTTTTGAAGGATCAACTACAATGTAAATATTTGATCCGTTGTAGACCGACCTTCGATGAAGCCGGCTTGGTAAATTCCTACAAATCTGTTCGCAATTGGTGATAGACGGCGGCAAACGATTTGAGAACGGTGACCGCTCGGTAGTTTTCATGGTCCAACTTGTTGCCCTAAGATCGGGTAGATAACCCTATCTTTCCACTCCTCCAGTAGCTGTTCTGTCTCCCAAATCCTAACAATTAGCCATTTTAATAAGCTCTGCTACGATACAATTTTTCCCAGCCGATTTATTGTTGTTTAGGTGTATGATGGCCTTTCGCGTTTCCTGTAAACAATGCAGCCACTCCAACTCCGCATACCCCTGTGCACTTCCAGGTAGCGCTTTTTCTCTCGGAAGATTTGGTCTTGCCACAACCATCAGATAGTTGTGCGAGTCAACGTAGCGCTTCGATAGGATCTGACGTCAATGCTGTCTACGAAGTGCCGGCAGTCGATCAAAGCCTGGTTGATTTGTAATTCTCTATGATTCGGTGACCTCCAGGTGTACTTGTGAGGAGTTCCCGGTTAACAGCGGTCCCAAATACGTCACCGTCAGCGATCATTATCAAGGGAAGACGCGCATTTGTCTTCTATGAGCCTATGGACCTATTTATGTATTTGGTCTGGCGTAGATTGGTGTAGAAGTTCCGGGCTACGATATTAAAGTCATCTGCAAAATCTAGGAGTCGGCTAGTACTTCTACTTCTACCAGCTAACCAACCAACCAACCAACCTGTCTTCTACTTGCCGTTTTTCTTTTCACTGTACTCGGTCCTGGGCTACTCGTCGCCAATTCGTTGCGCGTCTCCACACACGCAAGTCGGGTTCAATCTGGTCCAAGCCATCTAGCTCGTTGGGTCCCTATATTCCTGGTTCCGATGGGGTTCTTGAAGAGAACGGATTTCACTGCACATCCGTCCGACATCCATGCGACGTGGTCGGCCCATCGTAGTCTCGCAACTTTCGCCAGTTGTACGATGGAAATCTCTCCAGGTAGTGCCTGCAACTCGTGGTTCATACTGTGGTTCATATGATGCCAATACCGAGGGATATTTCGATAAACGGTTTTTCCGTATCGATAAATTTGAAAGGAGAAGGAAAACCCCTGGGAGTAAAGCAACTTAGCTTCTTATCCCACAGGCACAAAACCTTCTTTTATGTATGACAAAGGATTGCACTTCCAGTGAGTTAGATAACTTCTTAAGGAAGTGCATAATTAACTGCATCTCAAAAATAACAACAGCCAACTGGGGCTTTCATTGGACCTTAAGTACGTCCAGGTTGAAATCCGATAGCAGGTCATAAGCTGAAGCAGTCTTATCACTCTCTTTTTGTTCCTAGTTTGTTCCGCTCGGCACTGGAATACTTATGTGTATGATCGAATATCATCCACTTCGCGTGGTCGAATCATTACAAAACTAGTGTCAATATAAGCGATAAAGTCTGTAGAATTAAAAGCTGAGTGATTTTTTTGAAATTTTCAGTTAGATATATTGAAAAAATCACTTTGTCCAATCTTTTAGCTGTTGTAAACTGCTCTAGAAATCTTAACTCTATCATGAAATATTGCAAATATTGTATTAAAGTTTTCCATTTTAATTAATTTTATTACTTCTTTTTGTTTCCTTCGTCAGCTGGATCGGTTCTGCGCATGTTGCAGCACGCTTTTGGTGATTTAAACTTCCGCGCCGGGCTGAAAAACTATCTGGAAGCAAAACAATTCCAGGCCGCCACACCGGCTGACCTTGCTGCCGGGTTGCAGCAGGCAGTCACCGCCGGTAGTTGGCTAAATATCAAAGTGGAGGACATCCTAAGCTCATGGGCCGACCAGGAAGGTTACCCAGTGCTGCACGTTAGTCGTAACACTACTAGCGGTGTGATCGAAATTCGCCAGGAACGGTATCTGCTGAAGGAATCGGAAACTGCTTCGAACGCAACGTGGTACATTCCATTCAATTATGCCTCGAGACAATCAACCGTTTTCCTAAATACGGATCCCAGGGGATGGCTAACTGAAGTCAGTGCTGAAATACATCCGTCGGCAAGTGTTAATTGGAACAATGACGAATGGGTTATCTTCAACAATCAGCAAACCGGCTATTATCGTGTCAATTATGACGAAAATTTGTGGCAACTTATTACGAAAGAGCTACGCGAAGGCGAATTCAAGATCATTCATCCCCAGAACCGAGCGCAATTGATTGATGACTCGTTGAATCTGGCACGTTCGGGTCACATCAAGTACGGCATCGCATTGGAGCTGGTTCGATACCTTATCAATGAAAACGAGTACATTCCCTGGGCATCGGCTAGCAACGGCCTAACCTATCTGAACAGAATGCTTTCTGGTTCGTCAAATTATGCCCAGTTTAAAAAGTACGTCTGGGAATTAATTGAACCTTCGTTCAAATCGTATGGAATAACCGGTAAGGCTGATGAGTCTCACTTTGATAAACTGATGCGTAGCACCCTTGTAAACTGGGCCTGTACGGTGGATTCGGAAGACTGCTTATCGCAGACCAAGGATCTGCTAGCCGAAGTGGTCCGCAACAGAACGATCGATATTGATCCGAACATCAAATCGCTGGTCTACTGTCATGGACTTCGCGATGCGGTTCAAGACACCTACCTATTTGTTTTGGCCCGCATGCAAGATTCGCAGGACTCCGCGGAGCGAATGCAGCTGTTGAGTTCCTTGGGTTGTTCGCAGAATGCTGATCTGTTGCGTATGTTCTTGGATACATCGTTGGACGAAACGGGTGACACCGGCTACCGAGGTCAGGAACGACCTCGTGTGCTGAGTTCCGTTTTCAACGGCGGTAAGCTTGGGCTTGGAATCGCTATGGAATTCCTAGGCGAGAATGCGGCGGCTATCGAGCGACTGTACAGTCGGTTCGGTGGTCGAGCAGTCGGATCGGCCATTATCGAAATGGCAGGGTTGATTGTGACAAAGGAACAGAACGAACAGGTAACTTTGGTGTGGTGGGGGTTTGGTAATTTAGCGAGAAAGTTACTAAGAACTAATTTCAATTTTAGTTTGAGTCGTTGGTGGTGAAGCTGCAAAGTGGAAATTACCTGAATGAAGATGAAGTGAAAACTGCTAGAGAGATATCTGGAGAAAATCTGTTCTGGACTAACAAATACCTTGCTGGAATTGAACGCTGGCTGGAGGATAATGTTGGTTCTAGTTCAATGGTTCCAAGAGTCGATTATCGATTGTTTACTGCTTTGTGTGCGGTGGTTGCGGTGAACTTTTATCTGAAAAAATAAAAGAAAACAAGTAGAATTAGTTGAAAATAGTTCAAATTAACGCCGTTTCGAGTTAAAATAGATGACGTAATAAATTTCCAAATATGTTATAACAGTAACTGTAAAGCTTTTTTTGTTTGTATGAACTCATTAGTCCCGCCATTTGTTAGTTGTTTCATGGCAAATTTATGAAATATAACATGATATAGAACTCAAGGTTTGCTCAAAATTCACCTGTTAGGCCCCTTGGCGAACGAGGGGTCCACTATTTCAAGGTATCAAAAGTGTAATTCTTATTTTTTAACCATTTTCAACCAATTAAGCACAAAAGTTCGAATATTTGTACACCTCGTGTCAGTAGTGGCCCCGTTCCAGCGAGAATTATTCATGGAACTTGCGAACCGAGCGTGTGCATAAAATATTTATACGTCTGGCATTAAGGGACTTACTCTGGTGATTCCCCAACAATCTCCCTCCTTATCTGGATTGTTGTCATCTACTTGAACTGGACACGTTTGAATGGCGTCGCCAGCTACAACAACAGGTGTTACTCGTGGCTGAAGTACTGGATAGCGAAAATGATTCCCCGGAGCTCCTGTCCATGAAGAAGCTGCGTGCATCACAACGTGTGCTGAGACCGTAATCAATGCTAGTAAACGGTTCATTCCTCTATGGTTTTACCGATCATTATCTTTTCATTTGACTATGGTCGCACCGAACCATATACGTCATTCAACAATGATCGTTCAATCGAATCATTTAATTCATCTATGGTCGTTCCGAACCATATGGGTCATTCCACGTCAAGTGACCGAGAAAAAGTACAAACTTGTAATCGACCGTCTCGGATCTGAACCAAATTTTGTCAGATTGTTCGTTTCAGGTCAGCAAGGAAAATCCTTAAGTTTTGTACCTATTGAACGTCCCATCGGTTAATTGGTGAACTTCCATTTGTACAGAAAAGACACGTTTTTGTTAAATCCGCTTAGTTTCTTTTGCTTATATCTCTGGAACTTCGGAATCTACATGATATCGACGATTATCGACACGATCACGCACGATAACGGTATGAACAGTTCATACCGTTCGTCGCAACGGTAGCACAGTGTATCGCTGGCGAAATGGTATATCGCGCGAGGTATGTTCTGATGCTGGGATATTCTGTACCAAGGGCATTTAACCCCCACAATGCTGATGATGATGATCAATGATGAATTACAACATGATCTTTTGACTTTTGTTTAGAATTATCCACGAGGAAATTTTTTTGATTTTTTTAAAATATCGTTTCTCTGTATCATTTCAATTTTAGTATATGTTCAGCCGAAGCTAGGACTTAAATATTGTTTATATTAATAACTTTATATACTAATACTATTTCAGCCCGAATCTTACGATCCGGAAAAGATAAATGTCTGTTCAGAATTCAGAAAACCGCGGATACATTCCATTGCACAGTGCACATCAGAAGGGCTCCATATAAAGTAGCGGCCAAAATTGCCGATTGTAAAATTTCACATTTTAGCACATGCTTGAGTAAATTGTCTATATTTTTATGATTCGTGAATAAAATTTAGATAGAAAAAAAATTTCATGTAGAAATAAGCCGTCAAAGTTGCCCATTTCCAAAGCTTGAAAAATAAGTCATTATAAAAAAGTAAAAAAATTAAATAGTTATCGCGGATGTAAATATTATTGTTATATATCATTTTTAAACTGATATCTTAGCCTATTAAAAAACGAAATGAAAACAAATTTAAACTCAATGAGGTGCGCCATGGGCTACTTATAATAAAAATGAAATTCTCATAAATTTTAGTCAAAAAAACAATTCTTGTCGTCTCTTGTCGCCGCAGTTTCTTACAGTGCGTCTGAAAGCTCGAAGTATGTTGTATCAAAACATGAATTAAAAGTTTGCTATGATTTGACGTTTTCCGAAAAAAATAATTTTAAAATTGTCATATTTTTAGCAAGTCTTTAAAATTTTAAGTACTCTTTCAACAACTTTGTTTATCTTTGTCACTAAATTTATTTAGTACCTGAAAAGAGTTTCAATGAGAAGATGGGAGAATCCGCACGTGAAAGAAATTTTTTTTTGCCAAGCAAATATTTATATCGATAACATTTGATCATTTTTCCCCAAATTATCCTAAATATGAGAATATATAAGAATAAGAAGTTTAAATAATTTCTTTTGTAACAAATATAATCTAAAATCAATTTGAAACTAAAAAGTAATTTTGGTCAAAAATCGCAATTTTCCGACTATTGTGCAGTGGTCCAAACAGCGAAATACGTGATCGTTTGATATAGCGCCGAAACGTGAAGTTTTTCGCATATAGTGTCTTTAGGAACATTTCTTGGTATGACCAGCCCCTTATTGTGAGAGAAATCTTTGGATGATTAATTCCCTTAAAAGTGAGATACGAAATTTATTTTCTCGTACATTCGAGATACAGGTTTAGTGTTTTCGGAAAAGTTATAGCAAACAACTTTGTTAAAACACCATACTTGTATATCTTCATGGAAATTGTCTATGAAGCGTTATTCTTGGACATACCCTTTAAAACAGTTTTTAAACTCTGAGTTATTCTGGTCAAATTTACGTGTTCATAGTGTTCTAGAAAGTTGTTTATCTTGCTAAAACAAACGTTTTTGTAGAACATTATTATACGTGATTTTCTGTAGGTTCGAAGATTTTGAGCTTTTTTAATGAAAAATAGTACTTCTTTGAGCTTAAATATTTCCCAAGGTGACAAATGGTGGCAGATCAAACAACTCGTACTTAAAAGTACAACAAAAAGATGTGTTGCCTATTTTATTTTTTGTTTGAGTAAAGTTAATTGTTAACTGCTTGTCAATTCGTGTTTTCTAATCTACTCTAGTCTAGATATTTAGTAATTCCGAGAAAATTCGGTTTTCTGTGACTGTTGTTGAAATTCGGTCATTTGGATTTCGGCCATTCGTGATTCGACCATTTGTGTTTCGGCCATTCGGTACCAACCCATTATGAGTGCGATCTTTTGAAAAGACATCAATCGAAGGTATTGAACAAGACTTAAGATAGTTATTTGGAAGCTTTTCTCTTATTAATTGCGTCAAATAATTTTAAGTCTACATTCATTTTCGACTCGAAAATAGGCGAAAAATTGCTGGTAACTCAACTTGTTAGAAAGAGATGGTCAACATAAACAAAATGGCGTTTATTGCATCCGAAGTATATTTTAATTGTCCTTCAAACATGACTGTGATGAATTTTTAAAACAACTATAACTTTTGAGGATACAAACAGATACAGTCAATTGAGAATTGCTTTTAAAGGTTGTACTTTTAAGTAGGAGTTGTTTGATCTGCCACCATTTGCGACCTTGGGAGCTTGCTAAGCACAAAGTAGTACTATTTTTCATCAAAAATACTCAAAATCTCCGAAACTGCAGAAAATCGCGTATAATAATGTTCTACAAAAACGTTGTTTTTAGCAAGATAAAAAACTTTCTAAAACACTATGAACACGTAAAAGTTGACCACAATAAGTCAGGGTTTAAACATTGTTTTGAAGGGTTTGTCCACAAATAACGCTTCATAGACAATTTCCATGAAGAGATACAAGTATGGTGTCTTTGACAAAGTTGTTTGCATTAATATTTACTACAACTTTGCCGAAAGTACCAAACCTGTATCTCGAATGTACGAGAAAATAAATTTCTTATCTCACTTTTAAGGGAATTAATCACCCAAAGATTTCTCTCACAAGAAGGGGCTTGTCATACCAAAAAATGTTCCTAAAGATACTATATGCGAAAAACTTCACGATTTGGTGCAATATCAAACGATCATGATTTCGCTGTTTGGACCACTGTTCATTGGCCAGTGTTTGCGAAGAGGTTTAATCTTTGTATTAGTTCTTTGAGTTCTTATATTGCATATTATAGCTCTAAGATGTTGTACATAAAAGAGTCATAGTTCTTATGCTCGCATTGGATTTTATTTAACTAAATAAAAACATTATCTCCACTACGAGTTAAGTTAGGAAGGCTTCCCGTTATCCGTCGTTCCTAATTTAATTCGTATTCGAGATTCTGCTAAGACGCTCAACATAATAACTTTTAATTATCTCCACTGTATCTCCACCTATAGAATCAGATAGGTGGGCAAAATGGCTCTTTTGTCTCCATTGTCTGCCGCGAGCCGATTCATGTGGTCGATGTTAAGTCAGATAGAACCGAGTGACAAAATACTGACTTCGAAATCATCTTTTCTAACTCTGGCTGTTTGCAACATTTATGTAGTCTGATTTAGAGTAAAATGCTTAGAAAATTCTTGATCGTTTGCTGTCATTAACTCATTTTGTAAAATTTTGCGACTTGGTTCGATCTGATTTAACACCAATCATATGATATCACGACAAGCAATCGAGTTGAGCAGGCGAGTCGAGCAGTCGAATCAAGCAATCGAGTCAAACAGGTGGGTCGAGCAGGAGAGTCGAGCAGCTGAATCAAGCAGTCGAGTCGAGTAGTTCAATCGAGAAGTCTAGCCGAGCAGTCGGGTCAAGCGGTTCAATCGAGCAGTTCAGTTGAACAGTTTAATCGAGCAGTTGTGTCGAGTAGTCCAGTCGAGCAGTTGAGTCGACTACACTCAAGTCGCTTTTTACGCGAAGGATACGTCCCGCGTAAATCAAAACCGCGTAATATCCGAAATTCGCGTAAAAAAACCGCATAAATTCCGAAAATCGCGTAAAAAAAACCGCGTAAATTCCGAAATTCGCGTAAAAAATACCCCGTAAATTCCAAAATTCGCTTAAAAAAACCAAAATTTCGCGTAAAAAAAAATTTGTGGATTTCATCACTACGCGAAAAAATAGACGTTTTAAGCACATCCGCGTAAATTCCGAAAATCGGGTAAAAAAATGCGCAAATTCCGAACTTCGCGCAAAAATAGTTCCGAAAAAAACCGCGTAAAAAAAAACGTGTAAAAAGCGACTTCAGTGTATTCCAGTCAAACAGTTTAATCGAGCAGTTGTGTCGAGTAGTCCAGTCGAGCAGATAAGTAAAACCGTTGAGTTGAGTCTAGTCTAGTCGAGCAGTCGGGTCAAGCGAATCAGTTGAGCAGTTAAGTCAAGCAGTTGATTCGAGCAGTTCAGTCGAGCAGTCGAGTCGAGCAGTTGAATCGAGAAGTCCAGCCGAGCAATTTAATCGAGCAGTTGAGTCGAGTAGTCCAGTCGAGCAGTTCAGTCGAGTCGAATCGAGCAGTTAAATCAAGCAGTCCAGTCGAACAGTCCAGTTGAACAGTTTAATCGAGCAGTTGTGTCGAGTAGTCCAGTCGAGCAGATAAGTAAAGCCGTTGAGCCGAGTCTAGTCTAGTCGAGCAGTCGGGTCAAGCGATTCAGATGAGCAGTTAAGTCAAACAGTTGAGTTGAGCACTTCAGTCGAGCAGTTGAATCGAGCAGTCCAGCCGAGCAATTTAATCGAGCAGTTGAGTCGAGTAGTCCAGTCGAGCAGTTGAGTCGAGTCGAATCGAGCAGTTGAGTCGAGCAGGAGAGTCGAGTTGAGTCGAGCAGCTGAGTCGAGCAGTCCAGCCGAGCTGTTGAATCAAACAGTTAAGTCAGTTGAGTCGAGCAGTCTAGTCGAGCAGATGAATCAAGCTGTCCAGTCAAGCACTCAAGTCGAGCAGTTCAATCGTGCAGTTAAGTCGAGCAGTCGGGTCGAGTAGTATGTCGAGCAGTTGGGTCTAATAGTAAATCAAGCAGTTGAATCAAGTAGTTAAGTCGAGTAGTACACTCGGGCAGTTAAATCGAGCTGTTCAGTCAAGCAGTCAAGTCGATCTGCCCAATCAAGCAGTTGAATTGAGCAGTCGAATCGAACAGTTCAGTCGAGCAGTTCAGTTAAGCAGTCCAGTCGAGCAATCAAATCGAGCAGGCTAATAGACCAGTCCAGTCGAGCAATCTAGTCAACCAGTTGAGCATTCGAGCAGTTCAGCAGTCGACCAGTGAGGTGACTGAGAATACGACCCATTACTTCGAAAGCATGACGTCCTGTCAGGGACCTGTTTTTACTTACCTCTTACGATGTTCTGTCAGAGACCTGGTTTTCGGTACAGACATAAGCCTGTTATATAAATAGATTAGAGTAAGGAGGGGTAAAAGTGCGATGCGGGTAAAAGTGCGATTCAATGATTTATCAGTGCGGATTTCGAGTAAATTGATTACATTGGCATGGATGGGTGAGTACTTTGACAGCTTAAATCTATCATAAACGTTTGTTGTTTACGAATCATAGTTGCTGAGTTATGGGTAAATGTTGTTTTAGAACGGTTTTGATGTAATATTTCGTTGTACGGCAAATACGATATCAACAGGAGGATATTATTTGTTGACAAATTGTAGCAGCGTTTTACATTACTCAGATATCTCTCTTGAAATTGCGGTGAGAAGAATTTACAAAATATATTTCGCTTTTCTATAATTTAATCAAACCCCGCCAAGCGCCTAGCGGGGCAAAAGTTCGATTTACTGACGGGGTAAAAGTTAGATTCTTGGATTGAGAATCTAACTCATTTTACTGACGGGACGACGACACTATGCAAGTCCTTGCGACTTGTAAGGTACTGTGCGCGACGCTGTTTGTCAGCGTTAACGGGGTTGTTCGGGGAAAGGTTTCATTTCTATCACGGAGCGAAAGGATTCCGATTTGTTTCAAACGAAATTTTTATAACAACCTAAAAATATTTTTCGAAATTCTATTTGAGTCAAGAAAATAACAGTTTTGAATTAAAAGTAAAGTATTGTCAAATTGAATTTTCGATATAACAATAAATATTTTCGTTTCAATCATACATATCAGTTTGAAACAAAATGAAATTTCTGTTTGTGCATAAAACAACCATAAATGTGGTTGAAACTACATTTTACCTTTGTTATAGAGTAAGGAGGGGTAAAAGTGCGATTTAATGATTTATCGGTGCAGATTCCGAGTAAATTGACTACATTGGCATTAATGGGTGACTACTTTGACAGCTTAAACCTAACGTAAACTTTGGTTGCTAACGAAGCATAGTTGCTGAGTTATGTGCAAATGTTATTTTTGGGCGGTTTTGATGTAATTTTTTGTAGCAGTGTTTCACTCGCATATCTGTTTCGAAAATACGGTGAAAAGAGTTTACAAAATATATTTCGCTTTTCCATAATTTAATCAAACTCCGTCAAGCGCCTAGCGGGGTAAAAGTGCGATTCACGGACGGGGCAAAATTGCGATTCATGGACGAGGCAAAAATGTATAGCTAATTATATACAGCTTTTGGCACTATATTACAGATACTAGAAATGGAAGATCTGCAGAAAACTGTGTGCTCTACAGATGTTGTTCGAAGGAAAACAATGTTTTTCCGCTGAAGAAACAAAAAACAAACGTTTGAGAAAGTTTCGATC
Source organism: Sabethes cyaneus (assembly GCF_943734655.1). Taxonomy (NCBI): domain Eukaryota; kingdom Metazoa; phylum Arthropoda; class Insecta; order Diptera; family Culicidae; genus Sabethes; species Sabethes cyaneus. The sequence continues at coordinate 144,647,444 of NC_071353.1, read as the reverse complement.
AGTCGGAGGCTTTAATTCACTAGTGCAAAATAGAAAAGGTGCAAATAGAGAATATTCCTTACCAAAACATACCGCAGATTGGAGATAATATGGTTTTGTTAGCTACCGTTGTGCTAATTTCATGGATTCGAGCTTCGCACTTTTGCCACGCGGTATTCACACTTTTGCCCCGCTAGTGGGGTAAAAGTGCGAATCGGCAGTTGATCAGAAGAATGAAGAATTTATTTTGCAAAACACTATTACCGCAGATGATTTACAGTTGAATGTAAAGTCATTGAGTTGCTGCATCACTATAAAATATATTATGTTGTTGTCCTTCTTTATATCTCACGAAAATTGATGACAACTTAAAACATCGCACTTATGCCCCGCCCTACTCTAAATAAATAATGTTCGTATGAAAAATTTCAAGAAATTTTGAGACGCTTCTGTCCATTTCGTATAACAATTCTTAAGAATGTCCTGTTTGCTTTGTTGTGCTATGGCATAGCATAGAGGTACAGGAATCACTTTGCGTGTAGCTTGAAACGTTTTTCATTGTTTTCTTTGTTGTTTAACTGTTTTTCAAAACCAGAGAAAACAGAAACAAGCTTTAAGCATTAAAGAAAGGCTAAAAATAAAAAAATAACACGAACTGGATACAAAAATCAAAATGAAAATAACTGAAAATGAAATGACACGAATCACAAAAAAGATTTTTCGTAAAAAAATGTTTTGAAATAGTACAAAACTGATACTTGTGAACGCGAAAACAATACAAAGTTACATGACAGTGATACAATCACACAAAAATGGACAAGGATGACAGCAAGATATCAAATGATTACAAAAACTATTCACAGATGACCACAATAGATCAAAATAATGGTCGCAGTGGTCAAATCTTCCGACAAAACATTCACAGATGACAAAACATGGCTACAAAGTGACATGAAAACAATATAAATAGAAATATAAAATAAAAATGTATAAATATAAAAATGGAGCAAAACTAATACAGTAATGTTCCGATTTTGTCAGCCTCATGTTGAATTTTGGGCTGACAAAATGGGGAAACTGACAAAATAGAGAAATTTTTTTTTCGAAAATGTTTTCAAAATTCAAAACTTAAGACCTTGCAATATCGAATACTTCTACTAAAAATTAAATTTTTACCCTTTATTGGTCAACCGAAAACTCAATGAACCGGGCACAGCACACTGACTGGTCCAGAACCTTTTTTGGTGCGCATTAGCTTTGAGTGGGAAAACGTGGTTTTAGAAGAGTTTCTTAAAAATAAAAATTTTATCGTGCAGCGGAATTCAAATTTTGTTTAATCCCCCTAAAAGTGAAATAAAAAATCTATTTTTCTTCAGGTTCAATATAACGCATTGATGTGTTCTGCAAAGTTTTACAGCATATTATTACAAGAAATTTTGCTGAAGACAAAAACCTTCTATCTCTTCACCAAAGATAGAAAAAACCTATTTTTCATAAATGAAAAATCGTTAAAATCAATTTTTCTATTTTAGTTGTTTTTATAGTTGTTGTATGACTTTTTCATGTTTTACAAAGTTGTACAAATAGTTAAAATACACAACATTGCTGAAAATAGTACACCTCTATCTTTGCTTGTTTAGGAACTATATATCTTTTACTATAAAAATACTCTAATTTTGACCCCGAATTACTCGCAAGAAGGCATCATTTTATTCCAAAACTTTCCCAAGAGAATCAAAATAGTTTCAAGCAGGCCGAAAAGTTTTATAAATTATGTTTAAAAGCACAACAGTTAAACAAAATTTATAGGCTGACAAAATCGGGATACAAAGCTGATAAAATCGGGGGTAGACAAAATCGGGAGCTGACAAAATCGGCACGTTACTATATAACAATGTGACGAAACATATTACAAAACTGTTTTAGAAACGTGACTGGAATGATATAAAAATAACATAAATATGATCCAAATCTGATACAGAAATGACACAAAAATAAGTAGAAAATTTCAAAAAACAAGAACAAAAATATATACAAAAATGACATAAAAATATGAATAAATTGCAAAATAATTATAGAAAAATGTCACATAACTAACACAAAACGGAAAAACATTTAAAAATCGTAATTTTTTGAGCATAAAATAAAAAATGTGAAGAACAAAGCAAAGAATGAATTAAAGAAAAGTATGACAAAATTACTAAAATTTAGCCAAATTTTTTTTTAATTTTTTTTAGGATAACTGCATGACTTTATGTAAATATCTAAAAAATAAATTAATTTAATTCTCACAATTCAGACTGCTGACAAAACACTTCGTCGACAATTCAATTATCCCTGACAAAGCCATTAAGTGAGAGTAATTTTCTAGGTAATTTGACCATCAGCCAAACTCTCGCATCGAATCATCCGATCGTAAACGGTTCGAATTCCACACAAAACTTTTCCTTTGAACCGTCGGTTGTCGGTAAAATCTTAATTGTAAATTAATTTGTTTGCACTTGCACTTTTTCTCTCGGCCGCGGCTTTGACGTTGTCCTCCGTCCACAGTCGACGAGGACGACGACGACGTCGATTTGCTACTCAGCATGTTATCGTCACATCTGAAAAATTGAGCCATTAGAACATTGGCACCGAAGGAGTCCGCAGCATGGAGCACGGAACGTGCGCGCCAATTAGGTCCGGTACGTTCGAATTAAAATTCTTTAATTGCATTACCCGCCGTCGTGCTTGCTTCGGCCGTCACCGTCTGGCGGTCGTCGGTTGGTTTGACCGAAAAGATTACAACACACAACTGCGCTATCAACATTTTACATTCCCTCCCTCCCTTGGCCGGTCACCGTGAAATCCTTACCTCGAACCACCCGCCTGTTGTCACAAAATAAATAAAGATTTTAATTTATTGTGCCAGCTCTGGTTGTCGCGTTTTTTTTTGTTCGACCGAACACAATATTCTGTGTGGTGTTTTGAGCTGATCACAGACTTAACCGGCAACAGGCAAGGAACCCCCATATTTCGGGTGGCAGCGGCAATGATAACGCCATCAGAAATCTATCACCTGCCCCAGGCAGCCAGGCTCGTTGTTGCTGACTAGCGGGCAAACCAGATGGATGATGGGCTGAACGGGCCGACGGTAGGGGCTAGGGGCGGTGCAAGGGCAGTTAGCCCCAAACTGCTCTAAGGGGCGAATTTTCACCTGCCGCGTGCGCGCGCACTTACGCTCCATCATCGGCAGAGCGACAGGAAAGGGTAGGTAGACAGGAGACGCAACCAATATTTAAAACAGTTACAAAATTAACAGCTTGCGCCCATACCTCGTAGATATGGTAAATATTAATTTTTTTTAACCTCTAGCCATTTAAAATGGAATAAGCGGTGATGTCCTGGCAGGTGGCGGGCGAGCGGAGCTCGTAGGGACCCCAACTCCCCCTTTCGGGAAGGGTTTCGTTAATGAGCTCGTCGCACGTGGAAAAGTAGCTGCGTGACCGGCTTGGTGATGATCTTACGAATGTATGTGCAAACATATTAAACCATACCGGGGGACATCAGCTGCTGCTGCTGCTCGAATCGAGTCAGTGCTCGGGCACGCTTCGTCCACACTCGCTGCGCTCGTCAGACTTCCATCATCCCTGTTGAGACTTGTCGCCGTCAACAATCGTAAATAATCGATTTCAGCAATTCACTAGTCCCCCAGTGTCAGTGTCAGTGTGACATTTCTGGGTCCGCTGATTAATGCGATGTAACGGGCAAGATAGGCTCGGGAAACTAGCCTACCGTCGGTTCGGGGAGTTTTATGATAATTGTCAGTATGTTGCATGTAAATGATTGAAAGTAGTGTATTTGCTTCGTTTCGTGGACTGTTTCGGATAAGACGCCCAAACGGAGAAGGGCCCCAACAGGTGGAGGCAGCTTACGTTATCGCCACAGTTGCCGGGCAATGGGAATGATGCGTTGTTGATAGTATACATTGTTAAACAGCAGTTGCATAACTTCTTTTGAAATTAACTATATTAGCACCGACAGTTTTTAGAAAATATTTACAAATATTCGGAAATGTCGGAAACTATTTTTTCGAAATATTCTTAAAATATCAGATAGTATATTCCACAAGTAACGTTGCTTGTTTCCACAATTTACCCAAAGAAACCATGTCTCTATCTCCCAACACACGAAAGTTTATCTTTTGTTTTTTTTGTCGTGATATAACCCATGACTAATTTTTGACATTTTCAGATTATGAGGAACATTCATACGAAAAAATATTGCAAAGACGGTATATTGCTAAAGTGAAAGCAACGGATGTTAGGAAGCAACTTTTTGTCCTTTTAGACCGCAGTGGACCGCGGGTATTTCATCATTTATTTTCCGTGATGTCCCGATCGCGGCTTTTACAGATCGCACTACCTGCTCCCATATTCCTCCTTTATGGGGAGCTTCGGGTAGATATTGGAAGTGCGTGGATGATGGATTTGGCATGAAACTACGCATTCCTTCGCAGCTTTTACCATTAACGCTCACATTTTCGGTACGTGGAAATCTTCTTCCACTTGGTTTTCTTACTATTTCTCTGTTGGCGTAATTGAAAGGCCAGTGCACAGTAGTCCGGCGAAAAGTGGAACTTTTTTCCTAGTGCCTTTTGCTTTCATTTTATCATTTATGGTCTTCAGCACTCTTGTTCGTATGAATATCTCCCTTAATCTAAAACCGTCAAAAGTTAGTCGTCGTTTACTATAATGAAAATAAGAAAATAACTTTTTTGTGTTAGGATCTACAGACATAGTTTTTTCGGCAAAGTTATAAATATTGTAAAAACAAGCAACTGTGATGAAAAAATAAAATTTCTATCTTTATCGAGTGCTGAACTATAGGGCATATTCTTTAAATCTTCTTTAAAAATTGGTTTTTCATACTTAGCTTTTCTTAGTTGCATTTTACAAGAATATAATGTTCTAGGCACTTATCGAAGCTCTTAAAATACACGTTTTTGCAGAAGACGGCAAATTTCTTGGACCTTTACTTTCTGAGTTATGACATATTCAAGCTTGGAAAGCGAATCAACCTGAGGGGGGTGCCCTCACAGTGGCCGGCACAACCGATGACAGATCGCCGATAACTCGCGCGGCCAGTGCCCGTCTCGCCCCGAATCGTCTATGAAAAGTCATAAAACATTTTCATGGAATTATGCCAACAGGTCATTATGTCAATGTTCTTCTGCCAAATTGTCTCTGTTTGTGCCGATGTTTCTTTTTGGCAAACGACGTTATGCCAAGCAGCATTATGCCGATTTTTTGGATCTTTTGTCGATTCTTTGGCATTTTTTCGGCATCTTTATTTTCGAATTTTGTCATCTTTCGTCTTTTTCATCGTGTTTATGTCTACTTATAAGTACTTTTTCATCATCTTTCCGTCGTCTTTTTGTCGTCTGTTTGCTGTTTCTTCGTTCTTTTGTTGTGTCTTTACGCTAACTCTTTATTGTTTTTTTTTTCGAGTTTTTAAACTTTCTGTTGTATTTTTGCTGCCATCTTTTCATCATATTTTCATCGTCTATTCGTCGTTTTTCGTTCCCTGTTTTAGACATTTTTGTCGCTTTTATCACGAGCTTTTCCCGTTAATATGGTACTATATATGGTTTATATGGTTATTGACTAATGACTAATTGACTAATAAAATTTCTCGAGTTCGATTAGTTTTTGAGTTACGCAAAAATTTCTGTTTTATTTGTATGAGAGTCCTTACCGCCTGCCACAGGGGTCTCAAACCATCATTAAAAAAATTCCTGCCTCCAAAACTCCCCACATGCCAAATTTGATTCCATTTGCTTGATTAGTTCTCGAGTTAGGAGGAAATTTGTATTTCATTTGTATGGCCCCCCTCTTAAAAGGGAGAGGGGTCATTATTGCACTCCTAAAGAGGGGTGGGCTCAATTCATCATAGAAAAAATTCATGCCTCCAAAAACACCCACATGCTAAATATGATTCCATTTGATTAATTAGTTTTCGAGTTATGAGGAAATTTGTATTTCATTTGTATAGCCCCCCTTCCTCCTAAAGTGGGACATTATTGCACTCCTAAAGAGGGGTGGGTTCTCGATTCATCAGGAAAAAAATTATTGTTTCCAAAAACACCCACATGCCAAATTTGGTTCCATTTGCTTGATTAGTTCTCGAGTTATGCAGAAATTTGTGTTTCATTTGTATGAGAACCTCCCTCTTACTGGGGGGAGGGGTCTCTAACCATCTTAAGAACCTTCTCTGGCCCTAAAAACCCCTTCATGCAAATTTTCACGCCGATCGGTTCAGTAGTTTTCGATTTTATAAGGAACAAACGGGCAGCCAGAAATCCATTTTTATAGGTATAGATTTGTATGGGAGCCCCCCTCCTCTTAGAGGGGGGAGGAGTCTTTTGCCATCAAGAGAACCTTCCCTGGCCCCAAAAACCCCTACATGCAAATTTTCACGCCGATCGGTTCAGCAGTTTTCGATTTTATAAGGAACAAACGGGCAGCCAGAAATCCATTTTTATAGGTATAGATTTGTATGGGAGCCCCCCTCCTCTTAGAGGGGGAGGAGTCTTTTGCCATCAAGAGAACCTTCCCTGGCCCCAAAAACCCCTACATGCAAATTTTCACGCCGATCGGTTCAGCAGTTTTCGATTTTATAAGGAACATAGGGACAGACAGACAGAAATCCATTTTTATAGGTATAGATTTTCTATTCTGTCGTGTTTCTGTCATATCTTTTCATCGTCTTTTATTGCCATTTTTTGATGTTTTTTGCCATTTTTTCGTCATCCTTTTTTTTGTTAAGACAACAAAAGTATCGCCTTTTCACTGCCCTTTCGTTGCTCTTTCGTTGTATTTAGGTCGTTTTTTCGTCATCTTTTTGCAAGTTTCTTGTCGCTTTTTAAACGCCTTTTTGTTATATTTGTTTTTGTCGACATGTCGGCATCTCTTCGTTTTCTTTTGAACGCATTTTCATGTCAGTTTCTTTTTATTTTTGTCGTTTTCCGTCGTCTTCTCCTCAACATTAAGTCGTATTTTTGCCAGTAGCACTTTTGTAATCTTTTCATTACATTTTTGTCGTACTTTCGCGTCGTTTTTTGTCATCCATCTTATTGTTGTCTTTTCTGCGTCGCCTTTATATCAGCTTTCGAATTTGCGCATTAAATACGAATTATTAGCATATATATCTCTGTACGTAATGCTGATTTTTATCTTTATATACATACTAGAGGACCCGGCGCGTGTTGCTGCGCCATTCTAAAAAGGGGGTAGATGCATAATGCTGAAGGTAATTGTAGTCTTGCAACCAACAGCTTTCTTTTTGACAAACCAAGATATTCATAAATCATACCGTAAATTTCTAAGACCACGTAGCAATTTTAATTTTATTACTAACCCTTAAAATAGCGAGGTTTTCAAAATCGCAATAAATATAAGTGAAGTTCGTTTGAAAACAGTTGAAAACTGGTCAGAAACCATAGACTTAGAGTTATTTCAAAAAAATTTTCTTTATATTTTCATTTCAATAATGTATTTTATCTTCAATTTTGTTTTTAAAATAATTATTACCTTTTCTCACATTTATTAAATTTGACTCATTATCTTGGCTTCACCGATTTATTATTAACAATTTTGTTCCAAATTTATTCTATCTTTTCGTATGGACGGAAACATCTAATTTTTGGTGGTATTGTTATTGACTAATGTTTTATGGAAGAATCTAAAATTTCTCGAGCTCGATTACTTTTTGAATTATGCAAAAATTTCTGTTTAATTTGTATGAGAGCCACCCCCCCCCCCTCCCCTCCTTCCAGAGGGGGAAAGGGTCACAAACTACCGTAGAAAAAAAAACTTGCGTCCTAAAACCCCCATATGTCACATTCGGTTCCATTTGCTTGATTAACAGTCGAGTTATGCAGAAATTTGTGTTTCGTTTGTATGAGATCCCACCCTTCTAGAGAAGAGAGGGGTCTTAATCCGCCTTAGAAAAAAATCCTGTCTCTAGAAACCCCCACATGTTAAAGTTGGTTCCATTTGCTTGATTAACGGTTGAGTTATGAGGAAATTTTTGTTTCATTTATATGGGAGCCCCCCTTTCTAAAAGAGGAGGAGTCTCAAACCACCATGGGAAAAAATCCTGTCTCTAGAAAGCCCTACATGTCAAATTTGGTGCCTTTGCTTGATTAACAGTCGATTTATGCAAAAAAAATTTGTTTCATTTGTATGGGAGCCCCCCCTTTTAAAAGGGGAGGAGTCTCAAATCACCACAGAAAAAAATCCTGTCTCTAGAAAGTCCCACATGTCAAATTTGGTGCCATTTGCTTGTTTAACAGTCGAGTTATGCAGAAATTTATGTTTCATTTGTATGGGAGCCCACCCTCTTAATAGACTGAGGGGTCTCAATCCACCGTAGACAAAGTTTCTGCCTCCAAAAACCTTCACATGCCAAATTTGGTGCCATTTGCTTGATTAGTTCCCGAGTTATGCAGAAATTAATGTTTCATTTGTAATGGACCCCCCCCCCCCTTCTAGAGGGGGAGGCGTCTCAAACCATGCTAACAACATTCCTCACATCAGACGTAATGCGCATGCCAAGTTTCATCAAAATCCGTCGAGCGGTTTGCCGGTGGTCTTTACCGTTGCCTTCGTTTCTCTCCGCTCGTTGCTCAACACTTTCAGCTCTTCTCCTAATCCCTCTACGTTCTGTTTCCCTTGTTTGTCTACCAAGATTAGTCCTTTTTGGTGGCATAGTGCTCAAATGTTATGTTAAGTTTTGTAAAATACAGACAATGCTGCAAAAGCTTTGATTTTAGGTTTGTAAAATTCAACAAATTAATTGGTGTTGACATGAGATTGCTTTGATGTTTTTGCTTTTTCGACAGTAGTGAATGTATGCGATTGAAATGCAGTTTGTTCCATATGCAGTATTTTCGAAATTTTGAAAACTTCCACATACAGAAATTGAACAAAACCGTGCTAACAACATTCCTCACATCATACCCAATGTATATGCCAAGTTTCATCAAAATCCGTCGAGCGGTTTGCGAGTCTATACCGGACACACGAACAGCATTTCATTTTTATATATATAGAAGAAGAAGAAGAAGAAGAAGAAGAAGAAGATAGATGAAAATGCTAGCTGAGTCATGTTTTTAAACGTCTTTTGGTGTCGGTTTGCTATTTGTTTGTTGTCTTTTCGTTACTTATTCGCCATTTTTTGTTCTATTTTAGTACCTTTCCGTAGTTATTTAATCGTTTTTTCTGTTGTATGCGTCGTATTTTCGTCAATTTACCATCGTATTTCTGCTATCTTTTCGCCTCTTTTTCGTCATCTTTTTTCATATTTTCGTTTGTCTTTTCTTCGTGTTCTTCATGCTCAACTGTTATTAAATATTACGTTAAAAGAGTCAAGTTAATTAAAGCAAATAGGACAATGATTTCGGCTACTTGGTTAAAAAGAATTTGCTTTATTCGCTTGACCAAAGGAAAGGATTTTGTAGTTCTTTCGCACAACAAAAATCATATTAGAAACTTTCAATCAAATTCGAAGAAATAAAAACGGAAATATTTCGCTTTTTTGCCGTACTTCGAGAGGAAATATATCAGTACTAGTGAGTAATTCTCGCTGAAACGGGACCACTACTGATACGAGGTTCTCAAATATTGGAACTATTGCGCTTAATTAGTTGAAAATAGTTAAAAAATAAGAATTACGCTTTTGATACCTCGAAATAGTGGACCCTCGTTCGCCAAGGGGTCTAACAGGCTAAGAAAAAATTGAATTTTGAGCAAACCTTGAGATCTTACTTACTTACTTAATTGGCCTAACGTCTTACGACAAGGCCTGCGCAGTATAATTTCTTCATCCATTTCGGTCCATGGCCGCTGGTCTCTAGTTCCGCGGGCACCCAATGCTCGTCAGATTTAGCTCCACCAGGTCTTGCCACCTCGCTCGCTGTGCCCCTCTTCGTCTGGTTCCTACCGGATTTGATGCGAAAACCATTTTTGCAGGATAGTGGTCCGGCATTCTAGCAACATGTCCTGCCCAACGTATCCGTCCAGCTTTAACCACTTTCTGAATACTTGGTTCGCCGTAGAGACGCGCGAGCTCGTGGTTCATTCTTCGCCTCCATACACCGTTCTCTTGCATTCCGCCAAAGATGGTTCTTAGCACCCGCTGTTCGAAAACTCCGAGTGCTCGTAGGTCCTCTTCTAGCAGTGTCCACGTTTCGTGCCCGCAGAGGACAACCGGTCTAATTAGCGTTTTGTACAGTGTGCGCTTTGTACGGGGGCATAAATTGTTCGACCGCAAGTGTTTGTGGAATCCGTAGTAGGCCCGACTTCCGCTGATAATACGTCTTTTAAGTTGGGGTTGGGGGGATCATGGCGAAAACGGCGATTCTTTGATAAAATCTAATATGGCGACCAAATCCAAGATGGCCGCCAAAAAAAAAATTGTACTGCATTTGAAAGCCCTGCTCTTCTTCTTTACAGAACCGGGCCATTTGTTAGTTATTTCATGGCAAATCTATGAAAAATCACATGAGATCTCAAGGTTTGCTCAAAATTTAACTTTTTTTTAACCTGTTAGACCCCTTGGCGCACGAGGGGTCCACTATTTCGAGGTATCAAAAGTGTAATTCTTATTTTTAAACCATTCTCAACCAATTAAGCGCAAAAGTTCCAATATTTGAAGACCTCGTGTCAGTAGTGGCCCCGTTTCAGCGAGAATTGCTCTAGTATGTTTAATGCAGTGATCCCTTACTGATTTGCTCAATTCTTGAAGCATTTGTAATAGTTCGAAGTTACTAGAGTTGGTCCACTAGAATTGAGACTATCCAGCGAAAGTTCGTAACGTATGCTTTAAGTTGTTTTCCGTAGAGCAATCCTCCAACCCACAATTTCCAATCCCCCAGTGACGGTTATTATCTGTAATATGACTGCCCTTTGCTTTTACCACTAGATCTGAGACTAATTAATCCATGGGTGTGGTATAATTTAAATGCGTAAAGCACTCGAGTACTATCGAGAAATTGTGGGTTTGAGTCCCACTGCCACAAACTAAACCCAATATATTTTTAGCCGCAGATCGAAACTTTCCCAGTTCAGTTTAACATTTTTCGCACCAAACGCTCGTCTGCTTTTATCAAATAATTTAATATGTTTCATTAAATTCATTCATTCCTGTAGTTATTTTATTCCTGAGTTATTTCATGCCGCATAAGAGAATACATTTTTTCACACACAAAGTAAAAATGCACCATGTCAACATGCGATGGAATTTAATCATTGACCTTTTGATAAATACTGTACTGGCTGCTCGGCGAATCTCGGAGGACCGCAAGGGACGACCCGCCCGCGCCGCGTTGTAAGTAGTGTCACTCGCAAAGCACTCGGACAAACGGCGCAACAACCGCAAGTTTGAAACGAACGAACCTTCAATGGGAACATTATCACCCTGATGATCTCCCCCGATCGGAGCCTTCAGATAAGCAACGGGGGAGAAACATGATGACTGGCGTGGTTTTCTTTTTTTATTTGCTGCTCTACCTGCTTAAATTTTCTTTATCCTTGCCTGCCCGGGGTCGTCCGAAAACGAAAACAACGCGCCTCATGCTTGCAAGGCTGGCATCGTATATCAGTGCCGAATTTCGATATGTTTATCTTGATTATTCCATCAGCAGCAGCGGACAGCAGCGATTTTTATCCGTTTGTTGAATCTCGTCGAGCAGAGCATGGCGCAATCGCCAACCAACCAAAGAGCAAAGAACCGAGCGTTGAGGTGGAAATTTGAATTTTCAATCAATCCGAGCTGCGTGCATCACGAGATCTCACCACTCTCTGATTCCTGGGAGTTCACGACGGTCCTTGTTGTCCTAGGTTAGGCAGCTGCCTCGCTGGGGTCCCCGATGAAGATGTGATCATTGAGTCCGATTAGCGATTAAATTGGACAGCGAACCGATGTTTGTTAGCAAATAGCTGTCAGAGGGCTGCTATCTTGACGAGGGTTGCGTGTTTAGTACAGAATCTAACGTATCTAAAAACTCTAAACAACAAATTAGGATCGCCGAAAAATAAGAGCAAAACCACGAGGATATCAGCCAGAAGTGCAAATTCAGTGATTCTGCGCTTCTGCTGCTTCTGCAGCAGCAGCAGCAGCAGCAGCAGCAGCAGCAGCAGCAGCAGCAGCAGCAGCAGCAGCAGCAGCAGCAGCAGCAGCAGCGATCGGCCAGATGTGTTCAAAGCTTGCCGAATTCGGTCGTCCTACCTGCTACCGGGACAATGATTAATCATCGCGCTGTCGGCCGTCGGCCGAACCCGAACCCTTTCAGGATGTGCACCTCGGGCTCGGCAGAAGCTACGCACAGCCTAATCCATTGTGGGAATGTCAACAGTTGGACCGAATCCGCCGAAAGAATGATGAATCGTTGCGGCGGATTTGCGGTTTGCGCATCCAGCCTCCGGTCAATGAAGCGGAAAAGTTGTCGATTCACACTGCGCAGTCGCCATCGTCGGCTTCGAAAAGTGCGAATTCTGTTTAATTGAAAAATGCAACTAATTTGAGGTCGACCGGCAGCAGCAAACTGCAACTTTGCTTCTTCTGCACCTCAGATAGATCGTTTACGATAGTATTGAGCGAGGAAATAAAAGAATTTCTGGTGGGGTGGAGATTTTGGCCAATAAGTCAATATTTTGAATTGGGTTTGGATTCTTTTTTTTTTGGTTTGCCGCCGGCAGCAAATGACTATAGCCTACACCGTAGGGTCAGTGTGCGGTGTGTAATGCTTAAATAGATCAAACAGAAGAGATCGATTGAATTATTGCGAACGATCGGAAATCTCTTTTTGGGTTGCGTTTCTTCGTAGCGGTCAAAATGAGAAAGGCGGAGAAGTTCAAACAAACGATTTGTCATTCGGGATGGGGATTGACTTTTTTTTCATTCGTGAAATCTTTTTTGTGCCTTTTGAATTTTTGCAGCTAGCTTTCAAAAACTTCCATAACGAAGTGTGAATAACAGAACTTTAAAATAAACTCGTCTAAAACAGGGATGGTTCGATCACTTTGAATCAATTTTGATTCATTCGACAGTACATTTGTAGAACTTAGTTTACGATACTTAGTTACTGATGAGTTACCAGCATTGTAGCACCGCAGCTACAAGAGATACAGCAAAAATTAATTCAGCAAAATTGTAGGTAATAGCTAGTTCTACAAATGTCCCATATGTAACTTTGTAGTGTCAAATTAAATTGTTGTATGTAGTGTCAAATGAATCAAAATTGAGCCAAAAGGATCGAACCATTCTTGTTTTAGACAAGTTAATTTTAAAGTTCTGTTATTCACGCTTTGTTATGGAAGTTTTTTAAAAAGCTAGCTGAAAAAATTTAAAGGTTTGCTATAATTAAATTTTTTGGCATAATAGCCCACAACTATTACATAGAAAAATTTCGTGTTACCAAAATTGCAAATCTAGCGAGAAGCAAATGATGCCCACTCTTACGCGGGCGAGTAGGACAAGCATAGCATCCAATACATGCATTCTGCTACCTACACACTCGCGTTACGGTCACCATATCGTACGGTATCGCTTAGAAATAAACAAACGGTGGGACACCTAACCTTTCAGAAGAATGTTTTGGCCTGGAAAATCGAGTAATCGAGTAATCGCGAGTCTATTATCACAAATATACCGTCCGATTAGGTTGAAAACGGTGGTCTTTCGGGAGCCATTGGAGAGTTGCTTAGAAATTAGTGTTGAAATTAGACCAGAAATCGGCACGATTCCCCACTGGGCTATTAACATGAATAGGGAAGAGGAGATGCTACCGGAGGAATGGATCGAAGGAGTGGTTTGTCCCATCTATAAAAAGGGTGATCGGCTCGAATGCTGTAACTATCGCAGCAGAACAGCACCATCCAACCGATCTTGCAGAAATGTCGGGAATACGACATACCCACGCATCACATCTTTATTAATTTCAAAGCAGCATACGATACAGTAGACCGAGATTGGCAATGGCAGATAAGGCACGAACACGGTTTTCCAAACAAACTAACGCGACTGTTCAGAACTATATTGGGTCGTGTGATGTGGTTTGTGCGCAGCTCGAGGACACGCTCGAGTCCCTTTGAGACGTGGCGAGGGTTGAGACAAGGTGCGGGGTTTATCCTGTATACTGGTCAACATCGCTCTTGAGCGGGTGATCCGACGAACGGGCATCGAAACGAGAGACATGGTTTTCAACAGGGTTAACCAGTTCTTAGGCTTTGTATGTAAATGACTGATATCATAACCAGGAAGTAGGAGTCTTGGAGGATTGGGATAAAAATAAACGCGTTGAAGACCAAATACATGAAAGGAAGAGGCACGAAGGAAACAAACGCAGGCCTCCGACGGACAGGAACCGTTGACGGCGACGAACTAGAAGCTGTGGATGAGTTTATGTATTTGTGATCGCTGGTGACCGTGGACAGAAAGGAGATCCAGCACGCATTCAAGCGGGATATCGCGCCTACTTTGCCCGTCTTAAAACGCTATAATCAAGATGTACAAAACCCTTATTAGACCGGTGATTTTTTTGGACTTGAAGCCGTGACGCTGCCCACGGAAGACATAGGTACAAAGGTGGCTGAGTACAAACTGAAAGCAAAGAGTGGCGGAAAATGGTTTCCTTTTAAATCTCTGGCTATTCTTTTTTTTCCTTATCGCTCGTTTTTCCTTTCTGTTTTCCCTTTCTTTCTCGTTTTTCCTCTTTTTCTTTGTTGTTTTCCTTTCCCTCACCTTCCCTTTTCTCTTTTTATGTCCTACTTTCCGCCTTTTTTGACTGTTTTTCTTTTCTGGTTTCAATTTTTTCTCTCCATTCGTGTTCCGTTTTCAATTTTTTCTTTCCTCTTCTTCTGTTCTCGATTCTCAAATTTCCTATTCTTTTGCTTTTCCTCCTTTTTTATTCCCGTTAAGTCCCCTTTTTGTTCCGGGTTTTCTCCGATTCTGTTCAGTTTGTCCCCTTTTTCTTTCTCGTTTTCTTTTTCCTCTTCCTGGTTCTCTGCCTAAAATAGTTTTGGCTACTCTTTCATCGGGCATTCTGGCCACGTGTCCAGCCCACCGCAGCCTGCCACATTGCCCAACCTTCACTATATCAGCATATTCGAATACTTGGTACAGCTCGTGATTCATGCGTCTGCGCCACACTCCATTTTCCATTTTGCCACCAAGTATAGATCGCAGAATTTTACGCTCAAAAACCCCAAGCACTCGTCGATCAGCCTCCTTTAGTGTCCATGATTCGTGTCCGTAAAGGGCCACCGGGAGGAATAGTGTTCTGTAGAGCGCCAGTTTTGTGCGAATTTGCAAACTACGAGACTCCAGCTGGCTACGTAATCCGTAGAAAGCCCGATTCGCGGTTGCAATTCATCGTTTCACTTCGCGGCTTACATCGTTGTCACATGTCACGAGTGTAGCAAGGTAAATAAATTCCTCCATTACTTCATATCGTTCCCCATCTAACTCCATCTCGGCACCAACACCACTTGGGCTCCCACGTTCCCTACCAGCAACCATGTACTTCGTTTTGGCGGTATTGATGGTAAGTCCCAATCGCGCAGCTTCCCTTTTAAAGGGCCTGAAGGCCTCTTCCACTGCTCTACGGTTGATTCCGATGATATCGACGTCATCCGCAAAACCAAGGAGCATGTGAGACTTCGCGATGATAGTTCCATTCCTTTCCACGTTTGCCCTTCGTAATGCACCTTCCAAGGCAATGTTGAATAGCAGGTTAGAGAGTGCACCCCTTTGCTTCAGTCTATCCAACGTCACGAAAGCAGCTGAGGTCTCACTCGCTATTCTAACGCATGATTTGGATCTGTCCAGCGTCGCACAAATCAGCGTAACTAGTTTCGTTGGAAAACCATGTTCTAGCATTATCTGCCACAGCTCATTTCGTTTAACTGAATCGTACGCCGCTTTAAAGTCCACAAACAGATGGTGTGTCCGCAAGTTGTACTCCCGGAACTTGTCTAGCAACTGACGCAGGGTAAACATCTAATCCGTCGTGGAGCGACCTTCACGAAAACCCGCTTGGTACTCGCCGACGAAGGACTCCGCTAACGATCTCAGTCTGCAGAACAGGATACGGGAAAGCACATTGTAGGCAGAATTGAGCAATGTAATTCCTCGATAGTTCCGGTGGATTGCTTTGTACAGCCACTCGCTCCCCGCTTTTAGAAGTTCAACCGGGATACCGTCCTTCCCAGCAGCCTTACCGTTTTTCAGCTCACTGATTGCCTTCTTAACCTCCTCCTGTGTTGGTGGCTCCACAGCTTGACCATCGCTTACAATTTCAAGTCTAATACCTAGTATTGTTTTATTCTTCAATTCTATCATTCTACATTCACACCACATACTCCTCTTGCGATGATATTATTTTTGTATGACTGCTCTTTGTTTCTATCGTCGAAGAGGTGGACTGTTATTTACTCGATCAGTGCGATAGAAACATCCAGTGCGTTGCCGATGGTCGCTTCGGCAAGTCTCCCAATTAAATAATTTCTTGCATCAGGTACTTCTCCTTTTTCCAAAAAAAGTTTACGTCATGACCGCGAGAGTGATATACAACTAAATAAAGAGAAATTAGAAATTGACAAACAAGAAAATAACTTTCAAAAAGTATCCACTTGTCAGAACATTACTTTCCGACTTCTCTTTGGAGTTTCCTACCTTAAACTGAAAATTGGAAATGAACATAAATTGGGTTTAAATGGACTTGAAAATGGATCTGAAATCGAACTTAAAGTTAAACTTGAAGGGATTTAAAAATGGACATGAATTGGGACTTAAAATTGTATTTGAAGTTGAACTTAAAATCAAAGTTAAAATTGGACTTGAAATTGGACTTACCAAAAGACATCAAATTAGACTTGAAATTGGACTTCATGTAGGAATTGAAATTCAAATAAAATGGACTCAATGTGCACTTGATATTGTACGGACTTGAAATTAGACTTAATTGCACTTGAAATCATTGTTGAAATTGGGCATGAAATTAGAATTGGATTTGGATTTGACATTAAGCTTAAATTGGACTTAAATCTTAACTTAAAATTTCAGACGTTATCCAGCTGGTTTCTTAATAGCGTATAAAATTCTATGCCGGACCATTTTGTGTCGTCATTATCAGAGTATCAGAGAAACCTCAAGCGCCAGTTCTACCTGATGAATCAGGCAATGGCGCCCACTAAAACGCAGGTAGAGCCCCAAGCATAGATCTCTCAGCCAAAGATCTGGATGTCATATTTTAAATATGATGATAGTGGTGATGATAATGATGATGACAGGAAAAATGGCAGACGGATTGAATTTCTAAATGTGCTTTGCGCTGGACTTGTTGTACTACTTGAGTTGTAAAATGTAGTATACTGAAGAAGTGGAGATTTTGTCAACCCCGCCTAACAGCGGTAGTCCTCAACCGCGCACCCTCCATTAATTTTACAACACACACAACCACAGTTAAACTAATCGGAAGACGAATCTCGGACTATCAGTGGTTATAAACTTATCTGGGCTCGATCCGTGGAACAAATTTCATCTTCCATCCCCCTGGTATTTATGTACTGTTTCGAGGTAAGCCTGCAAATTGAGCGCAGCATGAGCGTGAGCGTTTGCGGTAGTCGGCAGAAGCTTTAAACCATAGAGTCGCACCCGCCTTCCAACCCTTGAGAGCAAACAGCTAGTGCGCGGAACAATTTTTACGCAATGAATTTGCATATCGCAAAAAAGAGGCATAATAAATCGAAAACTGAGGATTTCTGAGTTATAGAAATTATTTTGTTGTCAAATTATTAGAAATAATTTTAAAGCGACGATGGGGAACGTGCTCCAGCGCGTCTCAGCATGGATACGCCGGTGAAAAT
Organism: Sabethes cyaneus; assembly: GCF_943734655.1. Classification (NCBI taxonomy): domain Eukaryota; kingdom Metazoa; phylum Arthropoda; class Insecta; order Diptera; family Culicidae; genus Sabethes; species Sabethes cyaneus. The sequence goes on along the minus strand of NC_071353.1, from coordinate 144,629,556 downwards.
GAGTAAGTTTTAACTCATTTGCAGACAAAGTGGAACAGCTCTAAAATCTGCGTAATCTGCTTAGCTCTAAGTACTGGCGTGCCCAGAGATGGAACATCAATTCTACAAATCATGTTTGGGCTTAGAAAACCTTAATTATTTAGATGCGAATATACGTATTTCGAATATACGTATTCGGAGGAAGAGGAAGTACTTCTTGAAGAGCATACTAGTTAAATATTATATGCAATGTCTCTTTGTAATCCAGTTCGCTACAAGATTACATCATGTTTTACGATAAATTGCGGTAGGTTTGTTATTCTGAGGAAGGTTAACAGCACCAGTAGAAAGATGTACAGATAAAACTTGTATAAAAACAAATCAGAACATCTGCCTCACTGGCGGTAGTCATTGATTCCTTCCTGTGTCATTCGTAGAAAGTTCAACTTCAAATTCAAACCCAAATCAAACACAGTATGCGACCCATCATGCGACAGTTCCGACATCAAACTACCGCCCGAAAGTCCTCCCCAAATTATGTCATCAGCAAAAGCTTTCCGATCAATCTCCGCATCAATCGTCAGCAGAACACCGCAGCCGCATTTAGGCAGGTGCAGCCTGCCATTTGGCCCATTCTTGTTTCCTTTTTTTCTCTCGATTTTTTTGTCTCCCTCAAACACCTCCAGCCAATCAACCAACAAACCAACCAAGCTAACCAACCAGCCAGATGAAAGAAGCACTCACTTCCGATTCTCGGCGTGCGCACGTCACGATCGCCGGTCGGCCGGACGCCCGCCATGCCACGCACCGGTCCACGTCGTTCGGTCCAGTCAGGGTAATCTTTCTTTTCCCGAGCGAGCAAACAAAAAAACATCACTCAAAAAGAGAGCGAGAAACAGGTGAAAGAAATTAATTGTAAATAACTCCGAAGGACCACTTGCTGTACCTGTAGTTGCTCGCTGCCGTTCTTTTCGAGCCGCTTGAGGTTTTCGGTTATTTCGGAAACAAATGGCAAAGGAAAGTGTACGTAATCTCGTTGTTTGCTAAGACACCGGTCACTGGGCGGGGACGCAAAACGATTAGTGAATGACACGAGTCGCGTGTGGCTACCTTTGAAAATCTACCGGACAAAACTTTCATAGCCGAAACAAAAAAAGGACTATGATTTTTTATTTTCTTCGAATTACATCCCGAATGCAATAACATTCAGCAACACAGTTCAAATTGACTGTTAATGTCCCCTGGGCCGGGGATGCGAGAGCTGCCTCGTTTATGATCCTGCACTTTCAGCTGGTTTTTATTTTAAGTCTGATGGCTTAATGCGCAACAGCCTTGGCGGATGATCGAGTGCACTAAATAAGCGTGAGCCATTTGAAGCCGCCTCTCCGCTGTGCTGGTTGGTACCTACCAGCAGCAACTCCGAGTACGCACCAGGACAGGCAGCAGGACGGCAACCAGTTTCGAAAGGTGTCGCGTGCAGGTGTCAGTGATGATTTGCATATGCACTCCGGCTAGCGGCTAGCGTCCAAGCCGTTGCTGCTACTCGCGCAGTCATTATCCTCCTCCTCCTCCTTTTTTTCGGAAAAGAAAATGTGCAGCAGCAAATACAACTGAGTGCGTGCAAATACACGCATTAAAAAGGATTACCAGAGGGATTACTATTTGAACTAATTACCGAGGTGAGGTGAGGCGTTCTGCCGCTTTCGTCAGAACAGCCAGTTTCAAGGTCTAAAAGTAAAAGCAGATCAATTATCTGAAGGTGAATTTCTTGCTCGAAAGTAAAAACTTCAATTTCGGCGTCGCCAAACTGATAATTTCCTTCCCGCTTTCCGCCAGTTACCACCCGAACAGCATTCGGTCTGGCAAGGAAAGTGGCATCCCGCAGCTTCCAAACATAATTTTCTCTTTCGTTCATGATCAATCATGTGCGCGAGCTTATCGCTCCAAAGTGTCCGCGTTCGCGTGAGTCCTTTCCCGCGCTGAGCCACCCCGGGCTACCCGGGACACACGGAGTTGAGTTCAGCCAAAAAACCAGTCCTTGGGAGGAGGAAAGAATTTCTTCCGTGCGCCGCACTTCTGACGACGGTCGAGCGCGCGCGAGGGCCCGCGTTTGGCGGGAGCGCTTTAATTGCGAAAGTTCAACAAACCCGATCCTCGCCTCGCGCGGTTGATTCGGATGATCGAGGCTGATGATAGAGTACACTGCGAGTGTGTGAGAACACTGACTGGCACAGGGAAGGAAGACAGAGGAGAGTATGAAGGTGAAAGTACGGGAAAAAATCGTTTGATGGTAACAACCCCCAAAGGCACTCAACAACCGACTGACTACTGTCATCAAATTTTTCATCGCAAACGATACCGGCCGGCAGACCATCTCGGGTGCAGTGTTGGTTGGCAGGAAACTGGATGCGAAGAAAAGTGGAGAGTTTCACTGATAAAAAGTGAAGCTGCTCGACGGGCGTGCGAGACGTTGTCACATGTTAGGACGGTTGAAAGCTTTGAACGCTGGAATGGTTCTATCGGTTTTACCAGGTCCAGTTTTTGTTGGCCTGATACCAGTGTACCGCTCAATAGCGTAGGATTCATCACTTATCCTGAGTTGGAAGAAGAAATTTGTGCTTTGTTAATTCAGTTTTAGTCCTGTTTTCTTGTACTTTCTCGTCAACTGAAGTGGAATAAAGACAGTTAACCCAGATAACGCAAGATCATAATAACGTTAAACCGTTTTCATGTCAATTTTACATTAGAATTGTATAATGATTAGAGTATGTTAAAACAAAGTGAACAATAAGTTGTTTTGCAGTCGTGCGTGTCCTCATATACAACTCATGACTGTTAATTATAAAGCAGTATAAATGTTTGCAATATTTAGTTATATCTTAATCATATATTCAGGAGTATTGAGTTGCGTGTCATAAAAACCGCTGTATAAAATGCAAGATAGAATTAAAAATAATCGTCAAAATTTTGGCACGTATATTGCCTCCACTTTGGTACATATATGCTCTTATCTGACGTAAAATATAACTTTTTCGTTCAGATATGATGTCGTATTTCTCAGTTGCAATCGAGATATACAAACCAAATGGTTTACTGGGGAGACAGTTCATAAATCCTGGAACAAAAGGTGAACAGGTAGATAAGCACCATTATTGACAATTAGGCAAATATCATCCTGGACTCTATTAAGCAATAGTTCCGTTTGATTGTAGCTATATTTGAGTATAATCGGACCTGATCCCCCTGTAAACGTCGAGATAGACGTTCATTTTCTGGGATTTACTGACAATCTATAGGTAGCACAGTATCTACCAAAGTTGACTAAATATATCTTATTGCAGCGCTTAACATTCGTTTATGAGTTTCATGGTTTATCTTTTGACATCTTCTGCAAATGCCAGACTGTTTGCATTTTAGAAAAAGGAGTGAAGCTGGTCCATCGCTGGGGCAAAAAGTAATGGACCTAGATTGCTTCCTTGCGGCAGAGTATGCGTTTGACATACACACTGACATGACAGTCTTTGCTTCGGTATGTCTTAGGGACTTTGGTAAAAGTTCCTAAGCTACAATCAGTACATTACATGAGTAGCCTTTAATTGATGGTTAGATAGTCTTTATTTGCGCATAAATAACTTTCTTTTGTTTCAGGAACTATAGCATTACTCTCTTAAGAAAAAATACAGAACATGTTATATGTACCTATCAAAATGAATTTCTGTCTGTCTGTCTGTCGGGATGTTCCTTATAGAATCGAAAACTACTGAACCAATCGGCGAGAAAATTTGCATGTAGAGCTTTTTGGGACCAGGCAAGGTTCTTATGATGGTTAGAGACCCCTCCTCGCACTAAGAAGGGGGGCTCTCATACAAATGAAACACAAATTTCTGCATAACTCGAGAACTAATCAAGCAAATGGAACAAAATTTGGCACGTGGGTGTTTTCGAGGGCAAGAATATTTTCTATGGTGAATTAGGACCCCTCCCCACTTTAAGAGGGGGGGATCCTATACAAACGAAATACAAATTTCCTCATAACGCGAGAACTAATCAAGCAAATAAAACCAAATTTGGCATGTGGGTGTTTTTGGAGACAAAATTTTTTTCTATGATGAATTGGGTCCTCTCCCCGCTTTAGGAGGGGGGGGGATCCTATACAAATGAAATACAAATTTCCTCATAACTCGAGAACTAATCAAGCAAATGGAACAAAATTTGGCACGTGGGTGTTTTTGGAGACAAAATTTTTTTCTATGATGAATTGGGTCCTCTCCCCGCTTTAGGAGGGGGGGATCATTTGGGGCAAAATTTGGCATGTGAAAGTTTTCGAGGGCAAGAATATTTTCTATGGTGAATTAGAACCCCTCTCCACATCAAGAGGGGGGATCCTTTACAAACAAAATACAAATTTCCTCATAACTCTAGAACTAATCAAGCAAGTGGAACGAAATTTAACATGTAGGTGTTTTTATAGGCAAGAATATTTTCTATGGTGAATTAGGACCCCTCCCCATTTAAAGAGGAGGCTCCTATACAAATGAAATACAAATTTCCTTATGATTTGAGTACTAATCAAGCAAATGGAACCAAATTTGGCATGTGGGAGATTTTGGAGTCTTGAATTTATTTTATGATAGTTGAGACCTCTCACCCCTGTGGAAGCGGGATATGGACTCTCATACAAATAAAACAGAAATTTTTGCGTAACTCAAAAACTAATCGACCTCGAGAAATTTCATAAAACTTTCATAAAACATTAGTCAATAACAAGACCACCAGAAACTATCAATAGTAACATTAGATGATTCAGGGCGAGGCGGACACAGGCCGCGAGCTAACATTTGCACATAGGCCCTGTTCACATGCTGCTCTAGTTACTAGGTCTCATCATCCATTATAACCACGTTGTCGCACTTCGATGGAAAGATGTTTTTCACCAGCACTTTCAGGCGTTCCTTTTCGGTGATCGACTGTCATCTTCCCCTCGGTATTCCTCTATAACTGCTGCTGCACTTTGCAGACACGCAGCACCGCCAGGCGGCTAGAACCAGGCTTCCGTTCGACGCCCTCGTCTTTCTTCAGAAAGTAGAGGATGTTGTGCATGCCGGATCGGTTTCACACGGCGGTCATGAAGTGCCTCACGAGTCACGATGTTCGTTTCGGGGTGGAGCAGGCAGTACGAACAAAGCACCGAGCGTAGTTACTTGACTATTTTCGCGATAGCTGCTACAAATAAATTTCTGTGCACAGAACCCTGTCAACGATTGACGATGCATAGGTGGATTCGTTCAAGCTGTCGTATAATCGCCTTGTTCGATATGTTTATTCTTAGTCCAGGCATCGTTGATATTGCCTTTAACGTCAGCCTGATAGACATCCAGAGCTCTACCACGCCGACACCTATGCTGACAAGGGTCCAAGAGTTGGCGTGTTTCGATCAAGCTTCTGTTAATGGTCGTTTTCATAGTCTTTCCGGCACAGCTCAGCAAGGTGATAAGCCGTTAATTACTAACCATCTTCTAGTCTTTTCCGGGTTTCGGTAGCCGGATCACAATTCCTTCCTTCCAATCCTTAGGGATACAGCCTACGATGCCTGCGCCTTAGAGATGCATATGCGGTTGATCAGCGTCAGAAAAACGGGTTTCGTCTTGATCCCAGAGAAAGATGGCCGCCTTCTTCACTTCTGGATTCCTCAAGGTCAGCGATTTTCGAACTTGTTCGCGGAATAAACTCAATTGCTTTGGATCTTACCATTTCTGTAAATTTGACCATATCGGAGATATGATCCATCCTTCGGTCCATACTATTTTCCGAAGATCGCTAAGCTTCGTGATGAGCATTCCGCCCGACTGAAGATTGGTACCCTTTTTGAAGATAATTTTCAATGGTGTTGTCATCTTCCTTTTGGTCTTTCAGCACAATCCACCCATCCACAAGAAAAGTTGGAGAAGAGCCCGAAGAATTTTCGGTCAGCTTGCGGACATTTCGCCCGATAAAGTTTATTTATTTATTTATTTATTCGCTTAAGATTCATCTGACGTTGTTGTCTACATGAATAAAAAACACTTACTTTATAACTTATCTAAAAGCACTAGAGAGCAGTAGTTGTTGCTTAAAATTACTACACGAAAAAGAGAAATCGAAGAAATTGTATACGCTATTAAACAAACAACACATAACACGAATGGGCTCATTCTGGCTATACTCGGTGCGTCTGAAGTCCGGTCGAAGAAACTCTCTAATCCGAAGAGGGCGTGGGATGGCACTGACGTTGATTTTAGCCAAAATTGAGGGACAATCCAATTCGCCGACTAATACCTTCCCAATGAATACGACCCTTTCAATTTTTCGTCTTCTCTCCAATGTGTCCATATTCAACAAACGACAGCGGTCTTGGTACGGAGGCAGATTAAATGTGTTTCTCCATGGGAGATATTTAAGCGCGTGTCGAATAAATTTGTGCTGAACGGCTTCCAATCTTGACGACCAGATACCTGTGTAAGGGCTCCAAACCACAGCTGCATATTCAATTACGGAGCGCACGAGAGAGTAGTAAAGAGCGCGCAGGCAATATGGATCCCGAAATTCGTTGGTGACTCGAAATATAAATCCCAAATTTCTGTTGGATTTTGCAATTATGTAAGAGTAGTGCTCACGGAACGAGAGCTTTTCATCAAGGTATACACCGAGGTCTTTTATAACGGAGACTCTATCCAATGACTCGCCATCGATGTTGTAGTTCCATATAATCGGACTCTTTTTGCGGCTGAAAGAGATGACCGAGCATTTACGCACACTGATGATGACCTCGTTTGTTTTGCACCAGTCGACGAAGATATTGACAACCCGCTGGAGCTCGCGACAATCTTCAATGGACTTAACACTGAGGAAGAGTTTCAAATCGTCTGCATACAAAAGTCTGCATCCTCTAGGTAACACTGCGCATACATCATTGAAGAATAGTGAAAAGAGCAAAGGTCCCAGATTGCTCCCTTGTGGGACACCAGATCGATTACAAAATAAACTTGACTGTGCGTTTCCTAGCCTCACAGAAAGACGCCGGTTAACTAGATATGATCTTAGCCAGTCTACAAAATTAGACACCGCACCCATGTGCTTTACTTTGGCCAACAGCAAATCATGGTCCACTCGGTCAAAGGCCGCCTTCAGGTCTGTGTAAACAGTATCTATTTGAGTACCGTTTTCCATATTTTGAATGCAGTGTGATGTAAACTCTGTGAGATTTGTAGTAGTCGATCGTCATGGAAAAAATCCGTGCTGGTCACAGGAAATGTGACGCTTAGCTTCATGAAATAAAAGCTTATTTACAAGAGTCTCCAGTAGCTTAGATCCTGCGCATAAAGAAGTAATTCCGCGATAGTTTTCTACAGCCGTGCGATCGCCTTTTTTGAAAACAGGAAATAGAAACGATTCCTTCCAGGCATCTGGAAATGTTGACTGACTCAACGACAGGTTGCATATTACGGTTAAGGGTGTACATAGAGATTCTGCACAGTTCTTGAAGATGATTGGAGGTATACCATCCGGTCCCGGTTGCAATGACGGTTTAAGCTTCTTGATTGCTGCTGCAATATCTGTTTCGGAGAAGCGAATATCCCGCATCTCAAGTATTTCCTCTGGAACATTTTGAAGAGCTTTGTCGATTATTCGTGTAGCAACTTTTTCAGTCTTAAAGACACTAGAGAAATGATTTGCAAATAAGCAACAGATTTCATTGACAGAGCTCGCAGTGTCTGCCCCATGTGACATTACCGATGGGAGGCCTCGCTCTTTCCGTTTTCCATTCATAAACGACCAGAACCGTTTGGGATTCCGCTTCAGGCTTCGTTGAGTACGCTGTACATGTAAAGTGTAAAGCAATTGATTGTAGGTTCTGTAGCAGTTACTGGCAACACGAATTCTCGTCTCGTATACGGGTTGCGATGGTTAGAGTAGTGCCGAAGCGCTTTAGCACGTCCTCTTTTTAATTCTCGTAATCTCCGATTAGCCCATGGAGGTTTCTGTTGTGGACGAGCGACTGGCACGTGAAAACTGAACATTTCATTTAACGTGTGTAACAGATAGTCAACCGCTTCATTGACATTGTTGGCATTGTACAATGGGGCCCAATCAACCATCATTAAGGAACGGTTCAACGCAACAAAATTAGATCTTCGGAAGTCGAACTGAAATTCCTCCTCAGGTTCGGAAAATGAGGCAGGCATGGAACAATTCACGGTGGTTGTTATAGCTGGGTGGTAGGAATCAAGGTCTACAAGCGGTTCAACAGCCTGGAGTACAGCGCATTCACGGACGACATACTCATTTACAAAAACTAAATCGAGTATACGATTTCGGTTGTTCAAGACCGAATTCATCTGCTTCATGTCTAATAATGACATACCGTCGATAAGAACTGAGCTGGGACCGCTAAATAGAGATGTCGATGGATCAGGGAATAACCAATTTTCAGTGCCTTTTTTCCAGACGAGACCTGGCTGGTTATAATCACCATACAGAAGATGGGCGTCATGAGTGTCCAGTGAATTGACAACAGCATCAACACATTCAATGTGCCGTGCAAGGTAACTAGAGTCTACTGCACAATCAGGGGAAACATATGCTGCACCAATGAATACATTCCTATCGGTAGTGAAAATGCGAACCCATAGCTGTTCAATGTTGTCATTGCCAGGTAAAGTTGGAATTTTTTTCGAACCCAGACGGTTCGACACTGCAATAAGGACGCCTCCGCCTCTCCTTTTCCCGGTACTATCTACATCACGATCCCTACGGTGTACAGTATAACAATGGCCCAACAGTTGCGGTGAAAGAAATTCCTCATTTAGCCAAGTCTCAGTAAGAACGATTACATCGTAGTCCGCATCCTTACTTACTTACTTAATTGGCCTAACGTCTTATGACAAGGCCTGCGCAGTATAATTTCTCCATCTGTTTCGGTCCATGGCAACTGATCTCCAGTTCCGCGGGCACCCAGTGCTCGCCAGATCTCGCTCCACCTGGTCTTGCCACCTCGCTCGCTGTGCCCCTCTTCGTCTTGTTCCTACCGGATTTGATGCGAAGACCATTTTTGCAGGATAGTTGTCCGGCATTCTAGCAACATGTCCTGCCCAACGTATCCGTCCAGCTTTAACCACTTTCTGAATACTTGGTTCGCCGTAGAGACGCGCGAGCTCGTGGTTCATTCTTCGCCTCCATACACCGTTCTCTTGCACTCCGCCAAAGATGGTTCTTAGCACCCGCCGTTCGAAAACTCCGAGTGCTCGTAGGTCCTCTTCTAGCAATGTCCACGTTTCGTGCCCGTAGAGGACAACCGGTCTAATTAGCGTTTTGTACAATGTGCACTTTGTACGGGGGCTCAGATTGTTCGACCGCAAGTGTTTGTGGAGTCCGTAGTAGGCCCGACTTCCGCTGATAATACGTCTTTTAATCTCACGGCTGGTATTGTTGTCCTCTGTTGCCAGCGAGCCAAGGTATACGAACTCGTCGACTACCTCGAACTCATCCCCGTCGATTACCACGGTGCTGCCCAAGCGAGCCCTGTCGCGCTCGGTCCCGCCCGCCAGCATATACTTCGTTTTAGACGTATTTATCTGCAATCCAATCTTCTCTGCTTCGCGTTTCAGTCTGGTGTACTGATCTTCCACCGCCTCAAATGTTCTGCCGACAGCATCCACGTCATCAGCAAAGCAGATAAATTGACTGGATTTATTGAAAATCGTGCCCCGCATTTCGATCGCCGCTCGCCTTATAACACCTTCAAGCGCAATGTTGAATAGCAGGCAGGAAAGACCATCTCCTTGTCGAAGTCCCCTGCGAGATTCGAATGGGTCCGACAATCCACCCGAGATTCTCACACAGCACTGGATCCCATCCATCGTAGCCATGATAAGTCTAGTAAGCTTACCCGGAAAGCCGTTTTCGTCCAAAATTTTCCATAGCTCTTGTCGGTTTACGCTATCATATGCGGCTTTGAAATCGATGAACAGGTGGTGCGTGGGGACTCGGAATTCGCGGCACTTCTGGAGGATCTGCCGCAGGGTGAAGATTTGGTCTGTTGTAGACCGACCCTCCATGAAGCCGGCCTGGTAACTTCCCACAAATCAATCGGCTATTGGCGATAGTCGATGAAAGAGGACTTGGGACAGCACTTTGTAGGCGGCATTCAGGATAGTGATGGCTCGGTAGTTCTCACACTCCAGCTTATCACCTTTCTTGTAGATAGGGCAGATAACCCCGTCTTTCCACTCCTCCGGTAGTCGTTCCGTATCCCAAATCTTGACAATCAATTGATGCAGACAGCCGGCCAACTTGTCCGGGCCCATTTTAATAAGTTCCGCTCCAATGCCATCCTTTCCCGCTGCTTTGTTGTTCTTCAGCCGCTGGATGGCTTCTTTAACTTCCCTTATCGATGGGGGTGGCACATCTTCGTCGCTTGCTGCACCAATGTGGTCACTTCCTCCGCTATCATGGTCTTCCGCCTGCACGCCATTCAGGTGTTCATCGTAGTGCTGCTTCCACCTTTCAATCACCGCACGGTCATCAGTCAAGATACCTCCATCTTTATCTCTGCACATTTCGGCCCGCGGCACGAAGCCTTTGCGAGATCCGTTGAGTTTCTGATAGAACTTCCGTGTGTCGTGAAAGCGGTACAGCTGTTCGAGTTCTTCGCACTTCTTCTCCTCTTGGTGGCGCTTCTTTTCCTTGAAGAGTCGGGTTTGCTGCCTCCGCTTCTGTTTGTATCGCTCCACATTCTGACGGGTGGCTCTACGCAGCATTTGTACCCGCGCTGCGTTCTTCTCATCCAATATCTGCTGGCATTCCTCGTCAAACCATTCGTTACGTCGATTCGGTGCCACACTGCCTAGGACGTTCTCCGCTACGCTGTTAATGGCTGTTTTCACGGCATTCCAACAGTCTTCAAGAGGGGCTTCATCCAGCTCTCCCTCTTCCGGCAGCGCGGTTTCGAGAGATAACGCGTAGTTTTCGGCGACCTCTGGTTGCTTCAGTCGCGCTAGATTATACCGTGGCGGGCGGCGGTATCGTATGTTGTTCACAACCGATAGTTTTTGACGTATCCTTACCATCACTAGGTAGTGGTCCGAATCAATGTTAGCGCCCGGATAGGTTCTGACGTCGATAATGTCTGAAAAGTGCCGACCATCTATCAGAACGTGGTCGATTTGTGATTCTGTCTGGTTGGGTGATCTCCAGGTGTACCGATGGTAGAGGTTATGCTGGAAGAAGGTACTACGTATGGCCATGTTCTTGGAGGCGGCGAAGTCGACAAGTCTTAGGCCGTTTTCATTCGTTTGCGGGTGAGCGCTGAACCGTCCAATCACCGGTTTGAATTCCTCCTCCTGACCAACCTGAGCATTACAGTCCCCGATGATAATTTTGACATCATGTCTTGGGCAGCGGTCGTATTCACGCTCCAACTGCGCGTAGAATTCGTCTTTGTCATCATCGGTACTTCCGAGGTGAGGGCTGTGCACGTTAATTATGCTTATATTGAAGAATCGGCCCTTGATTCTTAATCTGCACATTCGGGGGTTGATCGGCCACCACCCGATCACCCGCTTCTGCATCTCGCCCATCACTATAAAAGCTGTGCCCAGCTCGTGTATATTGCCGCAGCTCTGGTAGATGGCATGACCATCTCTATACGTACGTACCATCGTTCCTTTCCAGCATACCTCCTGCAGCGCTACGATGTCGAACTTGCGGCTCTTCACTTCTTTAGAAAGCACGTGGGTACTTCCGAGGAAATTTAGAGACCGACAGTTCCATGTTCCTAATTTCCAATCGTTAGTCCGTTTTCGTCGCCTGGGTCTTTGCCGATTGTTCCGATTAGAGTTATTATTATTACTTACGGAGTCCATTGCTTTGGTTTTTTTAGTGGTTCAGGCTTGCAAAGCCCGCAACCAACCCCACAGTATCGCCGGAGGGCCAACGTAGCTCGAAGGAGCCCTCCCCCCCTGTCAGCATACGACCTTGGTTTCCACCGGGGTTGGTTACCCGATCTCCACCCGAGGTTGCTCGTATCCCGGCTGGTACCACGAGGAGGTTGGGGTAGGAGTTGCTAGGTAAGAGGCTATGAACCACTGTGGGGTCTATTTTATGCCCAGTGCACAAGGCACCGATGGTACGCATTACCAAGCCATTTACCAGCCTAGTCCGCATCCAATACAGCCAGATAAAATTTGTCGACTTTCGTACGGAGCCCTCTTGTGTTTTGGTAGTAGATGCTGAGAGTACTCACCGGAACTGGCATAGAGTCTTTGGTGTGTGTAGCAAAATCCGAAATTGTACTCGTGTCACGTGGAGATCCCGAGCTGGAAGCGGGAAAAGGAACACGACTATCAGCTACTGGCAGGAACTCGGGGGATCTTATGATGCCAACATCAATGCCACTCATATGATATTGAGGTGATGACTGTCCAGAAGTTGGTAGAGGTTGAGATTGGCTGGAAGCGATCAATAGATCAGGCGAGGCAACGTTCACAACGGCACTGTACTTGCCTGAGAGTGGCTGTCGGGAGATCCCGTCACCAACCACGACCGAAGGACCAGGACGACTCTGTTGGCTGGAACTGAATAGAGCTCGACGAATATGAAGGCAGCAACTATCAGGATACTCGACTTGGTCGGGTGGCTCAGGGACTCCCTTAGTGTCGTGAGCAGTGCGTCCTGGTTGTCCATGAAAGCAGCAATCAGAAAGGGAGTCGTAAGCAATGGGAACTTTACTGATAACAGGTTCACTGCAGCTGTAACGTAAGAAGGAATCAGGCAGATGGACGATGCTGGAACTCGCATACTTGCCTGAGAAAGGTTTACGGAAGTACCCGTCACCAGCCACGACCAAAGAGCCAGGACGACTTTGTTGGCAGGAACAATTACGAGGATTCGGGCGATTATGTTGACAGGAACTACCAGGATGCGCGGCTAGGTCGGGTGGCTCAGGGACTTCCTTGCAGCTGTAGGCAATGCGTCCTGGTTGCGGTGTCAGCTGGTTATGCACTAGTTGCTAGCAGGAATAGTCGATGCGCTGCTTTGCTAATTTTAGCCGTTTTTTATGAAGCGGGCAGTTGTGACTCCAGGCAGCATGGGCAACGTCGAGCGGTTCTTCATACTGCTTGCAGAGACGGTTTTGTTCTTTGTAATTGATGCAAACTTCAGTCTGTGACGGACAATCGCGGACGTTATGCTCTCCGGAACACTTGGGGCAGCAGAAAGTGTTCTGACAGGAAGATGATTTATGGCCGAATTGCGAGCACTTGAAACAGCGCATTGCGTCGATGACTTCGTAGATCAGGCATCGTTCCCATCCAATATAGACAAACCGTGACTTCATTAATGAATCGAAAGCCACTGCATTGCATTCAAAAAAGGCAGTGAATGTTTTACCAGAAACGTTATTCACTTCGTTTATTCTCAGCAACTTCATCTCAGCCGACTCAGATGAAGTTGCTGAGAATAAACGAAGTGAATAACGTTCCAAGTGAATAATTCCAAGTTGATTGCTTACTAGGATTGAACGATTGAATGAACTCCTCCCACGAACTATGCATTGCCTACCCGATAGTGTGTTTGGAGGTGTTCTGAGCCAACTGTAACGCCTTCAATGCTTCGATTTTTCCTGCATGAACGTCCGGTAGTTTCTTCGTCTTCCTCAGCATTTTTCTTCGCTGCTTAACCGCCTTCTTCACATCTGGATTCCTCAATGTACCCATTTTCTGCCCACCTTAGAACTTGTTCGCGGAATAAACTCAGTTGCTCTGGATCTTACCATTTCCGTAAATCTGACCATGTCGGAGATATGGTCCGTCCTTCGGTCCATACTATCTTCCGAAGATCCCCAAGCTTCGTAGTGAGCATTCAAATCTCCTATTAGGGTCACGGATCCATGATAAATTGCGTTGGTGAAACCTACCACGCCCAACTCCTCCAACGGGTTCTTCGAGGATTACGTTTGGTCCTGTATTTCCAATCTGTGAGGGGGGGATGATCCTGATATTAACCCGGCCGACTTCGTAGCTTTGTGCTTCCTTTTTTGTACCACCTCTGTCTTCTTCGGTTTCGATTTCCGAATCCTCTTCTTTAATTTGCATTTATCGTTCCTTCTTGTTCTTCTTCTTATTTTTCTTCGTATCCTTCAGGTCGATCAATACTTCCTTCAAGTCAGCCAGTTCCATTTCCAGTCCGTTTAATTTTTCCAATTCCTGCAGCTACGACTTTATTTTCTGATCCGGATTATCTCCTCTTCTGCTTTGAACTTCTTGGGTGTGTCCCTTTGCATTACTAGCAGCACGAGAATTGGTTGGATCGTTCTTCCGGGTTGATAGGATGGACATTCCGACAGCGGCGATCCTTGATATGACCATATTTTAAACACTGATAGTAAACCATTAGCGATGGAAAATACGGACGGATGGGGCAACGAACGGGACCAAATTGAATACGAGTTCAATTAAAGTTTAATTGTGAAAACCAAATGTCGAAAGCCTGCCAAAAGAGAGACATAATTGAAAGAAATTTTTTCGCCGCTATTCGGTCATTACATTGTTTGAAATTCCACTTCTGTTTCGTGCTAGAAGCGTTAATACTCCTCACTCTCATGTACTCATTTTTCGAGGTTTTATGTTATAGAGCCAATTGTAGGCAATTGATTTTATACAAAAAATATACTCATTCCCAACAATTTTATTTTAATTTTTAAAAATAATTTTAAAAGCGGAATCAAAAAACTTGGTACAAAACAAGTCTTTTTTGTGGTTTTCAGAGTAGTGGACGGCATCCATTCCGAGTATGTGCAACAATTTGTATCATAGTTTCTATCACAATGCTAGCAATAAAGACAGTGGGTTTCCCATCGCGGTGCTGAATAGTTGTTTATAGGGTTTTCAGAGTAATTCATGGAACACTATTGGAAAATTTTCTCCTACCAAGATGATGTATGATGGCATTTAAAAGGTTTCAAACGTCGAAGTAGGATTATTGGGCTTATAGGAGGCGGTGAAATCCACGGTTCCATGTGTGGACTCTTTCATTGGTGCGTTAATCAGAACTATTTAGCAAGTAGTTTTTAGCAGTTTGCAGAAATGCGAGTAGAATACTTTTAATGGAACTAGTATATTTGTTGCAATAACATTGCACGCCATCTAACGCTCATTCTCCCGGCCTAAACCTGTCCGCCTGACACGAGACGCCAAAGACAAATTATTTCAAAGAATTCAGTCCTGCAAAAGGTCCTGGCCCCATCGAGGGTAGATGGGTATAATTATGCAAAGAAACGATCGGTCCATCAATCAGGCGCACTTACAGTGCACTGGAGGAGTGCAAGTGCGCATTCAATTATGCCGAAGAGATAACGGTTCCTACACTCTGCCCTGCCGTGCCGTGGGCCGTGACGGAGAGTGAAATTTTGCGGGCTCGGTCGTCCAATTTCGCTTTTTTTTGTTGCTTTCGATTCTGTTGTTTGCTGGTTAATAAGAAGTTTGTCAAACTTTTGATTTTATTCTGATAAACGAGCGTTCAATCGTTTGGTTCCGGTTCGGTGAGGAACAATCGTGCCGCTTCCAGCGCAGCAGCGCACAGTTATTATTAGGTTGTCAAAAAAATTAAAACAAAATACAGCTGGATAGCTGATTGCGTTCCGGGTTGCCTCCGGGGCAATCGATGCATCTCTGCCGAGTTCATCATCATCCACGCATATGGGAATTAATTAGTAGCTGCCGAAGCTCGTGTGTTCCGGCCTCCGCCTCTGAGAGTCCTGCGCCGCGCGATTTGCATTGTGACATTCCGCGACAATATTATAATTTATTGGGTCCACTTCGGAAACCACTCTCACCGGTCGCGGTGGCAGGCTGCAAACCAACTGCTGCACTGCAAGGATGTCGAATTGGTCGAACTTTCCGGTGTCCAATTATTTTGCGTTTCTGCGTGCGACGGAACCGTATGCTTCGATCGATTGGACATCCATCACTTTTACCGCCCTTCAGTGCTGCTCCCTTATCAGTACACAGTTTGTTCGGGAAAATTACTGATCACTTCGTGGGCTGCGCTGCTGTAATATTTATTGTTCGCATTTTGCTGATGAACTCCCGAAAGGTGGTACCCACGGAAGTGAGGCTGTGCGTAAGAAACCAAAAAAAAAACAACATTCGGTTGGTTATTTTTTTCTCCCGAGCGTATCGCACACAGTACGGCAGGCAGCTGCAAACTTTCTTCCATCCTGACGGGGAACCGGTACCCGGCCGGTGCACCAACTCTAGGGAGCAATGCTGGGCTAAATTTGACATATTTCAGAGCAATCGCCAGAGCCAGTGACGTAAGGTTCATCTGCTGACACGTGGGTTTCGTGGTGGAAAAAAAACTAGGATGGAGCGAGGAGCTACAGTTTGACAACCTGTTCGATACATTGTTGGATGCTTGATACCGTTTTGAAATTCAGAACGGTGGCTTTCGAATTGCAGGCACGGACTAGAAGTGGCATAAATGTTTAATCAAATAGAACTGTTGGTACTTGAAATATTTGATTATGTCTAGTGCTGATTCAAGATCGATCAATCAAATTCTTAGAAAAATACATGGTCCTGTGGCGCACTCAGAATTCCTGTTTTCTGGTGATTTGAAATTTGAACTGAAATTTGAAAGTGCCCCGAATCAGAGAATTTTATGGAAGTATTGCAGATTTTGTGTAGCATTTGAGGTGTAGATTTTTTTTCAGAACAGTAGTGTCATACCTTCTGAAAACTGAAAGTAACTATTTATAGTTACAACTGATAAGTTCGTAATTTACGCAATTGATTTTATTCAAATACATGTTAAATGTTGTTTAAAATTCAAAATATGAATAGAAACGGAAAACGAAATGGATATTAGAAAGGTGATAAAAATAAAATAAAATAAGGACACACATAAAACAGAAACATAACGAGTTTGAAATAGAATGCAAAAAACCATGACATAACTTAAGTGAAATTATGCTTACATAGAAAGGAAAATAAAAAAATAGGAGAAATTGACATGATTAGACACTAAAATTGAATGAAAATTCATATTTATTGAAAATGATGAAAATTCATGTTCATATAAATGCATAATTGTGAATAACACAAAATTAATTTCATACTTAATCAAAGCAAGGATAGTCCAAATTGATGCCGGTAACCGATTCATTCAAGGTGGAACAATTTAAATGCTTTTGCAGAGCAGTGATAACATTAATACCTGTATTAAAGATTTACCTTCAAATTTTAAAAAGATATTTATTACTTTTAAGCCTGTCCTTTTATGACTTCTATGAAAACTATATCATTTAGAAGACTTTTATAATTATTGAGAAAATTTGTACAACTTTTCAATAGTCTGTTAATACTTTATAGAAGACTTTTTTTTACTTTTTAGAAGACTTTAACAGCATTCCTTTTGTAACTTTTTGAACATTTTTATAATATTTCAGACGACTTTATAAAGGTAGCTGGCTGCCGTTTGTGAAAAATGAAGAATTGGATGAACTGAAAAATCTAAAAATATTGACTAAGCGAAGGAGAGATTTGAACTCAGAGCTTTCAATCTCCATTGTTGTCCATGATATGTCGCATAGCTGCGCGTTCGAATCTCTCCTTCGCTTAGTCAATATTATCAGTTTAAAAGCAAAAAGAAAATAAAAGTAAACCTGGGGAAGAACAAATGCTTAATGTGAAAAATTCAGGTAAACTGAAAAGTTCTTGATATTAGGCCAAAAATTTGAACTTAGCGAAGGTGAGAGTAAAGAGAAAACTTTTTAGAAGACTTTTTAAAATACTTTTATACATTTTTGAAAGACTTTTGTATCTTTTTGGAAGATTTTCTTAAATTTTCCGTATTCTATTTTAAGAGTTCATCAACTTATAAGAATACTTTCATTATTTCCCTTTTATGATCGACCTTTTATGATTCGGTCAAATAAGGGTTTGGCCCTTCATAATACGACCAAATACAATTTCGGCATTCGGTGGCAGTTGTTGAAATTCGGCCATTTGAATTTCGGTTATTTGTTATTCGACCAATCGATACCAACTCGGTGAGTCGATGCGAGGGGTAGGGAAAACTAACAAAAGTCGGTAGACCTAGGAAAGTGAATAAACCTAGACCTAGATTTCAGTAGGGGGAGCGCCTCCGCAGTGGCCGTCCCTTTCGACGGAGGCTCGCCGTTAACCCTTGCGGCTTGCGCCCATCTCGTTTGAATCGTCTGTGAAGAGTCGTAAAACATTTTTCACGGAATTCTATCAAAAAGTAGTTATGCCATATGTTTTTCTGCCAAATGGTTTCATGGATGTTTTTATGGCAAACGACGTAATGCCAAGCAGTATTATGCTAAATGACTTTATGTTGAATGGGTGGCTCCGGTTCTTAATATATAGCAACGCACTATTGTGTTATATTGTGATGATTGACTTGAGTGTGTATTCGTAGGAAAACGATTTTTATGACGTAGGACTACGTCTTTGTTTACTATACTGGGACTGAGTAGCACTCTGTGAAAACGAAAATAGAAGTGTAACGTTTGAATGAAAGATTTCAAATGCTAATAACTACTAAACTACTGAACGAAACTGAGCAATCTATATGTCGTTGGATAGATAAAATGACCAGCAATTTTGTGGAGGGTGTGAGAAAGCAATTTTAAGGAGGGCGTAAGAGGGAAGGCTCCTATACTAATGAGACACACATTTCCTCAAAATTCGAGTACTAATCAAGGAAATGGAGCCAAATTTGGCATGTGGGGGGCTTAGGGGGGGGGGGGGGGGTGTCAATGGTTGCATGCGTTGTACTTATGAACCCCAGTCCACGTATTTTCAAAGCCACCATTGCGTTCAATGAAGAATTGAATCTGAATATTTCGCTCTTCTCCCTTAACCCTTTAAGCACGGAAGGTTTTAGTTACAATATTTTTGGTTTTTGGATCAACTTAATTTTTTTTTTATCTCTCGAGATACCAAAACCAGTGTATTCTACGCATTGCAACAAATATTTGCAAAATTTAGCAACCTACACAATTGTGTAGGTTCGGCCTTATCTTATACCATTGCACTATGGGCAAAAACGAGCCGAAAAAACGGACGCAATTAAGATATGGCCTGCAGGCTGATAAAATGTAGGTGATCTTAGGTAAAATTTTCCGGAGAATCGCATGGTGCCCACCGCTTTCTTGTTTGTCATCGGGAAGTGCCCCATTTTGCTAATTTTCCCCTATTTTTTAACATTTTTTACCCTTTTTGGACTATACCATGACAGGCTTTGAGAAAACAAAACATAAAAACCTAATTATTTTGTGTAAAGAAGTCCACAAAATTGAATGGGTTGACCCCGTTTAGTTAAGAGCGAGATCATTGCTCCGAGGCTCATAGACTTCAGCTTGTGAAGCAGCGGAACGGTCGTTTTTTTGTGTGTGTGGATATTATCACTACGACCAGCATTTTGATCTATTGTGATCTTATCCAGGTGTTGTTCCGCACTTCGTTGTTATTGCAGTATTGATATAGAGTGAGCAAACTGCTTATTATCCGTGCTTAAAGTGTCGGTGTGTTTTCACCCTTTTTTCCCTCTACGCTTCTTACTACTTTTCAACCAATTTAGCTCTAGAGCCAGGAAGTGTGGAGACTAGTTACAATTTGTCCTTGGACAAGAGGCTTCATTCGCACCTCGAGCAAGTATCATTCTTATAACCAGCCCCGGGTAAAGGCTTGATCATGGTCGGTAAAGCAGAGTTCAGCACAGAGTGAGGGTGTGTATGTGTGTACGTATGTGTTCCTTACTACATATGCATTACCAATCTTGTTCCTATAACCAGGAAGCGGAACAAGCTATAATTTGCCCTTGAACAAGAGGCTTCATTTGCACCTCAAGCAAGTACCACTCTTATAACTTGCCCTGGCAAGAGGCTTTCATTGTTAGTAAATGCAGAATGCAGTAGGAAGGATGTGGAGGGGCCTGAGAATAAACCCATGCTAAAGTCACTTAACATCGAATGGTCTGTTTCTACTAAGATTCGAACCCACGACCACTCACTTGTCAATGCAGACTCGGTAACCTTGCTGCTACATGCCCCCCTCAAAGGTCGTTACATAGCTATGGAAATACACGTAACTTTTTGCAAGTTAAGTTTTTACTAACCATAATACAAGATATATACCAGAATGTCCAGATTGGCTTAAAAATATTCAAATGTTGATTCAAGAATTTGTCTTAGAAAATCCCGTAGTTGAATACACCATATGTCACGCTGCCATTGAATACTGCCATTTGACCAGTTTTAGGTTCCGGTAGTACTCTAAACGAGTGCTCTACAGTATAATGTATTCATTCCCACTGACCCAAAATGAGATGGCAGCAGCAGATATCGTTTTATTTCATCTGTTACTTATGACATGAAAAAATAATCCCACTGCGATCTAGAATATCTCCGGAAAAATGGATACAAAATTTGCTAATATATTTTTTCCTTGAAGGTCAATCTAAGGTGGTTCTTTGAAGAGAAGTTGTATAAAAATTGATCAAAAAATAGTAAAGATAGAGCCAAAAGTGTAACGGCAAGTACACTAATTTTTGAAGTCCTGTCGGGAACGTAAGGGTTAAAGTAGGTATGCAATAAGGCCGAACCTTCACAATTGTGTAGATATGAGAATCAAAGAGCATAAGTAAGTTGTAAAAGTAATTTTTCGTAAATTTTTAATTACATCAATTAGAAATACTTATTACCAATAATTTTTATTTAAGCAATTTCGAAATACGGATCCAATAAGAAAATACGACAGATAAAACTTTTTGCTGTTTTCACTAGATTTTGAAGACTAGACATTAATTAATCCAAGCACAAAAGAAAACTTTTTTTCAGCTATTTTCTATTTTTTCTACGAAATACGATGTTTACACGAGAGATTGGTGCCATATATGTAAAAATACGACGTTTAGAGAGGAAAGGAAAATTTTTTAAAAGTAGTCATGTCTCATGTTTTCAGCAAAACTGGTATGACAAATCCTCGTTTGATGCCCAGGGCATGCATATTGTTGCATAGGTCAATAAGTGCATGCCTTATCTCTGAGTTGACTACTCGAGATATTTGTGCAGTCACAGTAGAACTCGTCGTGGAAGATGTCCATAGGCGTTATGTCTGCTGTTCTGCATACTTACCACACGATGAACCGTCTCCCAGCGACGATTTCAGAAATGTGGTGAGATACTGCCAATCTAATGGGCTTCCGCTCATTGTAGGCAGTGATGCCAATGCCCATCACATCATTTGGGGCAGCTCGGATATCAATCTGAGAGGCTCTAATTTGATGGAATATTTGAGTAGTACCAACCTTGGAATACTCAACATTGGCAATTGTCCTACTTTCATACGAGCTGGTAGAGAGGAAGTGTTAGATATAACACTCTGCTCTAACAGGATCAGTCATGAGTTGGCACAATGGCATGTTTCAAATGAGACACCAATATCTGATCATTGCTTTATATATTTTGATCATTTGGGTGTCTCCTTGAACGCTGCAACATTTCGCAATCCGAGATTTTCTGACTGGGAACTCTTTGAGGAGGAACTGGCGACGAAATTTCAAGGATTCGAACCGACGATTGAGTCATCGATCGACTTGGATGTGGCTGTAGATGTCACAACATCTTTTATTGCGGAAGCTTTTGAAGTAGCTTGCCCGCTAAAAACTATTAAAACGACTAGAGGAACACCATGGTGGAACTCTCATCTCGCGGAACTAAAGAAACGATGCAGGAGAGCCTGGAATAGACGTCGGAGGGATGGCGTGAGGCCTTTCAAGCAGGCCCGGAAAGCCTATGCAAAGGCTCTACGATCTTCAGTACGCACGAGCTGGCACAGGTTCTGTAGCAACGCTTCCAGTTTCGGCGAGGCAAGTCAACTTAATAAAATACTGTCAAAATCGAAAGGTTATCAGGTTAATAACATTCGAAGTTCGAACGGTGAATACTGTTCGGATGACAATGAAATCCTGGAATGTCTCTTTTATAGTCACTTTCCGGGCTGTGTGGAACCTGAAGTTCGAAACGATCCAGAAATCGTTTTAGGTGGCTTAGACTCATGGGCTTTTGCTCGGAGACTTGTCACAACTGAAGCGATTGAGTGGGCCGTGAACAGCTTCTCTCCATACAAATCTCCTGGAACAGATGGAATATACCCTATTCTACTGCAGAAAGGATTCAAGTACTTCAAACACATTATGAGAAGGATGTTTGTGTGTAGTATTGCTATTGGGTACATCCCAACTCAATGGCGTGAAATAACCATTAAGTTTATTCCTAAAGGTGGACGCGCGACATATGAGCAAGCAAAAAGTTTGAGACCAATCAGTCTAACGTCTTTCTTGCTTAAATCACTTGAGCGGATTGTTGATCACCACATCCGCGAAACAAGCTTAGTAGAAGTTCCTCTTCATTCAGCACAGCATGCTTATCAAAGTGGCAAGTCTACAACCACTTTATTACATGATGTGGTGGATAAAATTGAGGTTGCTTTTTCACAAGAGGAATCTTGCTTAGGAACTTTTTTGGATATTGAAGGCGCGTTTGATAACGTATCTTTCGCTTCCAGTTTGGAGGCTGCTCGTTATCATAATGTGCCTTCAATAATCATTAAGTGGATAGAACAAATGCTTAGTAACCGATTGCTTTTTTCGTCCTTACGGCAAGCAAGCATTTGGAGCAAGCAAAGTGGTCGTGGATGTCCACAAGGTGGCGTTCTCTCGCCTCTTTTATAGAACCTTGTGGCGGATGGCCTACTGATGAAACTCAATGGTCGATAGGCTATCCGTCATATGGTTTTGCGGATGACTATCTCATCAAAGTAGTTGGAAAGTTCATAAGCACATTATTTGACTTAATGCAGCAAGCACTACGCGTCGTGGAAACGTGGTGCCGAGAAACTGCACTTTCGGTAAATCCGAGCAAAACATCTATCGTCTTATTTTCAAGACGTAGAAATACCAATGGAGCTCACGCTCTGCGCTTTTACGATTCGGATGTTGATGTTGTGAACGAAGTGAAGTACGTGGGGTTGATTCTCAACTCCAAGCTTGACTGGTCCACAAATATTGATTTCCGAATTAAAAAAGCGTGCATGGCCTTTGGGAAATGTAGACGAGCAATTGGCAACTCTTGGGGGCTTAAACCCAAATACATACACTGGTTATACACGGTCGTTGTCAGACCAATACTGGCGTATGGTTGTCTTGTATGGTGGCAGAGAGGGGAGGTTGTGACTGTCCAGACAAAGCTAAACCATCTTCAAAGGATTTGTTTAATGGCAATGTCTGGTGCATTTACTACAACTCCTACTGCCACCCTAGAAGCTATTTTCAATATTATACCTCTACACTTCCACCTGAAGCAAGAGGCACTAATATGTGCTTATCGACTACACGCGATTGGCCTTTGGCAGTCTGTGGACGGTTCCACTGGTCATACTCGATTGTGGTCGCAAATTGTTGCTGAGGACAAGTTTGCCCTTGCTCCTAGCGATGTAACGCCCCTGCGTACTTTCCCGTATAGGACTTTCTCAAGTGACTTTCCTCCTAGAGAGGATTGGATGTCAGGCTACATGGAAAGGAAAATTTCCGACTATGTGGTCTGTTATACCGATGGTTCCTTGTACGAAAGTCGCGCGGGTGCTGGTGTTTACGGCCGTGAGCTGAAATTGGAGGAATCCTATTCGTTGGGTAGTTACTGCACCGTTTTTCAAGCTGAAATCTTTGCAATTATGTGCGGAGCTCAGTTTGCACTTCAGAAAGAACTGATAGGCAAGATTATCTACTTCTGTTCTGACAGTCAAGCCGCTATAAAAGCCCTTTGTGCGGCTAATTCTAAATCTAAAACAGTCATCGCCTGCCACACCCAATTAGAAGAACTAAGCATTCTAAATGCCGTTCGTCTGGTTTGGGTTCCTGGCCATTCTGGTATAACCGGAAATGAATGGGCTGATGAACTAGCAAGATCTGGAGCAGAAAAGTCGGTTTTCGGACCGGAACCTGCTTTACCAATTGCGGCATGTTGGATAAAACAAAAGATTCGATCTTGGTTTTCATCTGAACATGTACGTTATTGGGAAAATCTTGAAACTTGTCGTCAAACGAAAAGTTTCATTGTTAAGCCTTGTGAGAAGGTTGCGAAATTTCTTTTGCAACACTCAAAGGTAAATTGCAGTATTCTTGTCAGATCACTGACTGGTCACTGCAGACTAAATTATCATATGGCTACGATTCAGCGAGCTGAATCGTTTCATTGTAATTTATGTGAATCCGACTACGGTACACCATATCACGTAATTTGCAACTGTCCTGCAGTAGCACAATTGCGTCATAGGATCTTTGGATACCTCCCCTCGGGGGTACAAAAATCTCTCGGTGTATATATGTTTGTGTTTGTCCAAATTCCTCATCCATCCCTTCTTATTCCTCCTGTTTTCCTTCCCGTCCTCATCAGGTAAATGATGACACGGGCAAGATGGGCAAGGCACAAATCTTCCACATGATTGTGAGGAACGTGCTGCTCGAGCCAAAGATGCTGATACCTGATACCACCTATACAATTGTGCGGGCTCGGGCTTAAAGGGTTAAACATTCACTTAAGCAATGCCACTCACAGATTCTTATAAACATATATATGCCAGAAATGCAGTTTACATTAGTTTTTGATCTAATGATCTGATATAGTCCTACGACACCCTTTCGTACAACCCTTAGGGCTGTATACCTTGTAGTTTTTAAATTATGCCTATCATCCATTATGTCTATCATCAATTATGCCTATCGTCCATTATGCCTATCATCAATTATGCCTATCGTCCGTTATGCCTAACGTCCATTATGTCTAATGTCCGTATGACTAACGTCGTGCACCCGTTAAAACTCTGGAATGTTTTTCTTCTTTTTAAACAGACTTGCATACCTTGCCAGAAGCCTTATAGACGACTTATAGAAAACGTTTATCCATTTTTGGAAGATAGTTAATAGTTTCTGGTGAGACTTTCGCAGTTATTTACAAAATTTCAATATCTTTTCTAAACTTTTAAAGCATTTTATGTCAACTTTACAGCTTTTTTAGAAGAAATCAATTATTGATTAGATGGTTTTTATAACTGTTCGTAGTATTTTTATAACAATAAATTTATAAATAGTTTTATTATGGTTTTCTAGCTAGCTATAGGTGTGTTTCGACTCGTATCTTCTTAGTATTCATTTCATTTTCGTGCTCTATTAACGGCACTATAGTAGAGATGCTGTACAACTAGCGAGTACTAAATAAGAGATGGGAAGTTTTTGAAATTTAGTAATCATATTAATATTTTTAAGAAACAGTGGTTCTTCAATTGATGGAGGGACGGTAGGGGAAAGTAATGAAAATTTTTGGTGTGGAGGGGAAAGAGCGGGAAGGTGAGGGGAGCGGGGGGTTGGTAGCTACGCTTAACAAGTAGTCGTTATGACTTCTAGCTTTTGTCCAATGCTGGAAGGTGCATGGGTCGAACCAAGCTATAATCCCACTTATCAAGGTAGCGACGCGTCATAGCAAGTAATCATAGCAAATTATTCAAACTTAAGTTGCTATTTTCATAATATATCTTCATTCCACTATTGAAATACGTCGAGAAAGTCCAGTGGCCCTCTAATCGAACATTTACCAAGCATTCCTCACTGTGGTACAAAAACAGTTCCTCTTTATTGTAGGATAAAAATCGTAATTATTACTGAATGTACTTCAACAGTCCTTTTATTACCAGGTACACTTTAACAGTAAATAAATGCGAAAACCGCAAGCCGGTAAGTGAAACAGTACACAGTTTAAGCCCGAAATCACGCCAACTTCGATGATGAGGCTATAGGGTCCCCAGATCGCAAGTCCTGAATATCACATTTACTCACTTGTACAGCCCGAAACCCTAACCATTATCCCCCGTCTGATAGCTAGAGCCTTTTGGAGCTTTTGGAGGACAACAAAAAGCGACCTCCTTCGTGGGAGCTCGAACCATTCTTCCTACGTTCGTTAATGCATTTTTGCACCGCTGCTGCTCCGAGTCCGAGTCCGATCCAATCGGCATGAGCCCGGTTGTCGACGATTTAAGCGAACAAATTGCCGAATTTGTTTGCTGTTCCGAACAATGGCCCGACCAGCGCCGCCTGCTGTGCGCCGCATCGCAGCAAGTGGTTGCCTGGGAAACGAAGGTGGAAGATTATCCGTATCATGCTTTCGTACGGATGGGTGAAGGATTGCGGTGGGTGAGAAAAAAAAACGAAGTGCTGTGTGGTGTGCCGGATTGCTTTTGAGTTCTGCTGCGGCAGCGTAGGGACAGACAAACAGACAGACAGACAGACAGTGAGTTGATAAGTGTTTACTTTTTCAATTTCCCACTTGCGGTTTCTGTGTTTCTGTGTTCACTGGGCTTTGCAATTGAAAAAATGGCAATCCAGTCGGTTCGGAATGTCGGGCAACAGGATTTAAAGGTCTTAATTATTGTGTGGATTGAAATTTATCTCTGCCCCCGTTAATGCGTGTGGTAGGTTCGACCTTGAGATGATTTAATTAACTTTCCAACTGACCACGAAACGGTAAAATGCAGTTTTTTTTCTTTTATTTTTGTGAAAAAGAAATGAAGTCGTGCCAACTTACGAAGCTTTGATTGTTAATTCGTGATTTAGCATGGCATGACTTTGACGCATAAGAACGACTCAGGACAGAAGATCGTTACCACCCTGCAGAAAGTCATCACGACTTTTGCATATCCGAAAAAAAATCGATTTCTGCTAAATAGTAATTAAATTGAAAATATGAACTTAATTTGACAAGTTTTAAGACGACTCACTTTTAAGAAAAACTTCAAGACACGAATATTGCGTGTCTGTCAAAGATTCGATCGTGCGGCGAGAAAGTAGACGTCTCTGACCCACTTCCCATCCCTTTTAACCTGAGCTAAAAAATTTCGCTTTCATCACAAATCCATCAACAAGCGTTAGAATGGCTATTTCCGAAGGAGAAATCCCTCCCTAATTGCCGACTAACTGAGAAATAAAGATCAATCTTTTTTTTTGAGTCTAGAAAACGAAACCAAGGAAGTAGAAGGTGTTAACATCACATTTCCGCTGCATTCTCATTAATGTCCTTGTTCGCTGGCACTTTCCTACCCTATCCATCTTTCTTTTACGGAGATGAAATAGATCACTTTTTTTCGGTCCGGTTCCGGCCGGGACGGTCGAGCTTTTTTATGATCAGAAGAAATAGCGATAACGCCTCCGACGGGACGAGACGAGATCTCCGATTCAAATGAAACAAAAGCAAAACAAGCAAATTGCTAGCCAGCGATAGGGTCTCGGGTGCTTCATTTTTCATCGAAATTTTCAACCGATCGAAAGTGAGATCGGTTCCCTATGCTGAAAGCGAAAAAAAGGCTCCGGATATCGGTGCTTCCCTAGTGAAGCACCCAAATGATCATTTATTATCGGGTGCATTTTCTTGTTCTTTCCGTTTTTGAGTTGTCAGATTCTAGTCCTGAATTTGCGGCAAAAAAAGTGAAGGCGCTATCGAGAGATACGATCATGCAACAGATTTCTCATTACGTAACATCCTTATCCTTATCGATTGAGTAATGATGTTGATGATGAGGCAATGAAGTGTCTTCCTGTCCCGATCCGAGGAAAGCGAGCTGTAAAAAAATAAAACAAAGCACGGAAAGGTGTCGGGAAAGGAAGTGTTAAACGATGGTTAAATGATCCGGACGGTTCGTGGAAGCTACTTTCGATAAGGCAAACGCTAGGAAAGGAGTTTTATGTGTCAGAAGGCTTGTTTTTCTTAGCTCCTTGTTGATGGGATGCTGCCGATTGTGGAACTAATTAAAGATAAATGATACTTGCTTTTTCTTGTTTTGAAATTTTTTTCCCAAAGGAAACTCATTCTCTCGATTTATCTGTTTTTCGTGTAATGTTAAAACAGGCCTCAAAATCATTGAAAGAAGTTTTTTTTGTTGATTACAAGCATCCTATTTTAGGTTTGTCGAGATTCTCGACTCGAGAAGTTCGTTATTTTCTCGTTGTAATCACCATTCGAATTCAAAATCAGCAATTTTGATGCCGAAAAATGAATTCAGCAGATTTCCTAAGCAAAATTTCTTTAATGAGACATTTCACGCAAACGACGAATCTAGCCACCACGAAACCACGAAAAGGGCGATTCTATTACTACTTATCACAAAAATACCGGCCGATTAGATCGACAACTCAGGGTTTACGGGAGCAATGGGACTTTAAGTTGAAATTGTTCTAGAAATTTGACTTGGTACTAGACTAGAAATCAGAGAAATTAAATTGGATTTGAAATTGGATAGAAAGTTTCACTTGACTTTAAACATGAACTCTGACTTTAAACAGAATTTTAAGTTTTTTTTTTAAATTTGTATTTGAAATTGCAATTGAATTAGACTTGGAATTGGGTTTGAAATTGGTTTTGATATTATGCTTGAAACTGAACATACAACTGTAGTTGGATTTCAAATTGACACAAAAAACAAAAAAAGTGTTCGAAAACATACACTGAGGAAGCCTGCAAGTCGTAGGCGTGAATAAAATCTGTCGTGAATAAAATACACATAGTAGAATTAAATTGGGTAAGTTTTCTTCTCTTTTAATTTTAGCTTTCATATTCTACTAAGACGCTCCAAAAACTTCAAAAAAAAACTTCAGTCAAAGAGATTTTTTTATTCGATCAAAAAAAATGCGTTTTAAGGATTTTTACTTAAAGTTTAAATGTGAAAACCAAATTTATTCTTTCCTTTCATATAGACGTTATTATTTTCCTTGCAAAAACCTACGAAAAGAAAGACAAAAATGAAAGAATTTTTTTTTTGCTGATTTTTAGAAATTCCATTGTTCGAATTTCCATTTCTGTTTCGTGTTAGAAGCGTTAACTGCATTTGTTCACTCATTTTTCGAATTTTTTGGGCTGTAGAGCCCACAGGCAATTCATCTATATCTATAAAAATGGATTTCTGTCTGTCTGTCTGTCGGTATGTTCCTTATAGAATCGAAAATTACTGAACCGATCGGCGTAAAAATTTGCTTACAGGGGTTTTTGGGAAGGGAAGGGGCGGCTCCCATACAAATGAAACGCAAATTTCTGCATAATTAGAGAAATAATCAAGCAAATGAAACCAAATTTGGCATGTGGGGGATTTTAGAGGCATGAATTTATTTTATTATGGTTTGAGACCCCTCACCCCTGTGGCAGTGGGATAAGGACTCTCATACAAATAAAACAAACTCAAAAACGTAACCCGTAACTCAAAAACTAATCGAACTCAAGAAATTTTAGACTCTTCCATAAAACATCAGTGAATAAGGCTACTACAAATATTTTATCAAGTTTTTGTCCTTCCAGTGTTGGGCAACTGAATGGAAAGAGAATTTTTTAATCGAGTAAAACTAACGCATTTTTACCTAAAGCTTAACCGTGAAATCTATTCTTGCTTTTCATATTTATGTTATTGTTTTCCATGCAAAAACCTACAAAAAGAAAGAAAAAATGGCGATTTTTGCAAATTCTATTGTTTGAATTTCCATTTCTGTCTGGTATTAGATATGTTAACATGAGTGTATGGAGTCATTTTTCGCGTTCTTTAGGCTGTAGAGCCCATAGACAATTGATTTTATTTAAAAAAAATTCGACTTAGGGTTTATTTTTAATTCCCGTCGTAGTAAGAAAAGCCCCTCTAATTTTCATCATTTCTTAGGTGGATTTAATGAATACTCCAAAAGTTTTTGTGCTGATTTGACTAAAACACACTTACCTTCCGATCCGTGAACTTTGAATTCACTGAAAAGCGAGTAATTAAGCATTTGATTGAAATTACACAAATGACTTTATATCTTAAATTCGTCGTACGGTTTCAAAATTCGTCCATCAAAATTTTTCATCGTCTGAACTAAAAATCACAATATTGTTTACAAAGCTAGCGCGCATGTATTTGTGTAGGACAGTAGGACAAATGTTATTCTGCAAAATTTCTGTAGGTTATGCAAGTTTTCCCGGCTGCAGAATAACAACAGTGCGTTTCGTGAGTTATTTTCATTTTATGAATGACGGAAATTGAAACGATTAGTCGACATTTTCTTCTTCGTCCCACGAAAAAACGTTGGAAATTTGGCTGCTAATAATTTATTAATGAAAAAAAAGCATTTAAATAGATCTCAGCTCACTTTGATTGATCGCGTATGAGAGGCAACAATCTAAAATATTAGGGTATTACTAATTTTGCATTGTGTGTCATAAAAATCGCTGGTATTTTTAATAATTTGTGTTGGATAGGACGGGAATAGGCAATTACGACGAAGCAGCAACATACCATACAGCCCACAAATTATTTTTTGCCCTGTGATTTTTGAAGCCAATTTCAAAATCTTTAAAAATAATTTGCAGGCTTTCGCTCCGCTTTATCACCCGCTTTCTGGTTAAGCAATGGGAGCAGATGTTTTCTACTTTACTGTGAGGAAAAATGGCACATTTGTATATTAATGTACCCATGCTTTCATAGTTACGTAACTGCCAAAATGAATCATTTAAGGTTGAACTCCTCAGAAACTTGCAAAACTCGAGATTGTGACAAAGATCATTCGAGAGTCATGATTTATGTACAACACAGTTAATTTGTGGCAAAACGAAATTTGTCGGGTCAGCTAGTTTTATATAAAAAATTTAACTCATATCCTGCAAATTATTTTTCAACCCCCCGATTTTTGAAGCAAATTTCCAAGGGGGGGAGGGGGTGCCAAAACTTTAAAAATAATTTGCAATGGCCTAACCAATAAAATTTTTTTCGATTTTGTGAAATTGAAAAAGTACTATGTCCCGTTAATTTCAGTCTTGTTTTTCACTCGTTTTCTGTTATTTTCTTTCCCATTTTCTGTCTTTTTTCATTTCCACAGTTTTCGTCTTTTTCTAACTATTTCTTATCTCCTTTCGTTCTCATTTTTGCTTTTTTCGATGTCACGTTTTTCCTTATATTCTGTAATGTTTGCTCTGTTTTTGGTTCCCTTTGCTATCCCGGTTTCCTCTTTTGTTTTTCGTTTTTCGTCTTTTTTTTCTCTCTCGTTTTACCCTTACCTTTGGTTCGTTTTCTTTTTTGATCTGTTCCATTATACCGAAAGGTTCTTTTTCTGCCCTATCTTACAGTTTTTTGTCACACCTTCTTCTTTTATATGCCCTTTTTCATCCTTTTCTGTAACGTTTTTTACTTCGTTCTTTTTCCCTGTTTTTCTCTTTCGTCTTCACTCTTTTCTCTCTCGTTGTGTCTGTTTTCCTGTTCCGTTTTTCGTCTTTTTCTTCCGTTTTTCCTCGTTTCCAGGCCCATTTTCTCTCTTTTCCTGTCTCGTTCTTTGTTATTTTTTTACCGTTTCGCCTTTTTCTTTTTTCTCGGTTTTTATATTACAGTAATGTTCCGATTTTGTCAACCCCGTGCTGAATTTTGTGCTGACAAAATGGGAAAACTGACAAAATTTTTTTTCTAAATTTTTTTCAAAATTCAAGACTTAAGACCTTGCAATGTCGAAGACTTCTACTAAAAATTAAAATTTAACCCTCAATTGGTCGATCGAAAGCTCGATCAACCGGGCACAGCACACTGGTCCAGAACCTATTTTGGTGCGCATTAGCTTTGAGCAGAAAAAAATGGGTTTTATGTTTATGGAACCTTTGGAAGAGTTTCTTAAAAGTAAAGGTTCTATCGTCCAGCGAAATTCAAATTTTTATTAATCCCCCTAAAAGTGTAATAAAAGTGTAATGATAGAAATAACGCGCGATGTTCCTAAGTAACCGATTTTACGATTAAAATACACGTTTATAAGATTTCAAAAAAAGTTCCGGTTGATGAACGCACCATTGCTAAGTGTGCTCAAATGAATTCCAAATGGCGTTCTAAAACAACCGCTGTCGGAAAAATGCAACGAGCGAGACACGAAAGCAAACGATGCTAAACTACCATACGAAAAGATTCTCAGTATGTAAGTAGCGGTTGTCTGAGACTAACCTGGATATTCGGAAATTTTCGTGTAAAGCCAGTAATTAAAAAAATTACGATAAAAATACAACTGTTTTATAAATGAAATATAATGGTAATGGTACCACATAATGAACCAAAGTTTGAAAATTTATATCGAGAAATATTATACACATGCGAGATTTACGGTGGCTTGAAAACCTCGTGACAAATTTAAATTTATTATAGCTGAAATTAAAAATCAGGCACAATGAAGTGTACCAATCTAGTCCCTAAGTTGATAAGCATTTCCTCCTATCAACACTAATATGCAGAGATATAGCGCCCTGCACGCGTAATCTGGGGAGATGTATGGGCATTTCTGGTTAAAACCACAGCGCGGAGTAAGCGAAGAATTAATCCAATCATGTTAACCGAAAACTGGGTTAAGACAATCATCAGAAACGTAGTTCTCTGTAGCGTTAGAGGTACCTACATTTAGGCGTTTTGGTAATACATTCCGGTTACCTCCGGTATAGTGAATCTAGATTATCACAGAAAAAAGTGTTTTTCGTTGAGATTATAGAAAATTTGGTTGAATATCATCGATTTATCATTCTCAGTTAGCCGTGAGGTGACGCATGCGGGCTATT
Source organism: Sabethes cyaneus (assembly GCF_943734655.1). Taxonomy (NCBI): domain Eukaryota; kingdom Metazoa; phylum Arthropoda; class Insecta; order Diptera; family Culicidae; genus Sabethes; species Sabethes cyaneus. The sequence continues at coordinate 144,596,879 of NC_071353.1, read as the reverse complement.
GCAAGTGTAGGTTTAAATTTCAAAATTCGTTGAAAAATAAGACCAAAATTCGCCGAAAAACTGCGTAAATTCCAAAATTTGGAATAGCGTAACATAGCATAGTTTGACCGACCGTGAGTTGCCAGCGACGACCAGGAGCGCAGCGAGCAAGATGGTTAGACCAGGTGGAGCGAGATCTGGCGGAGAGTACTCGGTGTCCGAGGAATTGGAGAGCGGTAGCCCTCAACCGAGTTACTTGGAGAAATTTTGTTCAACAGGCTTTGTCTTAGGACGGCAAGCCACCTAAGACAAGACAAGAGTTGCCAGCGATGTATCTAGATCAGCTGAAATTGTTCAAAGGACAATCAGAATGATGCTTGGGAGTAACAGATCAATCTCAGTATGCATCTTCCAGCGATCAAATTCTTTGTGATGTTCAGTAACAAAGCTGGCCACATCCAATGTCGGTTCGGTTTGGGAAGGAAAGCAGTGTTAGACCGCCGGCTCCGCTTGCTGGTACTAGAGACCGAGGAATTCTCTACATCATCCACACGAGCCGCAGGAAGGAGTTGTTGTTAGTGGGTTAATCTGTTTAATATAACGGGCGGCAGTAGTTTAGTGAGTAAAACATTCGGGTACCAACCTAAAGAGCGTGGGTGCGAGCTCCACCTGCCATTGCACAACCCAATATAGTTTTGGTCCATATCGAAATTTTCCAGTAGATCTAGTTAATCATTCACTCTGACACTTTCTTGCTTTCCAAAATAAATGTTTATTGTTTAGTTTAGTAGTTTAGTTGTTTAGTGATTTTAGTCATGACCTTGAAATGAGGTCAGGCATATATTAATATTTTTTGAAACGATGGTTCTACAATTGATGAAGGGACGGTAACGGAAAGTAATGAAGGATTTTTTGGGAATGGAGGGGAACCTGTGGAAAGGAAGGGGGGGGGGGTAATATGTAGCTACGCTTAACAAGTTGTCGTTGTGACTCCTACCTTTTGTCCAATGCTGGAAGGTGCATGGGTCGAACCAAGCAATAATCTGAGATTATAACCGGATTCGAACCCACAACACTCGCCAGGGCATGTACCTATGAACCATAGAGGCGCTGGACAAAAGAAGTCTGCACAACCCCCCTTATTAATGTAAAGACATGGGTTGGGCTATTTTTAGACACAAATTGTGCCTCTTCCTCCTCCTACTGTACAGACCACCGACCGAGAAGTTTAATCTAACTTTGTGTTTACTGGCGGGACAATATGTAAACAACATTAGTGTTTGTAAGTCGTGATATACAGGGTGTTAGGTAGCATTGTGCAAATATTTCAGACCTACATCACGCATACATCACGCATAGCACACCAGATCACCGCGTGCGAAAGGCACGGTCTAACCATCAGCTACCTAATGCAAGTAAGTGAACATAAATCCGGAAGTGTTCGTTTTGTGGCACAATGATTTTAATTTTGGGACGTCTACGACAACGTACGAGGGGCTTCAGTGATTGACCATAACATTTTTGCGGGTCGTGGGAAATGATCTCAAGATAAGCACAAGGCAAATAGCGGCATAGCCCCTGTCACCCTGGAGCCACACAATCGTGCTGAACTGGGTAAAAATGCATCCTTTCCACACTACAGATTCAAGAGCTGCTGCCTGCGAATGGAGCTAAGTGGCTTGGGTTTTGCAGGATTTTGCAACCAAAAGTGGAGACGAACCCTAAATTTATGTAAAACTTTGTTGTTGTTATTGCTGTTTTTGATACGTGTCAGATTGTGTTCGTCGCACGCAATAATCTTGTGTGCTATGCGTCATGTATGAATTCGTGCAGTTTTCAGATATTAATTAAACACGATACGCTTAAAATGAAATTGCAACGAAACTAAAAGAGATAGGCGTTTCACAGTTGACCACAGTTCCACAGTTTCGGTTGACCTGCCAGTATAACGATTTATGAGGAATAGATATATTGAATAGGTAGTAAGGACCAAGGATCTCCTTTCGCGGTACCACCCTGTTTACTCGATCCAGTTCATCTGCTTTCCCCGCAATAACTAGATGTCCTAGATTGCGGCAGGTCCGACTGAACCGAATCCACCGGGCACGGGCACGCACATGGATTAAATTATTTCCAGTCACGTATACTGTGTCACCTCAATTGATCAAGTGAAACTTTTCCCCTTGATATCGACCGGACGGACGGATGGATGCTACACCAACCACCATCGTGCCGGAATGCCGCGAACGACATGAAAATATTTGTGCACATATATCGCGCGCAGAAACCGGACTACCGCGGGAACCACGCGCCACGCGGCTGTGTAACCAGTTATTCCGGCAGCACGCCACGCCATACCAATAATTCGGTTCGGCTCTAATAAATCAACCACTGGACCACTGGAACTGGTCCGACGGGAAACGGTGTTTGCAGTGTCCTGACGATGGTTTCAGCTTTCAGCAATTGATGAGGAGAAAGGTTAGCGCTACAATGCTATTAATTCTTATTCGGGGGTAGAACCATCAACCTACGTACGGTCGAATAATGAGGTTCTACGACCTGAGCGAAGCTTCTACTGATGTGCAACCACCGACAGGAAGCAGTTAGATTCGAACCCCTCAGGCAGGAGGAGCGCGTTCGCTCCTAATTGAAACCGGGGTAGCAATAATTTGGTGGAACCATTTAGCTGCTAATGATCGCCGATTACAAGGCATGGTCATCCGCCGTTAGTTGGTTGGTTAGAATCCGTTCGCTCCGTTGCAATTTCGCGAGCATCCCGGGGCAAATCAAACCAAATTAGAGGGCATCGTACGGCAGCAGAATCACCCACAAGTGCCGACACTACACATAGAGAGAGAGAGGCTTCTTGCGGTGAAACTAGCAATTTTGGTCCACCGGCGGCATGTTTCGTTTCGGTGAAACTTTTCAGCAACTGAGAAACTCCGGCCAAAGGAAAAAAAAAGGAAACATAAATGAGAAATTTTCCTCAAGGGAAGAGAAAGAATGCACAATTTTGCATTCATGATGACGCAGAGTGGGTAAGCTTCTGTGCACCGCCCGAACAACGATAAGGATCAATTATTTTCGTTCGCTCGCTGCATGCAAATTTTGGTACTTCCCGGGCTGACAACACGGGGATCGAGCGTGGTGAATGCAATTTCACTGTTGGGCAATTCGTCAAATTTTATCATCTGAATCTTATCATCGTCCGGTCGGCGATACGATCGTAACCGACATCGATCGATGTGTCCTTGTGCGAGCTGCTGCTGCACTGCGCCCGGGTCAGTAATCCAACGTCATAATTATGGTCCGTTTTCATATGAACTTTTTAGAGTGCTCATTCTGAACCTTTTTACAGTTTCTTTTTTTAGAAATTCCAAACTTGCTGCTTTCCACGAATTTATTCGGCACCTTTTGTCCCTTCGAGGCAGGTTACATTCGAACAAGTGCATCGCACACAACAACGCGCCGGGGTCTCGGTAGGACTTCATCGCAGGCTGTGAGATAAAGCCACGTGAGCTCTCGAGTCCAGTTAGGATCAGGCAATAAATAACAGTCAAAATCAAGTACGGATTCCTCCGATGGTCGCAACAGTGAGTGGAGCGCTTTGTTGGTTTTTGTTCGTTCTTTTTTCCACTCCCGTTTTCCCGTTCCATTTGATGAAGAGACTTCGCTGGCGCTAAACTTCGAACTTCTTGATTTGGCCCGGTAAACGCCTCTGCAAAATGTGGGTTGTTTCTTGCCGAAAAAGTCGTAAATTTTTTTGGCCACCTTTAGCGGCACTTGCTTGCAATCAGGATCGCAGCGTGAAGCTTGTTTTTCGGATGGTTGATTTCGTGGGCAGGCGCAGCGATAAGCGCATCTGCAATCAGCGGCCCAGAGGGCCAGCACAAAACCAATCAACTGCCGGTCTTCGACTGACCCCGACCCTGATGAGTTATGCACGGCAAGGCTCTAAGGTGCCTTCTAAAAGTCAAAGTTGATCGTTTTATGAGTCGGTAATTGAAAGTTCCTAGAAGCGACTCGTAAATATCGTTTCTTCTAAATAAAAATTACGATCTAACACGTAGCTTTATTCGCTCGGATGCTAAAGACCTTGTTGGCTTGGCAACGAGTCCTTAAATATGTGCTCCGACTTAGTCGAAATAAATCATCCAAATTCGAACGCACGCTACAATCATCCCTCATTAACCCCTTCATTTTTCCCACCGAAAAAGTGTCGAAAAAACAAAAAAAATACTTCACAAAATCCGACACGCTCTATTATGTGCCCATTAATTATCACCTTAACAACTCGCCGGCCAGCCAGCTAGCCTGCCAGCAGCCAACCGGGGTGCGGCGGTGGCTCTTCTTGCAACCGATGAAGGCGAAAGTGATTTCAATAAGCACCTCTTGCCTGTCAGGCGCTCACTCGGTTGAGCCGACTCCAATCGAGGTGGTTCCAACGCAACGCAACAATATAATCGGAGGATCAGCTGTCCTCCACAATTGAAGCCCCGGCGCGGCGATCTGATGAATCCGATCTGTCCCTGGATTCGTCATGGCGGCGGGTGCGCGATGGGGGGAGTACAGATTTACGACTGCGCCACCAATAACGCCCGGTAAATTGATATAAACGGATTAAAATTAATATTTCACGGGCTAACCGAAAATAATAACTGAACAAAAAAGAGGAGAAAAACATGCCAGCCAGCCAGAGCCGTACGGACGCGGAAGAGGCGGTCTCCGGTTGGCGCGTGTTTTTACACCGTCGGTGACTGATCCGCTCGCGGAGATATATGGGCTTGTTAACGATTGTAATCCGATTGGGTTTAATTTTTATGTGGCCGATAATGACCGGGTTAGTTCCGTGGTGATATATCGCTTTGGGTGCCCTGCTGGACACGGACAAGGTCAGTTGTAGTGATAATTTGAGTTCTATTTTTTACATACTATTATATTTCAAAATACACAAATTGTTAATGTTTGATGAACTTAAACATGAAAAAGTTTGTTATTCTTTCCGGGTTGGATTAAAATCTGCATACTTATATTTATGAACACTTAAAATAAGCGATGTCCGAGAAAATCGAAAAGTTTTGAGTTGAACTTTGAGTTTTCTGTGTCAATGGGAGACCGAATATTTTATAAATATTGTTTTCATTAAGGTGTCGATAAACTATACTCGTATGTAAAATTTTATGAAATTTTGAGACCCTTCGGCCCAAGTCTGTAGGATAATTTTGAAAAATCCCCGCTTCCTTTAAGCATTGGACCAAAGGTAGGAGTCATAACGACTACTTGTAAAGCGTAACTACTAATAACCCCCCCCCCATAAGCGTAACTACCAATAATTATCAAATTATTAGAAAAGCAGTAACATTCATGTGGGTCCCGAGTCACATCGGAATACCTGGAAACGAGCGAGCAGATAGTGAAGCCAAATTGGCGCTAGAACAAGAAGTCGATGAAAGTATCATACTGGATTACAGTGAAGCGAAAAGATGCATTAAATATGCAATAACGTGCCGGTGGCAGTTACAGTGGAATGTTATCACAGAAAACAAATTACGTGAAATTAAGAATGTGGTAAATGAATTTAAGCATAAAGCACAAACTAGAAGAGATAACGTTGTGTTAACTCGGCTTCGCATTGGACATACGCAACTCACTCATGGTTATCTGTTGGAGAGAAGTGAAGTGCCAAGGTGTAGAAAATGCAACGATATATTGTCAATAAAACATATCATAGTAAATTGCCAAGGATACGATGACGAACGAAGGAGAGTAAATCTTAGCCCAAATCTTCGAGAAGCCTTAGCTGACAGTGAGGAAAGAATTGAAAAAGTACTGGAATTTTTTAAAATAATTAATTTATATAATCTTATTTAGCTGTTAGTTAATTTATCCATATTGTAAATAAATTGTATATTTTCTTTTCTAGACCCGAATGACCAAAAGTTAAAGGGTCTATAAATAAAAAAAAAAAATTATTAGAGAAAAGGAGCGGTCGAATGAAAACAAACAAACCGGCGATCGTCCTCCCAGACTCCTTCGTCTAATTTTCCTTTGGAATTTTCTATTTAAAATTTGAAATGAAAATGAATTGGTTTTAAATTGGATTTGGACAGAAATTAAAATTTTATTTAAACTTGCAATCAAGCTTAAATAAGACTTGAAATGCGTTGTTCAGTTCAGTTCGGCTTCAGTTCAATTCAGCCTTAGTTCAGTTTAACTTCAGTTCAACTTCAGCTCAGTTCAGCTTCAGTTCAATCCAGCTTCAGTTCAGTTCAGCTTCAGAACATTTTAGCTTCAGTTTAGTTTAGCTTCAGTTCAGTTCAGTTCAGTTTCCGTTCAATTCAGCTTCAGTTCAGTTCAGCTTCAGTTCAATTCAGCTTTAGTTCAGTTTAATTTCAGTTCAACTTCAGCTCAGTTCAGCTTCAGTTCAATTCAGTTTCAGTTCAGTTTAGCTTCAGTTCAGTTCCGTTCAGTTTCTGCTCAGTTCATTTTCAGTTCAGTTTAGCTTCAGCTTTAGTTCAGTTCATCCTTAGTTCAGATCAGCTTCAATTCAGTTCAGCTTCAATTCAGTTTAGCTTCAGTTCAGTTCAGCTTCAGTTCAATTCAGCTTCAGTTCAGTTTAGCATCAGTTCAGTTCAGCTTCCGTTCAATTCAGCTTCAGTTCAGTTCAGCCTCAGTTCAATTCAGTTCAGTTTCAGCTCAGTTCAGCTTCAGTTCAGTTCAGTTCAGCTTTAGTTCACTTTAGCTTCAGTTCAATTCAGCCTCAGTTCAGTCTAGCTTCAGTTCAGTTCAGTTCAGTTCAACTTCCGTTCAGTCCAGCTTCAGTTCAATTCAACTTCAGTTCAGTTCAGCTTCAGTTCAGTTCATCCTTAGTTCAGATCAGCTTCAGTTCAGTTCAGCTCCAATACAGTTTAGCTTCAGTTCAGTTCAATTTAGCTTCAGTTCAGTTCAGATCAGCTTCAGTTCAGTTAACTTCAGTTCAGTTCATCCTTGGTTTAGTTCAGCGTCAGTTCAGTTCGGCTTCAGTTCAGATTTAGTTCAGTTCGCTTCGGTTCAATTCGGTTTCAGTTCAGTTTAGCTTCAGTTCAGCTTCAGTTCTGTTCAATTCAGATCAGCTTCAGTTCAATTCAGCTTCAGTTCAGTACAGATTCAATTCAGTTCAGTTCATCCTTAGTTCAATTCAGCTTCAATTCAGTTTAGCTTCAGTTCAGTTTAGTTTCAGTTCAATTCAGTTTCAGTTCAGCTTTAGTTCAGTTCATCGTTAGTACAGTTCAGCTTCAGTTCAGTTCAGTTTCACCATCTCGAATAGGACTGAAATTTGCCAGGCTTTTAATGATTTTTTTTGCGGAATTGGGCTTAAAAGAGCAAATGCTCACTGAAAGTGAAATCAACCAAACAGTTTTTTGTAGAATAATAGATAAAATATTGAAAAGACGAGGAGGTTTTGTGTCTGTTGGAGAAGAAACCTGAAAGAGGTTTACTCCAACAGGCTTTTCCCTGCTCCTTAGAAAAAAGAAAAAGATAATCTATATCTATAAAGAAGGATTTCTGTCTGTCTGTCTGTCTGTCTGTCCGTATGTTCCTTATAGAATCGAAAACTACTGAACCAATCGGCATGAAAATATGCATATAGAGGTTTTTAGGGGCCAGGAAAGGTTTTAGTGATGGTTAGAAACCCCTCCCCCCACTAAGAGGGGGGGCTCCCATACAAATGAAACACAAATTTCTACATAACTCGACAACTAATCAAGCAAATAGAACAAAATTTGGCATGTGGGTGTTTTCGGTGACTAGAATTTATTCTATGGTAAATTGAGACCCCTCCCCTCTTTATAAAGGGAATTATAACTCTTCTCCTCTTTAAGAGGGGGGGCTTCCATACAAATTTCCTCATAACTCGAGAACTAATCAAGCAAATGGAACCAAATTTGGCATGTGAAGGTTTTCGAGAGCAAGAATATTTTTTATAGTAAATTAGGACCCCTCCCCACTTTAAGAGAGGGGGCTCCTGTACCAAAGAAACACAATTTTCCTCATAACTCGAGAAGTAATTAAGCAAATGGAACCAAATTTGGCATGTGGGTGTTTTTGGAGAAAAAGATTTTTTCTATGATGAATTGGGACCCCTCCCCGTTTTAGGAGGGGGGGATCCTATACACATGAAATACAAATTTCCTCATAACTGAAGAACTAATCAAGCAAATGGAACAAAATTTGGCATGTGAAAGTTTTCGAGGGCAAAAATATTTTCTATGGTGAATAAGAACCCCTCCCCACTGTAAGAGGGGGGGCTCCTATACAAACGAAATACAAATTTCCTCATAACTCGAGAACTAATCAAGCAAACGGAACAAAATTTGGCACGTGGGTGTTTTTGGAGACAAAATTTTTTTCTATGATGAATTGGGACCCCTACCCACTTCAGGAGGGGGGGCTCCTATACAAATGAAATTCAAATTTCCTCATAACTCGAGAACTAATCAAGCAAATAGAACCAAATTTGGCATGTGGAGGGTTCTGGAGGCAAAAATATTTTCTATGGTGAATTAGGACCCCTCCAAACTTTAAGAGGGGGTGCTTCTACACAAATGAAATACAAATTTCCTCATAATTCGAGAACTAATCAAGCAAATGGAACCATATTTGGCATGCGGGTGTTTTTGGAGGTAACCATTTTTTCCATGATGAATTAGGACCCCTTACCTTTTTAAGAGGGGGGGCTCTCATACAAACGAAATACAAATTTCCTCATAACTCTAGAACTAATCAAGCAAATGGAACCAAATTTATCATGTGGGTGTTTTTGTAGGCAAGAATATTTTCTATGGTATATTTTCTATGGATTTCCCCACTTTAAGAGGGGGGGGGGGGGCTCCTATACAAATGAAAAACAAATTTCCTCATAACTCGAGAACTAATCAAGCAAATAGAACCAAATTTGACATGTAAGTGGTTTTGGATGCAAGATTTTTTTCTATGGTGAATTGATACCCCTCTCCTCTTTAGAAAACGAATTATGACCCATCTCCCCTTTAGGAGGGTGGGCTTCCATACAAATGAAATGCAAATTTCCTGTTATCTCGAGAACTAATCAATCAAATGGAACCAAATTTGGCATGTGGGAGTTTTAGATGGCAGAAATTTTTTCTATGGTGAATTACGACCACTTCCCCTTTTAAGAGGGGAGCTCCCATACAAATGAAATTCAAATTTCCTTATAACTTGAGAACTAATCAAGCAAATGGAACCAAATTTGGCAAGTGGGAGATTTTGGAGTCTTGAATTCATTTTACGATAGTTAGAGACCTCTCACCCCTGTGGTAGGGGGATATGGACTCTCATACAAATAAAACAGAAATTTTTGCGAAACTCAAAAACTAATCGAACTCGAGAAATTCGAGACTCTTCCATAAAACATTAGTCAATACAAGACCACAAAAACTATCTATAGTAACACTAGATCATTCAGGACGAGACGGTCGCGAGTGTTGCCGGTGACCCGCCGTCGGAAGCGCCGCCCACTGGGGGGCTTGCAAAACTCGAGATTGTGACAAAGATCATCCGAGATTCATGATTTATGTACAACACAGGTTAATTTGTGGCAATACGAAGTTTGTCGGATCAGCTAGTACTAAATAAATAGAAATAAATAGAAAATAGAAACAGAAAAAAAGCTTCAATTCGGTTTAGCTTCAGTTCAATTTAGCTTCAGTTCAACTTCAGCTTCTGTTCAGTTTCAGTTCAATTCAGCTTCAGTTCAGTTCAGATCAGCTTCAGTTTAGTTAACTTCAGTACAGTTCATCCTTAGTTTAGTTCAGCGTCAGTTCAGTTCGGTTCAGTTCAGTTTTAGTTCAGTTCGCTTCAGTTCAGAGCAGCTTCAGTTTAGTTAACTTCAGTTCAGTTCAGCTTCAGTTCAGTTAACTTCAGTTCAGTTCAGCTTTAGTTCAGTACAGCTTCAATTCAGTTTAGTTCAGATCAGCTTCAGTTCGCTCATCTTCACTTTAGTTCAGCTTTAGTTCAGTTCGGCTTCAGTTTAGTTTAGTTCAGCGTCAGTTCAGTTCGGCTTCAGTTCGCTTCAGTTGAATTCGGCTTCAGTTCAGTTTAGCTTCAGACCAGTTTCAGTTCAGCTCAGTTCAGTTTAGCTTCAGTTCAGTTAACTTCGGCTTCAGTCCAGTTCGGCTTCAGTTCAGTTCGACTTCAGTTCAGTTCGGCCTTAGTTCAGTTTAGCTTCAGACCAGCTTTAGTTCAGCTCAGTTCAGTTTAGCTTCAGTTCAGTTAACTTCAGTTCAGTTCAGTTCGGCTTCAGTTTAGCTTTAGTTCAGTTCGCTTCAGTTAAATTCGGCTTCAGTTCAGTTTAGCTTCAGACCAGCTTCAGTTCAGCTAAGTTCAGTTCAGTTTAGCTTCAGTTCAGTTAACTTCAGGTTAGTTGTTAGTTCAGCTTCAGTTCAGTTCAGTTCCGTTTCAGTTCAGTTCAGCTTCGGTTTAGTTCAGCTTCAATTCAGGTCAGCTTCAGTTTAGTTCAGCTTCAGTTCAGTTCGGTTGCATTTCAATTCATTTCAATTCAAAGTAATTTAATTAAAACATGAAAGTTGTTTTGTTAATTGTTAAATGCTTATTTTTAACTTTTGTTCCATTAAACCAATCCAGTGAGTTATTTTAAAACAGCTTTTCAGTAAGAAAATTTTTGAACTAAACCTAAAAGTTTATTATGATCGATAAAACACTGAAAGTATTACTTTTTTCGTGTTTTCATAATGTGCAAACCAAAGAAACTTCCAATTTTTATTGATAGTTTAAAGTTTTTTTTACACACAATAACAAAAATTCTGTTCAAATTAATTTTTTTTATGAAATTGTGTTATTGTTCTCAATTCTGTGGTAAACAAGCGGTAATTTACCTAACAATAAACGCATACAACCTTTAGGTACAATAAAAAAATGTGTCGCTTCACCGGAAAGTACATTGCTCCGTGCCGAAGATTCACTGATTGCTTAGGACTCGCAGCCAGAAGAAAGGAGGAAATTGATTGCTGCTACCACCAAAACCACATCGAACAAACAGGAAATCAGCGCGTCGGGTCGAAGAATGTCAACATTTAACCGAGGTGGTAAATATTGACAGCATCTTTTCGGGCGGCAATCGTGCTTCCGTTCCCAAAAACAAAACGATGAACGATCTGATCTGTTGGAGCTGAGCTTCGTTTCTTTTTCCCAGGACAAAATTCAAGTTCATTGAACTTGGGACGCACAAATGATGGGCATCTTTTAGAACATCCTGCCTGACCATTTTGCTTTGCGTTGCGCGTTGCGCTGGATGCGGCGGGGCATAACGAATTGGTTGCGGCCGTAAATGAGCATATTTGCAGATGCTGCTGGCAGTCACGTTTTCGTTTCAAAGCATAACGCGCCACGCGACCACTCGTTCCGGTCGGTTGGCCGGTCGGTGTCCTGTTTGTTCGACAGAGCCATCAAAAATATTGCATTTTGGGTGCGCTTGCTGTTTGCGTCAAGAAAGTTTACAACCGAATTCCTCCGGTGGAATCATCACACGTCCATTACGTACGGATTTATCTGTTTGATTGTTTTTTAATGTTGCTTAATTAGAGTTGGAAATAAGCGGCCAAAATTTTTCGTTCATCGAATTCGAGAATATGATTGTCCTTCAATGCTTCAATCACGGCAGTGTTTTTTTTTTCGTTCATCTCACATTCGGAGGTAATGTTTGCTGAGCGAGACTCGCTGGACAGAGTGTTATTAATTTTTTTGACATTATCAGGCAGAGAACGTAGAAATGAGCCCATAAAAAACAATGGCCGCATCATTAGGGGCCGCACCGCGCCGGTCACCGAAATCAGCACCTAAAGTGATAACATATTTGCTCATTTCGCGATGATTCGCGACCGGCAGTAATACTAAAAAATATGTTCCTCCTGTAGAATGCGATGCAATGCGATGCGACCGAGGACGTGGTGTCATTAGTAAGTGGTATAGAACTGGAGCGAGCGAGTCGCGCCCGATTTGGCACTTGCGCATCATCTTTCCCGTGTCGTTCTAGGGGGTTTGAGCAGAGGTCACAGGGGATGGGGCGGCGACGAACGATGGGACCTGTGTTGAAAGTTATAAAGCTTCGAGTCGTTACGAAAGGATTGAGGTGTTTGGCTTGGCGAAAGCTACTTTTCGCACCACCGCGGGAAAGGCCACACAACAGCAGTTGCCTAAATCAGAAAGAAAGTTGCTCGGAGGAACCAAGTTGGATCAACAACGTGCAATTATATATTTTTTTTTCAACATTTCTTGAGCCATTTATGTATTTTGGAAAGCTTTAGAAAATTTGTTGTGTCAAATTATGAAAAAATTCTTGGGAATCGATGGAGGCTCCTTGTATACCATAGTGTATCATTACAAGAGACAATCCACGAACGCCATCTCACTCTGCTAGGTGACCGCCACCAGTGCGAACGCCAAGAATCTTCCCAGCAGCAAAAATATTCACACCGGCCGCGTCACTAAATTTACGACGCATTTCCCAGCGTCCTTTTGGGATAATTTTTCATCACACACCGCTGCTGGACGCAGGGCACCCGATGGCTTTTTCCTCTTTCTTTTTCTCACTCTCTCTCTCTCTCTTTGTCTGTGTGTGCATATTTTTTTAACTGCGCTCGTTTAAACACCTTCCTGCAGCGATGCGCCGCCTCGGTTGGCCGGGTCGTGTGTCCAAACTTTCGAGACCTCAGCACCAGAGGCCTCAGCACCAGAGCAGATAAAAGATGTGAATGAACTTACGACTTTCGTGGGTCCATTTCACTAACGTTATTATTATTATGTTTATAAATTTTTAAAACTCAGCTCCAACCTAAACAAAAAAAAACACAGCATAACATCCGAGAATGGTTAGCTAACGTAGTTGTTGGCAGCAGCAGCGGGAAAAAACATTGTTTGAATAAACCTCCTTCGGCTCTCGGCCCCCAGCAGCAGCAGCAGCAGCACGGCTTGCGTGTGCCGGCTCCCCGAGGTTTTTTTCGGCTGCGCCGACGACGACGGCGACGACGCTAATTTGGCCTCTTTGCACTTGCCTCCCCGGAGACGACGGCGTGGACAACGATGAGGACGAACGATCCGATAAGAACTACAATCGAACAGCTCGGTGGTCCCAAGTTGGATGGACCCGCGAAGCGGTGCGTTCTTGACGGAGAAAACTTCTTAATTTAGGCGATGTTTGGGTGAGGATGGGTCCGCTCGAATCCCGCAGGCTCAAACCCGAAGTTGGAGGTTCGATCTAACCCTTCAATCCTTTTGCAGAGATGCAATCTACGTTGAACGAGCGATTTCCCGGTGCCAGTGTATGATGTGTTCATGCGAGCAATTTTTAATAAAAATGTTTTATGCTTCAACGGTGATTGGAATGAAAACGGCGCGTCCACGGAGTGACCACCGAACTGACAAACGGACGCGGTTTGGTTGTTATTTTTTTTTTTAGCTTGTGTTGCCGAAACAGGTTCCAACGAATTACAATCGGTGCGCGCGCCCGGGTTCGAGTTCGCGCACTAAACTCGCGCGGGACCAACCAACCGAAGGGATGTGATTTTGGGGCGGCTGACTCGGCCACTCGTTACCGGGCTGTTGTAATGTTTTATGACATACCCGGTCAAGTGCGCAGCGCAACGCGACCGACCGAGCGGATTCCATGTTATTAGTTGATGAGTTTTATTTTGGAATTAAACGAAAATGAGGAGGCTGTCGGGTCGGGTTTTACTTCTAAAATCCATTAAATTGGGTAATAATTGCGCTCTCGTTTCAGCTTATGTCAGCTGCATTGATAAATGTTTCTCGGACTCATGAAGGCGGGTGCGCAATCCGCGCGGATTTGTTTTTATTTCTCCCCAAGAATTTATTACCAACCCAGTGTGACAGTGTTTTTTAATTGGTTAAACTCCTCACCAATCGCCAGCGTTAACCAGCTGCAGGCCAAAAGGACAAGAGTAAGTGACTGTCAACTTTCACGGCTTTCAGGATACGCCAGGAGAGAACCGGACTACAATGTAGCAAACCGTCTTCAGGCCTCGTGAAAATGTGCCGCGAATTATTATCGATCATTAATCATTTTGGGAACGGAAACCGAAACCACCCCGACGAAAGAAAGCTATACAATCACGGAAGGGCCGGAAAGTGTTGACACAGCGATTTCCGCACCTAGCCTACACCTAACGGAACATGATTGACGAGCTCGGAAATGGATCCCGGAGTTTCGAAATCTTTCAACTTCAACAAGCCAATCCCCCTTACGGGGACCGGCCGGGTCAAAGTCGATAAGCGATTTTTAATTGCCGGATTGGTTGCTGGTTACTACAATGTAGCTGCCGAGAGAGAAGCTTCGGTGTAGGTTTGTCGATTACACCTTTTCTGTACATTAAAAATAATGATGACAATTACCGTGACCTATTTGCTGTTATTGGTTCGTTTCTTGTGCTAACCAAATTGATTCATAGTTTTGATTGGATTATATCAAGTTACCAAGTTATTTTACCGCTTGCGTTGCTGAAAATTGGCGAACGATAAACGAATTGGGTCGAAAAATAACTTAAAAGTAAAAATAAATTCAATCAGGATTTTTTTAAAGACAAGTGATATGCCGAAAACTATTTACCAATGCGAAATTGAATAACCTCATATTAATCGAAGAAATGTCCGATCGGCAACAAATTTTGCATTTTTACTTTCTGACCGAAAACGAACAGTCTGGCAAAATATGGTTCAAATCCGGGAAGTTCGATAACATGGTTGAACTTTTTCTCGGTCACTTGACGTGGAATGACCCATATGTGCTAGAGATGTCAGACGTCAAAAATCAAAAATACAGTATTTAGTAGAAACAAAACAAAGCATATCAATGCAATCGAATAACAATATATCAATATAATAGTCTAGCAGAATATCATAATAATCTTAAAACAGTATAACAGTACAACAGAATAACGGTATAACAATAAAACAGCGAAACAGTATAACAGTAAAATAGTATAACAATATAAAAGTATAACAGTATGACAATAAAACAGCAAACCAGCAAATAGTAAAACAGTAAAAGAGTAGTAAAACAGTAGTAAACCAGAAGTAAAACAGTTGTAAAACAGTAATAAATCAGTAGTAAAACAGTACTAAAACAGTAAAACTGTAAGAGAAGAGACAAAAATAGGAAAAATAAAATGAAGTTGAACAAAAAATGATAGGAACAATGAAAAAGGAATGATTTCAAATATCGCTCAAAATAACTGAAAATCGCTTCTAAAGGTCAAAAAATGTTGAATAGGAGAATGATTCTAAATTGAACTACAGCTAAACAGCGTTTTTAACGACTAGAGAAGGCAGAAACAAAAAAATGTTTTCAATCCCGGCCTAAAAACCTGAAAAACGCTTCTGTGGGCCAGAAAATGTTAGAAACGGAAATATCACATCAAGAGCTTAATATCGGTGAGCAGCGCAGGCAAAACTGCTGGAATAGTTTCAAATTAGCTGTTAAATCGCAGAACACTGCTTCCTAGAGATAACAGAAAAAGCGAGAATGTTTTCAAATGCGGTTAAACACTATTAAAAATGCTGAAAAAGAAAAAATGTTTAAGTTGTGCTTAAAATTGCTGAACAGTAACAAAACCAAAACGCAAAATATGGTTTAAAAACTTCAAATGAAAAAGAAAATGGAAGACGAAAGAACAGGAAAAATCGAAACAGAGAAAGGTAAAGAATTAGGAAAGAGTTAAGGAAAAAGGTAAAAACATGAGAAAATGAAGAGGAGAAAAAATAGAAAGACGGAGAAAAATAAGGAGCAGAACAAAATTATAAAAAAGAGGAAAAAAAGCAAATGCAGAAAGATGAAAATACACAAAGTTGAGGGAAAATTAAGAAGGATAAAGAAGAAAGAAAAAGAAGAGAGTAAAAGAAGAAATGGAAAAATGAAAATGGTATTATGGTCTTCCACTAATTCGGTCGATCTTAGATTACATTGTTAAGCGCTAAAATTCATAGGTAACAAAACCGTTTATGACTTTTGCCACGAACACTGCCTGCTGAATTCTACGTCGGTAGACGGCAACGTTCGCAAAGTCATCCGGATAAATTTTTTCTGCATTCTCTCGACACGTAAGTTCCACGATACTTGCTAAGGACACCAACCTAAGGAACAGTTCTCAAGCAGCGGTCGAACTAGGGCGCAATATAGCGACTTGAGACAGTGAGGATCCTTCAAGTCTCGACCAATTTTTCAAATAAATCCAAGCTGACGCATTGCTTTCGAGATAATTGATTCGCGGTGTGAGTTAAGTATGAGTTTAGTGTCCAGTAAAATACCAAGGCCAGTAACATCCCAAGCAGCACACTTTTGGTTTTTTAGTTAAAGAAACTTATTTACGACTAAAATTGGTTCTAAATCGGTTGCCATAGCTGCTTTATAACAACGGTGTTAGTAGGGATGATCGACTTTGCGTAATTCAGTTTCATCTATCCGATAACTAAAAAAAGTCGTAGTTTTTAGGTGGTCAAAACTCATTACCTCGCATTTCGCAACACTTATTGTAAGCCAGTTTAGTTAACACCATATAACAAAATACGTCGAGCAAAGCTTGAAGGCGGCGACAGTCATCCATTTTTTCAGCAACCAAAGTCAATTTCAGGTCACCGACATATACAAGTCGGCAACCGGCACCAAATAGGAAGGCAACATCGTTGAAAAACAGCGAGAAAAGCAGCGCAGCGGGCCCATGTTGCTACCTTGCGGAACTCCAGTCATGTTCGTAAACTGCGAAGAAATATAGGATCCATGCTTCGCACGCAGTACTCTTCCGCGCAAGCATGAGATTAGCCATCTAATCATCTGTTGAGATAGCCCTAGATGGAAAAGCTTACGCAAAAATAATATTTTAATTTTCTATCAAAAAGCAGCTTTCAAGTCCGTGTAAATTACATCAACTTGCTTCTCCATTTCTGAAATACAAAACGAAGTAATTTCTACCAAATTCGAGCAAACCGAACGATCAAGCATAAAACCATACTGTGCTGTAGATCGAGATAATTCTTAGTGCTGGACAAAATTACTCCACTCACGATTATCTCGAACAGTTTTGATGCAGCAGAAAGGTTCGTAATACTGCTTCCAAATGTAAGGGAATTTACCTTGTTCGAATGACCTGTTTAAAATCGTGCTTTTGCTTTCGCTTTCACTTTCGCTTTTGCTGTCTTGGTCTTGGTCTAGGTCTTGATCTTGATCTTGATCTTGATCTTGGGCTTGGTCTTGGTCTTGGACTTGGAACTGGTGTTGGACTTGGTCTTCGTCTCGGTCTCAGTCTTGGTCCTGGTTCCGATCTTGGTCTTGGAATTGGTCTTGGTTTCGGTTTTAGTCTTGATCTTGGTGTTGGTTTTTATCTTTGACTTAGACTTGGTTTTGGTCTTGGTCTTTTCTCCTTTCTCTTTTTCTTTCTAATTTGCCTCTCTTCCTTTATTTCCTTATTTTTCTTCTTCTTATTCTTTCCTTCTCCTTTAATTTTTATTCTGCTTATCATTTTCTTTCTTCACTCTCCATTTTTGGTTTCTTTTTCTGTCATCTATTCCATGTTGTTTTTCTATTTTCTTCACTTTCTCTTTTTTCCCTTGTTCGCCTTCTTTTATTTTATATTCTTCCTGTTATTTTTCTTCTTTTCTTTTCCATTTTCGTTTTTACTTACGATTTTCTTGAAAAAGAAAACAAGAAAAGGATCATTTTTGTCTTTTTGGTCAGTTTTGGCCATTCCGTTCTGTTTTTAACCATTCTAAGCTCAATTTGAAATTTTTTTTTCAGCATTAGTAATAACTTTTCGAGGATTTGAAGCTTAACTTGGAATCATTTTTTATTACGCCTTCTCTAGTTAGTGTGTAACTGTATTTGAAAACCTTCTCTTTTTTAACGTTTTTTTTTCTCTTGAAGCATTTCTCGGCGATTTAACAGCTGATTTGAAAATATATTTCTTTTCAGCATCTTTCACTTCCGTGAGCGTTGCTCACCGATTTTAATCTTGATTTGATATTTCGTTTCCAACAATTTCTAGCCCTTACTCTAGGTCTTGGCCCAGGTCTTGGTCTTTCTTTTGGCTTCACAATTGGCCCTGGACTTGGTCTTTTTTCTTTTTTTCTTTTCGTTAATGTGTCTCGTTCCCTTTCCCGTTTCTTTATGGTATGGTATTCTAGGATTCTGGTATGTTGTGCTCCTCACGCAATGATGCACACTCTCAAAATCAGGTTGATCAGGATCTCCATTTTGACGCTCCCTGAAAGTCATAACCGTACTGTGTGTGTACAGGCATAGACTGTTGTAGTTCGACTAATACAAGAAAAATCCACCGAACAGCAGTCTGTTAGTGTTGCGATTACACGGTAAAATTCGAGGTCATCAGCGTATAACAGTCTCGGTGATTTCAATTTTCCGCAAAGATCGTTGATGAAAAGAACGAACAGCAAAGGTCCCATGACACTGCCCTGAGGAACACCGAACTGAATCTGGTACGGAGTAGAGTACGCCCCGCCAACTCTCACCGTTGAGCTACGCCCCCTCAGATACGACAGAATCTATTCTATCAGCCACTCAGGTAGGCCCATTCGCCTTAACTTATCAACCGCCAGAGTGCGTGGAATTTTGTCAAAAGCCTTGGCAAAATCAACATACACAGCGTCGATTTGTTGTCGTTTTTAGATTTTATCCACAATAGTCGATACATAGCTTACCAAGTTTGTAGTTGTCGAACGGTTTTTCACGAAGCCGTGTTGTTCTGCAGATATTATGGACTTAACAGATTGGTAGAGCGAATCATGCACCATACTTTCAAAGGCCTTATTATATGAGTATTTATAAGTATTTACACATACGATAATATCCGATTAAGCGCGACACACTCCGTACTGCTATACAATTCTGTGCTGAAAATCATGCGTAAGTGTGTTATCATTATATACGAATAAAAATCAACTTGGGCGCACTTTATTAGCTTTAGTTACGACTCTGATTTTTCTAAAAGTTATTTACGATGATTTTTGTACATTGTTGTATGATTTTTTTTGTTAGATTATAGTCACTTTAACAGCTTAGGTCATTCGTAACTTCTGCGGGGTTGGGATTTGAACCCGGGTCCTCGGCGTGAGAGGCGTGAATGCTAACCACTACGGCGGGACTGATTGGTGCTAGGTGGGAAGCTTCAAAACAAACAAACAAAAAAGTAAACAATGACTTGCTTATGCTTGAGATGCATTTTTTACAACATTTTAAATAAATTTTTGACAAACTGGGGGTACAATGTTTTTAATAGTTGTACCTTACGCTGCTCAACAATGAACAATAAATATAAGGACAATTTGTTTTAAAAATTTGTGAAGGTTGGTTATAAACTGCATTTTTTTGTCATTTATATTTCGCATCCTGCATTTTCCGCTCAAAAAGGTCATTAGTATCACCCTATAAGCCGAAGTAAGAGGAAAAAGACAATCAAACAGCTACTTAATGGGCACCACGCTTATAGACAGAACAGCCAAGGAATACGTTCGTACTATCGTCCGAGATGGTAGTAAGTTAAAAAAAACAGCAAATTAAGCTCATTTAATTGTACCTTTCAGCGACCGGGGTTTTGGGTGGCCATTCGGAATCATGCCCGCGAAGAACCTGAATGGAACAAACGAGCAGCCACAGACTCTCCTCTATCTATCGTACAGTGGGCTTAGAAAGATAAGCGCACACACGACCGAATCCTTCGGCGGAACTAATTGATGCGCACGGTGACGGCGGCTAAGCGAAGGATTTTTATGACTTATCTTTTGCTCGTTCCGTGGTCTCGTTCTCGGCTCGGCTCGACGGTGGTCTTCGGCGATCAAATTCTAGCGCATTTCTCAATGAAATGCTGCTCGGCTAAGGAACCACAACAACCGGTCGGTCAATCGGTCGCGCCGGTCGGAGGCTACCGGTTTGCTCCTTTGTGTCCCACTCTCAGGGGACTCGTTTCACGGTGTAATCAATGTTTTCGGGTAATTATTCCTGTCGGTCTCGTCCCGAAATTCCACCTACTGTCGGTCGGTCGGTCGGTTAGATAACGCGCTTGTCGAAAGGAGGTACATTCCACGGTTGGAACGACAAAAGTCAATTTGTAATGGTATTGTCACTTCGGTCAGGACGGGAACATGCAAAGGATAATAATTGACTGTACCGTGTGACCAGTCACAGCACTTATGTGCTGCTCATCCAGGTGGTCTCGTCAGGACACATTCTGCCTAGGACAAGTGGCGTGGAAATCAGGGCGGTCGCGGATGAAATCCATTCTTGATACAGACGTCACAGACGATCGTTGTCTCATTCATGAGCTCGAACTTACGTTCCATGGCATTTATAGTCATCCACCACACATGAGAAAAGATTTATCGACGATCCCATTAACGGAGATTACTCTCAACTTAACTGCCGCAGTCAAACTCTAATCTTGAAGCTTATTATTCTTCAATAATCAGTATCATAATTTACGATAAATTCTATTTTTTTTTCTCTCTATATGGGACACGACTTTTCAACTGCTTCCGGCCCATCCTGGGCCGGAGTGAATTCAGAGGCAACCATCAGCCTCGGTACAGAGAGCGAACAATCACTCATAATCCCAAATCAGCCCGCTTATCGACCGACAACGATCTAACCGAGCTTCCCGAACCGAGACGGCCGATCCATCAAATGTTCGTTTTTCTCGGTGAGGTTTTCTGTTAGCTGACGTCCGTCGATCGACGTCCTGTTTTTTTAGTTTTTATTTTTTCGTCTGTCTTTTCGAATATGACGACGACGATGATGATGATGATGAATTTATGATCCGGCGCATGATCGGCACACCATTCCCGGATCAGAAATGGTAGAAACAGTCTAAGAAAAGCAAAAGCGAAGTTGCACGAAGCCTCACGGTCGAAGCACGACCGCAAAAGGGGCAATCGCGATTAGAATCCTATTAACAAATTTGAATTTAATCGACATTGGAAGTTTTTTTTTAGTGTATTATCGATTTGTATGAGCTTACAAGAGTAAAACGCGATTGAGAAGATAAATGATTTTTTTTCGGTTTTTTTTATTAATATTATTTCGTTCCATGGTTCAGTCTTTTCAGATAAAAGGCGATGATTGTCAGCTTATTTAAATTGGAAAGATATCATGCCTTTCATTTGGTTGTGAGCGCCCACGCGGCTTTCCATTGAGTGAACCAAGAGAATCGAATCGTTGCGAACAAAGGATGTTCGATGAAACAAGTGTTGACAGTGGCTTTGAATCTCAAGATAAACGTGGTTACTGCAAGGAACTTCCTTCGGGAAGTACCACAATTAAGTGAAAGTGAAAAGTTAAAATATGGAAATTACTAATTTTAAACAATAACAATCCTAATGATGAAATAATATCCAAAACTGATTGACTGACTGACTGATTGACTAACTGTCTATCTGTATACTCCGTCTGTCCATCTCGTTTGTTTGTCCCGTCTTTCTGTCCCGTCCTTCTGTCCCGTCTTTCTGTCCCGTCTTTCTGTCCCATCTGTCCGTCCAGTCTATCTGTTCCGTCAGTCTGTCCCGTCTGTCAGTCCCGTCCGTCTGTCTCTTCTGTCTATCCCGTCTTTTTGTCCCGTCAGTTTGTACCGTGTGTCTGTCCCGTCTGTCTGTGCCGCCTTTCTGTGCCGTCTGTCTGTGCCGTCTGTCTATCCCGCCTGTTTCGTCTGTGTGCCCCGTCTATCTGTCCCAACTGTCTTTCCCGTCTATCTGTCCATTTTGTCTATCCCGCAAGTCTGTCCAGTCTATTGTCCCGTCTGTTTGTCCCGTCTATCTGTCCCGTCCGTCTGACCCGCATATTCTGTCTATCCCGTCTTTCTGTTCTGTCTGTTTGTCCAGTGTGTCTGTACCGTCTGTCTGTGCCGTCTGTCTGTCTCGTCTGTTTCGTCTGTCTGCCCCGTTTTTCTGTCCCGTCTGTCTGTCCCTTCTGTCTATCCCGCCAGGCCTGTCTACCCAGTCTATCTGTCCCGCCTGTTTATCCCGTCTGTCTGTCCAGTCTATCTGTCCCGGTTGTCTGTCCATCTGTCCCTTCTTTTTATCCCGTCTTTCTGTCCCGTCTGTTTGTCCCGTCTGCTTGTCTCGTCTGTCTGTCCAGTCTTTCTGTCCCGTCCGTTTATCCCGTCTGTAGGTCCCGTCCGTCTATCCCGTCTATCTGTCCCGTCTGTTTGTCCCATCTGTCTGTCCTGTCTATCTGTCCCTTCTGTCTATTCCGTCTGTCTATCCAGGCTATATGACCCGTCTGTCTGTCCCGTCTGTCTATCCAGTATTTCTGACCCGTCTGTCCAGTCTATCGGTTCCGTCCGTCTATACCGTCTGTCTGTCCCGTCTTTCTGTCCCGTCTATTTGTCCCGTTTGTCTCGTCAATCTGTCCCTTCTGTCTATCCCGTCTGTTTGTCCCGTCTGTCTGACTCGTCTGTATGTCCGTCTAGTCTATCTGTCTCGTCTGTTTGTCCCGTCTGTCAGTCCCGTCCGTCTGTCTCTTCTGTCTATCCCGTCTTTTTGTCCCGTCAGTTTGTACCGTGTGTCTGACCCGTCTGTCTGTCCCGTCTCGTCTGTCGGTCCCGTCTATCTGTCCCTTCTGTCTATGCCGTAGGTCTGTCCAGTCTATTGTCCCGTCTGTTTGTACCGTCTATCTGTCCCGTCCGTCTGCTCCGTATATCTGTTCCTTCTGTCTATCCCGTCTTTCTGTTCTGTTTGTTTGTCCCGTGTATCTGTCCAGTCTGTCTGTGTCGTCTGTCTGTCACATATGTCTGTCCCGTCTATTTTGCCTGTCTGCTCCGTCTTTCTGTCCCGTCTGTGTGTCCCGTCTATCTGTCCCTTCTGTCTGTCCAGTCTATCTGTCCCGTCCGGTTGTCCCGTTTGTCGGTCCCGTCCGTCCATCTGTCTCGGGTTTCTGTCTCGTCTGTTTGTCTAGTCTATCTGTCCCGTCCGTTTGTCTCGTCTGTTGGTCCCGTCGGTCTATCCCGCCTATCTGTCCCGTCTGTTTGTCCTGTCTGTCTGTCCCGTCTATCTGTCCCTTCTGTCTGTTCCGTCTGTCTGTCCAGTCTATCTAACCCGTCTGTCTGTCTCGTCCGTCTATCCAGTATTTCTGACCCGTCTGCTCCGTCTATCGGTTTCGTCCGTCTATCCCGTCTATCTGTCCCGTCTGCCTGTCCCGTTTATCTGTTCTGACGGTCTATCGCGTCTTTCTGTCCCGTCTGTTTGTCCCGTCTGTCTGCCCAGTCTATGTATCTCGTCTGTTTGTCCCGTCTATTAGTCCCGTCTGTCAGTCCCTTCTGTCTATCTCGTCTGTTTGTCGCGTCTGTCAGTTCCGTCTGTTTGTCACGTCTGTCGGTCCCGTCGGTCTGTCCCGTCTATCTGTCCCGTCTGTCTGTTCCGGCTGTCTGCATCGTCTATCTGTCCCGTTTGTCTGTTTCATCTGTTTGTTCCGTCTATCTGTTCCGTCTGTCTATCCCGTCTTTCTGTCCCATCTATCTGTCCCATCTATCTGTCCCATCTGTACGTCCCGCATGTCTGTCTGTTCCGTCTGTCTGTCCCGTTGGCCCGTCGGTTTGTCCCGTCTGTCGGTCCCGTCCGTATATCCCGTCTATCCCATTTATCTGCCCCCTCTGTCTGTCCCGTCTGTTTTTCCCGTCTATCTGTCACGTCTGTTTGTACCGTCTATCTGTCTGTATGTGTCTGTTTGTTTAATTGACTTGACTTGTGGCTTTTTTCTTTTTTGTTTTCTATTCGCAATAACGTTGGTTTAAGTTTTATCGTGTTAGTCGCATAGGCTGGGGTTTGGATTCTTTTTATTTCGTTAATGTCATAAGGGGCCATCCAGATGCCACGTGGACAGAAAAATACCAAATTTCAAACCCCCCGTCCCCCTCCGTGGACAAGCGTGGACATTGGCTCAACCCCCACCCCCCTCCATTTTTTGTCCACGTGGACATTTTTTTTCCTATGTCAAATTTAACAAAACAGAAATGCATTGTGCTAAATTTTGTTTTCAATTTGATTTATGCAGTATTTATTGAAAAAGCTTACATGAAAGGAAGCTCCAGTCTAGAAATCCCGACACAATGCTTACGGTGTTTCAGTCGTTGCGGAAATTTGAATTTTTCCATGGATTTTCCGTCAATTTTCCGCAGCGTATTAAAATCCGTATGCAAGGCGTTAGAACCTTTATTCTTGTGATCTTGTCTACTGCAAATTATTATCGACTGCAAGAAAGTCCATTTCAGCTTGCATTCGCTTGACGATTCATCTCTGTCTAGAGTATCTTTGTCTAACCAAAGCACATCAGCTTGGCCGTCTACTTCAACACAACACAAGACCTTTCCGATGCGAAGTGATTCATAAATTTTCTGAAGGCGAATCCTTTTGGAAATATGTTGCTTATGGATGCCCTTGCATTTGATTTTGAGCAAAATACAATCCACATTTGGTGCTACCGCGACCTAAATGATAAATAAGTCACGTGACTGGTGAATATTCGTGAATTCTTCCGTTATCTTTATCATTTTCAAAAGGGTGCAAGGATTGTAAAACAATTATAATATCCCAAGCAACAATGTGAGTTTTATTGTACTCTTATGGCGGTCTTCATGAACAAATATGGTCTTAAATTCCATCATAAGAGTGTAATAAAACCCAAATTGTTACTTGGGATCTTTATTACTGCATTACCCTCGTAGTGCCGTCGTAATGCTCGGTTCATGTGTTTAGGTCAACATATGCCTCAGAAGATAAAACTTTATTCGATCTCAAAAACAATCACTGATCAATGGTTAATGCTAATACATATGTAGAATCAATTCAACATTGCTGTTTCTAATTTCTATTTTTTGCAGGAAAAAAAACTTGTCCACGTGGACATTTTCCATACCCCCCCCCCCCCCCCTTCCGTGTACAAGCGTGGACATTTTCATACCCCCACCCCCCTCTAAGCTGTCCACGTGGTATATGGATGGCCCCTAAATCTATTGATCAAAGGACTACTGAAATTAATTTTTTGCTGCATCTCTTATGTTGATTTTCGTTATTATTTTGGATATTTTATTTTACTAATAGTTGAAGCTTTTTGGGGTTGTTGAAAAGATATTTTTCCTCTTAATTCTTTTTTTTATCAACTATTCTGCGAAAATAATATGTTGCGAACTCATTCCTAGTTTGATCGTTTATCAGTAACCGAAAATGTGAACTCTTTAAGTAGTATTTTATTCCTATGCACACAACTTAAGCAAAGAAATTAGTCACGATTTCAAACGTACCGTAAGTTCAGCCCAACTTCTCAGTGTCACAAAACACCGTCTCTAACAAATGACGGTCGACTTCCGTTTGACTAATTTATTTCATCGATTTTTGGCATTTTAACGATTATTGGATTGGTTTATTGGTCTTCGTAAATTAAATTAGGCAACGCTGGCTTGTAGCGCAGAAGAAGCTACCACCAACCCAAAAATGGTAATTAAGGGCCCAACCGAGAGATGCTGCGCATCAGATCAAGCTTTGTTTTGTCTTCTGTGCAGCTTCCATCGTTAATCAAGACGTTAGCCGACAGTCCGATAATCGATAAAATTAATAAACTATATTTTTTATCGGCGCCTCACGCGGACACTTTCGAGGTCAACCGCAAAAGAAGGGTTCCCTTCGGAGGCCCTTTCAAATGGCGAACGCATCTTCGATCGCCATCGGAAAGACCTCCACTGTGAACGAAGAGGGTTTAATCGTTTCTCGGCCGATTAATTCGAAATGAGAACGAACCCTCGTGTCATCACAGTTGCGGGCTACGGGCACTTACGTAAGGATAGCCGGATTGCGCGATAGCAGCAGCGAAAACGGTGCGGGAGGCCATCCTCAGCCCGTTATTATGACAGCTGCGCAAAACTTGTTTCGCACTTTATTAAAACTAAGCAATTCCCCGGACTGCGCACGGCACATGTTTATTATAAATGTAACCGCCCTTAATGCGACACCCCATCAGTGAGTGGCACTCTACGGAGGGGGGTGGTTTGGGTGAAAAATTATTGATTAAACAAATATCGCGTGGCTGCATATTGAGCAAAGGCCAACAGCCACGGCAGCTGATGATGGTGCGATAATGTCTCTAGGTGACATATCGATTCGATCCGCTATAATTAAGGCCAATTATCTGCGTCAATTTTTGGCTGCCGTACCGTCTGATGGCCAGCGCAAACCTGTGTCACTTGTCACAGAAATAAATCTGCATAAATTAATCATTCCGTTTGCCGATAAAATGTGAATGGTTCTGTAAAAATCAAAATCTTTTGCTCCGTGCTGCATTTCCGCTTAAACTTAATTTAGGAATCATTTTAACAACAAAACACTAGAAAATAATTGTCAAGCAATCATGAGACTATCTTGCACATTGCTTCTCAGCAGCAGAGTCAACCGGGGCGATAAAGGATGAAAATCGCAGCCAAAAGCACCCCGATATTGTCACAGCTTAACTGTTTGCCGTTCATGTGTAGACTTACCGACTCTTTAATTTTACATTTTCACATATCATTAATTACCCGTCTCGCGCATGAAGTCTGGGAAAAAAGTACACCACGCTAAACGAACTTAACTCGAAACCGAATGTGATTGCAGGGTGCTTGCAGAATGGCAGCAAAAAATTGTCAACATTGACACTGGTGTTGTGGTGCTTTGGCGCGCTTTGCGCCCGTTGCAATTGTTGTCGTTTGCTGGATGTGTAAATTTTATTCAACTTCTGTCACCTGTGCGTGAAGCAAGCAGGTTTATTATCCTGCTGTCAAAAGTGAAAGAAAAAAAAAAAGAGTGCACCAGCGAGTGCAACAAAAAACGGCGAAGTTCATGAATTAGTATTCAGCAGTGCATAATTAGTCGATAAATTTTAACGGTTCGTCCAGATATAAATTAAAAGTGAAGACTTTCGGCAGTCCGTTTTTATTTGTTGGAGCCATATACTACGGGTGGCTGGCTGGCTAGGGTGCTTCGGATGGATCGAAGAGCCCGCATAATTCATACGGTTCAGTCACGCCATGCTCCTTTCGAACGACCAGGGATGACGAAATTGATGTCACAATTGCAGAGTGACAGCCACTTTGCGTTTCACACGACGCGGATTCCTTGACTCAAACGTGTTATGGAATTTCTCATAACAGCGCATTGGCCATAGTTGAAACAGAGTCGTACCAAAAAGGCCTTCAAATGATGTGTAGAATGTTGCTTAGGATGTTTATTGGAATAAGTACGTAAGAATTGAAGCTTTGGTTGGTATGATAAAATATTAAATTTGTTATTTCTTATACTCTGCCTGTTGGAAAATTCTCTAAAAACAGGAAAGAGAACACAGAAAACTGACACCAGTTTCAGAGAAAAGATAAAAATAGGAAAAGTTAATGAAAGTGGTACACAAAACGAAGACAGAATGCTTCCAAATATCGTGCAAAATAATTGAAAATCTCTTCGAAAAGGCAAAACATGTTGAAAAAGAGATTGATTCTAAATAAAGCTGAACAATAGTCGTAAACAGAAAATGATTACAACCACAGCTTATAAGGGCCAGAAATGCTAGAAACACAAATACCAAATAAAGGCCGATTTACACCTTCTGTGAACGTGAACTAATGAAAAGTTTAATATTTAAATAATTTGCTTAACCCTAGAGCGGGCGGGCTAAAGTGCTCGTAAAAACGCGTTTTTGAAAAACGCAATTTTTGCATAACTCAACAACTAATCGAACTCCAGAAATGCGGGGAAGGGGCTTCAACCCCCGCAGCAATCGCCCCTGTCAAGGTTTATGTGTTTTTCTAGGTGTACTGACATCTATTCTTTTCCATTAATTGGGTCCCAACGAGCAACAGTTTTCGAGTTATGCAGAAATTTGTGTTTCATTTGTATGGGAGCCTCCTTCCAGAGGGAGGAAGGATCTCAAATCATTATAATAACCTTCCGCGGTCCCATAAAACCCTGCATATAAATTTTCACGCTGATCGGTTCAGTAGTTTCTAAGTCTATAAGGAACATACAGACAGACAGATACATAAAAGCAAACCGGCTAAACGAAACTTTAGTTTTCAGTTTCTAAAGCTTATTCAACTCCCGACTTTGACAGTAAGGGATTTCGAAGACTACTCATACCTACATGAAATCCCGTGCTTGAAGGCAAAAGAACAATTATTTCAATTCTCTTTTCCCACACACAAAACTCATACCAGTAGTAAGTTTTCGGTTAACAATAACTCACCAAGACAGATGTTCGCGATGATGTTCAGGATGGAAAAAGTAAACTGTCAAACGATTAATTCACGCTCACGTTCACTGTAAAACGACGTTAAGGCATAAAATGGGCGAACATAAAATGGGCTTTTAAAGGCTAAAAATGCTGAAAAGAATAATATTTCCAAACTAGCTGTAAAATCGCTGGATAACGCTTTCAAAGATAAAATACTGCAAAAACGAATGATTTTAAATTAAGCAAAACACTAGATAAAGCGAAATAATAAATAGGCCTAAATTAAGCTTCGAATTTTTGGAAAATTATACAAAAAGGCTGTAAAAGAAACTAAACTCAAGTTGAGCTCAATTGCTGAACAACAAGTCTCCAAAATACAAAAATGCAAATAAATCAACAACAAATCGCAAAAAAAAACAAAAAAGTAAAAGAAAAGAAAACGACGATGTACAAAGCGCTAATCAGTCCGGTAGTCCCCTACGTACTTAAGGCGGTAACTTTGCTTACGGAGGACATATGTGCATTTGCCGTATTTGAACGAAAGGTGCTGCTGATTATTTTTGACGGATTACAAACGGATAGCGGAGAGTGGCGTAGACGTGTGAACCACGAGTTTCAGGCACAACTTGGAGAGATTCCCATCGTACACCTGGTAAAAGTTGGGAGACTATGGTGGGCATCGCTGGCCACATCGCAAGGATGCCGAGCGACTGTGCAGTGAAATCCGTTCTCTTCAAGAACCCCACCGGCACCAGCAATAGAGGGGTCTAATGGTTCGACCAGGTTGAAACCGACTTACGTATGTCGAGATGTGCAACGAATTGACGACGAGTAGCCCAGGACCTAGAACAGTGGAGAGAAATTTTTGATACGGCAACAGCAGCCCTCCGTGGTAGAAATCACACCAGTCTAAGTTTATCGGCTTTCCAAGGTCTACCGGCTCTTGATACTTTTCTCTAGCCTTCGCATCGACTCCCCGGGTTGATACCGAAGGGGTGAATAATAAATAGTTAAAATTAAAGTTAAAATAGTTAACAACTGTCACAGAAGGCCGACTCGCGTAAGGGCGAATTCCTATTTGGCCGAATCACGAAAAGCCAAATCTTGACTGAATCTGGCCGAAAACTATAAAATAATTAAATGATATTTTCGTACACTTCAGAAAATTATTTAATAATGAAGGAAACAAAGCACTTCTTAAAATTCTGGCGCATAGTATAGATGATTGATACAGCTTTCTTTCTTTCGCAGCGAATATTTTCTATGACATTCGGCTATATGTGTTTCGGTCATTTGTGATTCAGCCGTTCGCAATGCGGTCATTTGTGATTCTATTAGATCTACTATGCCATTCGTTATTTCGTCCAAACGAGTTTCGGTCATTTGTAATTCGGCCATTCCCCATAAGAAGGGCTCCATATAAAGTAGCGGCCAAAATTGCGAAATGTAAAATTTCACATTTTAGCACGTGGTTAAACGGGGTTTTGTAGTAAATTGTCTATATTTTTATGATATTGTTTTGACGTAGGACTACGTCTTTCAGGAAGGTAGTTGGTACAGAGGGTAATTCCAAAAGATCTTTCTCGAAAAGTGGTCAGGTTTTGAACGCTGAACGATAGTTTAGTGGTTTCCCGATCGATTTTCAATATTCTTACACCAATCGATTGGAAAATCTTCTAAGAATTGGCCTTTCCACGTCAGTGCTTCCCTAGCACGGATGACAGAAATATATACGATATAAACTATGGGTTAAGCTTCCTTATGATCGTATTTAATTTACGCCCTATAGAATCCGATCGAAAATTGTTAAGCTTCAGCTGTTGCTGCTTCTCCGGATAAGGCAACGAAGACATACAAATTCACCAAAGGAGACGCCAACAAACCGAAGAATCCATCGACTCATCCGCCTGTGAACGATATGGTTTTGGCTGCTATGCCTTTTACTGCGCATCGTCATTCGGTCAGCGGCTTTCGTTGGCGACACATCGAGCAGGTAGCTTTCGAGTCACATCCGTGGCATAATTTTAAAGGTTGTATTTAAAACATTGCCTTACGGTGCACATCGTCGTCAATTGGTCGTGTTTATCGGCTGCTGAGGAAAGGAAAGTATGCTGAGCGTGTTAGAGCTGGAGTACAAGCCTCGCTGCCGTGATGGAATATCTGGCTGCTGCAGTTCTGAAATTGGCAGGAAATATGCTGCTCGCGACAACAAAACGACCAGTATCATCCCCCACGTCACTTGCAGCTGACCACTTGGAGTGATGTTTCATCGTGACTCAGGACCATACACGAACGGCTTCGTCGATCGCATAGCTGCTGAGGCTTTCTGGCTGGTCCGTTGCAGCAAGCCGTGCCTGGTTAGCGGTAATCGGAACTTCAATTTACCGAAAAGAGAATTACGCTAGGTGCGTTAGTGCAAGTTTATTGCAAGCTAGAGTTATGATAATAAACAATCGGTCTTTTTACGGATCACACAACATTTGAAGTGTTTATTCTTGCCCAGTTAATACCATAATAACACAGGCGACGAGAGAAAAGTTGAACTTTTCGCCGTTGCGGACGACCAACAAATGGCGGGAATAAGTTCACTGGTCACGGGCGATATTTTCATGCCACTTTCAAAACGAAAACGAAAGAATCGTATTATTACATACATGGATACATCCTGCTATCGCTACAAAGAGACTTACGTAGTCCTACGTCACCTATGCGGTCGTGTCTTGTGCACAATCCCTCAGATTTTTCTAAAATCACGTTAAAACTATGATGGTGTCTTTTTCTGCCAATCACGAAGCGAGGATTTGCAGTTGGACAATACTTCATTATTTTAAATTTTTCAATAGTTTGTACTTAGAAATCAATAGGTATCATTATTGGTGTGGATGCGTAGAAGAATTTCCGATCGATTGGCGTAAAAGTATGTAAAATAGGTCTAGCAACCGCTAAGCTATTAGCGCTCAAAAATTTTCATTTTTGACGTAGGACTACGTCTTACAGCAAGTTTTGAGATGGGGTGTCATTCCAAAAAAAAACGAAAAATGCGAGCGTCACGAAAAATGAAAGGTTTTGAGCGCTAATAGCTCAGCGGTTTTCCGAACGATTTTCAATATTCTTACACCAATCGATCGGAAAATCTTCTAACACTTGACCCTAATGAAGAAAAGTAAGAATTCCTGATGTTGAACTATTGAAAAATTGCAAATAATGAACCTATGTTTTACCACAATTCTCGCTTCGTGATTGGTTGGAAGATTCTTTACTATGATCTAAACCTATACCAATTTGATATCTGTGCTTGGGAAGTAAGCCAAAACAAGTGACCAAGTTTCTTCATTTCAACAAGATTTCTTAACACCGCGGTTCCCTAGACCGTTTTGATGTCCTTGCTTGGGAAGTACGCCAGAGAGAGTAACAAAGCCCCCTCGTGTCAACAGATTTCTTACGAACACGATTTAACCTAGTCCAATTTGATGTCTGTGTTAGGAAAGTATGCCAGAAAAAATGACACAAGTTTGTTGTCCTAACAGATCGCAAATTCTTTACTGCGAGACGATAAAACCTCGGTGAATTTGATATCTGTGTTGGAAAAATGTGCTACAGCTATAGTGTTCGGTTATAATACGACTCTGTATGAATACGCATGCTTGCCGTTTCATTAGAAGTGTAGTGAAAAGATGTGCTGTTGATAAAATAGGATTGAATTGGTAAAATCCCTTCAACGTGGGGAACCAAGGATAATAAAAACAATCTTTAATTTCAGTAAGGTAGCAGGAAAGCAATAGTTTGTGTTCTTGATTATGTTAAATTGTTTTCAAATGCACAATCTTTTGAGAATTGAACGTATACAATGTTACTACTTTGCTAAATGTTACATACAACGCATGTAGCATGTATATATGTTGCATATAGCATGTATACATGAAGAATCGAATGATTACAAGCATGAATACATGCCACTATCACTACAAAGAGACTTACGTAGTCCTGCGTCACCTATATATGCGGTCGTGTCTTGTACACAACCCCTCTGATTTTTCGTGACGCTCCCATTTTTCGATTTTTTAGAATAACACCCTATCCCAAACCTTGCCGTAAGACGTAGTCCTATGTCAAATAGAAAAACCAAAAACCTGGAAAAATGGAAAAATATTCTTGAGATATTTTCAAGCCGAAAAGTATGAGAGACAAAAAATATTCTAGTCAAATGGTTACCAAATCGAAAACTATAATGTCCGCAAGATGAAATTGGAAAAGTCGAAAAATGGAAAAGTTGCAACGTCAAAGAGACGCACAGTGGGAAAGCCATAAACTCGAAAGTAGGAATATGAAAGCATAGAATCGAAGAAAAGTACAGACGAAAGGACAAGAAATCGAGTAAATTAGGAAAATAGTAAAGTCGTAGAGACAGTGTAATAAAACTCGACAAAAAGTAAAACGAGCCGTCGAAAACAACAAAGCTTTACAACTCGAGGAGTCTAAAATAAAATATTCAAAGTCAAGAAGTAGACATGTCGGAAGGACAAAAAGTTCAAAAATCGAAAGAGAAAGGCTAAGTCAGAGAAGATAAAGTTTGAGTTGTTAAGAAGTACACCACTGGAGTGTATTTTATTGTGGATTTTCGGCTGTAGAGTCAGTTATTTATCGAAAACGGCTATTTTATACTGCCTAGGTACAATTAAAGGTTAAAATATCGCAAAGGACAAAAACTCTACAAGTGGAAAAATCAAGGAGTTTTTAAACCCAAAAAGCCGCGGAGACAAAAAATCAAATCAAAATTGAAAAGAAAACCTGAAAAACTGACAAATGGAAAAGTATAAAAGTTTAAAGGCAGTAAAGTTGAAACGCAGAAGAGTTAGAGAAGAAGTCGAAAGTTTGATAAGTGGAAAAGCCAAACAGACGATAAGTATAAAAAGCCTAAGAGCCGAGAAATCAAAAAGTGGAACTATTGAAGCATCATTCAACCCATTTCCCATTTTCTGGACCTAGACAGTAGATATGTGATATAATTGATTCTCGTTTCAGCCAGTAGTCAGGGGAGCTTTGGAAATTAGTAACTCAAAATATGGCATAGCTTGTGAGGAGAGTGGGTCAGGACTGAAACAAACAAGTCAACCACAAAACAACAAGCATAACAGGTAATCATAAAAACATGAACCAGTTGAAGTTATCTGGCGGCGGACGGTTGTAGTAAACATACTTCAAAACTTTCATTTGCAGTTTATTCGTGGTTAAAATATATGAAAATTCTGGATGTTCCAATCCATCATTGTTGCCGTCGAAGGCACAGCTGTAGTGCAGATATTCCGCTAGAATAATATGTATTTACAAACAGTTCTTCGCGTGTTCGCAAAGTTCAAACGTTCTACCGCTTCTTTTCCCTCAACCCTACCTGGTGCGGAAATTTTCGGCAGCGAATGTCAAACATTCCGGCGGAATTATCTCGTAACGTTGTGACAACATTGTCTGCAGTCTTAATTTGTGCTGTGTGTGTGCCTCCGAGTGCTATCAGTTTGATTGGCTTTTCTTATCTGTAATTTCGGCCCGTCGTCGTTCGGCTTGTTCGGCTTCCTCCACGTGTATCGGTATGAGCTCACGGTACGTACGATCATTAAATACATTTCTCCTTTCTCATTTCCTCGTAGGTAGGATCGATCGGTTCGATCGGTACCACAGCGCCAAAGTTATTTTTTGACAAACCAGCAGAAGCTCCGTGGCCCGTGGAGCACGCGTACCGGCCATTATCCCGGGAACGCCACCAACTACTAGCCGAACGAAACCAGTGGTGAATTCCAAGGTCACCCGAAACTGGAAACAAACTGGAGTTTTATTCGATTTTAATGAACCTACTTAGTGGCCGGCTGACCTTCGGCAGTTGATCCCTTTTGGAAATAGTAGGTACATGGTGTATCGTAAAAATTTGTAGTTACGAGCAAACAGAGTGTCGCCCTTTCAGATCTCCGGCTACCGCGGTTGGGCCGGGCGCTTGCTTTACCAACAGATCGTAAAACTTTTATGACTGATCATTACGCCAATATCTACAACTATTAGCCGTATCGTGCATAATAATCACCGCCGAATGTTGAACGGACATGTTTTTCTATAATTTTATTAAGGTGTTTGGCAGTTGGTTGGCCGGCTGGTGGCGGCCGGCCTGACACTTGTGTCAATAGAGCGGGTCCTAAAGCATGAGGCATATCTTTATTATCGTGTATGCTAATTTGTATAGAGCACACTGAAGTCTCAGTTGGTACCGTCAAAATCATATAACTGAGAAAAGGTAATATGATATTTCCTAACTAGCAGCACCCGGTAGCTTCATCCGTGCGATTCGTTTCGACGCCCTCAGCGAAAATTCCCGTCGAAAAAGCGCCTCTCAATTTAATTACACACGCGGCTAGGACCCCTGGCTGAGAAGTTCAGCAATAACATGCCCCACGAGGACCCGTTTCTGGGAGAGCTACCGATTTTCCTGCCAGTTCGATCCTCTCGATACTCCACGTTCCGTTAGTCTGTGGGTAGTAATTATTAAAAATTACAGAATCTCTGAGCACCGTTGGCCGTCCGTCGTCCCTTTTCGCCATCACCGACCGTCCGTCGTCGGTGGCGAGTTCAAATGCTCGGTCACCGTTACCCTTTAAGGGCGCCCACCGTATCAACACGCAAGAGAGAAAAAAACGCACTTTGTGGTGGTCATTCCTGTTGAAGATGGTCAGTGGGCACCGTTAATCACTTATCGGCAGCGATGTCCGATGATGACGACGGGGATATGATGATCGAGTGACCCAATTTGATACGCACGACGACGGGTGTGGACGACGGGTGGATGGGCGACCCGGGATCATTACCGGGAACATTGCGGCACTCCGGACGGGGCCGCGGGTCGTTCAGGTCCAGGATGAATGATAATTACGGTGCCATTTTCGGACGGACATAACTTGTAGCTGCTGTTGCTGTTGCTGATGTTGGAGCTGTTGCTGGCGAAGCCTGACTGGTTTTCCTGGACCGGGATACGGTGTGTTATCAAATGTCAATAAGCGTAAGCAGCACTTTGAAGGGCCATGTCTCTCATTACCCACGGCCTGGAAGCATGGGGGTACGTACGCATAATTGCTCCTTGGTATCTCAACAGCTACGAAACTGATGGACGAGTTGGGTTCAGGTTTCGGGAACTAGGTAATTTTCGATAACGGTTTCTGCCGGACAAATTATTCCGGAATGTCAGAGGGTCGTTGAACGTTGAAGGTCTCGGTGAGTTGAGTGATAAAGTTTTCAACTGCTGATGCGTAGTGGGGCTTTCAGACAAATCTCAGCCAATTTTTTGGACAGCTGAAAGACCCACACGATTATCAATTCCAGAAAATCACTGAAAGGACCCAACTCATGCATACGAACAGCGTAAACATTCAATAATCGATTTGCGTTTCCATCTTCCCGGCTCGGCACGCTCAATTGAAACCGTCCCAAAAGAAAGCCAGCTAATCTTAATCCCTAATCTTAAAGATTTTCTTAGCTTCGAACTCGATACCTGGTTGGCAGGCGACTTGTCCTTTGCCTGTCACTTTTCCTTCCTCCGTTACGTTGGGTAGTTATTTCACATTTGCCTACGTACCAGAACCAGAAGTGGCACCGAAAATTGGAACAAAATTTCCATTATGCAACAATTTCACGGCGAATAATAATTCCGATTTTGTTTCCTCTACTTTGAATAAGGGTGATGAGGGCGCGTGCAGTCTGAATCGGAATCTTTGAGTTCATTTTTACCAACCAACCGAAGGGAACCTAGAACAAAGCGTCGCATTTTTTTTTTCTCTGAGTCTTTCTCGAATTTCTAATGCACAGCCTGGTGCAACTTTCTGACAGCCGCACACGGCCAAGGTTCGTTCGTTCGGTCGGTCGTGTTATTGAAATTATCTAGCAAGCACCTTGTCCTTCGGTACGCCCCCTCAACATCGGCATAGATCGCGCCTGCCTGGGCCAACGTGTGTGATATATGCTGAATGCTGGTATTTGAGCAGCTGATAGATTTTTGATTACCTTTCCATCCGATACACTATATCCGCCGGGGTGTGTTGTGTGCCTGCGGATTCGGGAAATGAATCGGAATGTTGTGGCGAATGCAGGCAGGGAACAAGTTCGACAGTCAGCGCCTCTACCGGGCGCGATCGGACTTTCTCGGACAGGTGCGCTTGCTTAAGCTAGATCACGCACTTCGTCCTCGTCGTTGGCAGTAGCGCAGGGGGCTACGGTGCGTGTGCTGTATAATATAAGCAAACAATAGCAAATGTGGCACACGCTGCTTTAGCTGGCTTTGAGGACCTGGTAGGCAGAGGCAGAAGAAAAAAAAACAGATGGATAGTTCCTTCCGTTCCGTTGCAGTTTGTTGACAAAATGCAACACACTGAAATTATTTTTATTGCATTTGATTTGCAGGCAACTGATGTGGGCATCAGCTCTATGACATTTGCAAACTATACACAAACTCTGGTTGGTCCTCTGCTTATTTATTACCCCTATTTTTCAGCTGAAATAAAATTTTGATTTTGGAGACAGATACTGAAAAACCAAAACAACGGTGAGATATTAGAAGAATTTTCGAATTTTCAATATTATACCTTCGTTTCAACTTTACACGGTTTTAGTTTTGCGATAATTCTACTGTTTCTGCTGTTTAACTTGCGCAATTTTTATTTTTTAACAATTCAACTTTTCGACTCTTCAATTTGTATGATTTTTTTCTTATCAACTTTTTGATGTCTTGATTCTTTTTGACTGGTTTTTTTCTGTTCGAAATTTAGACTTTCCGAAATTTGAACCGCAACTTCTTTTCTTTCTTTTTTTTATTAGATTTTTGACTGTTCTATTCTTTTTCTAATTCTTTTCGTAGTTTTGGCTGTTTCGATTCTATGACTTCGATTTTTTGCTATTGGATTTTGCTATTAGACTTTTATTTCTTAAAGGATTTTCGTCATTTTTGAGACTAGTCAACTTTTCGTTGGTTTTTGCTTTTCGATATTTTAACTGTGCAAATTTTTTATCTCTGTCATTTCGGAATTTTACATTTATTTTTTTACAGTAAATTAAAGTAAAGCCTAGGCTTTCTAAGACTTGACCCTTCTTTATGGACAGACTTCGCAGACGATTATTTGAGTACGGCACAATTACGGAGCCAGTGCAACGTTACTATTGACTCTAGCAGCACCGATTTTGCGATAGTTTAAGTGCTATAATTTTTTAGCGCTTCGACGCTTTTTAACTCAGTTTTGTGTATTTCGATTTTGAATTTTTTCTGATTTTAACTGGACTGCAACATTTTCGTCTTGACTTTCCCTCAGCGGTAGAGTACTATATGTGAAACTCGGATCCAGTATTTCCTCGATGTTTACCAATAAATCTGGTGTGCCTCAAGGCAGCAGCATGGGGCCTTTGCTTTTTCCACTGTTCTTCAACGAACGCCGATGTTTTGAAACTATACGCTGCGTTTAGTGATATAGACGATTACCGTCGATTACAAGGTTGTATTTATTTGCCGATTGGTGTAGACAGAATTGACTCATTGTGAGCATACTAAAATATGAAGTTATTAATTTCCACCGCAGCAAAAACCCTATCCGCTTTAATTACACAATTAACCGTATTGAATTACCCAGAGTGGATCGAGTTAGTGACCTGGGTGTCTTGCTGGACACTTAATTAACATTTAATTGACACCGTGAATTGATTATTTCAAAGGCATCTCGACAGCTTGGATTTATTTCTATTATTGGATGAGACTTCAAGGATGTTCATTGTTCAACACTGTAATTTGGTTTAGTTTCCCAAGCAGATCACTTGGAATCTACGTATCGAACCTATCTACGTACCGATCTAGACACGATTGACCATAGGCGCAAAATGTATCAGGCGATATTTGTGGCTAAATTAATTGTAGAGTTATGCTGCGAGTTGGCATGAGCGAAGTTAGAGAGCAGATTCTCTCTCGAGGAGATGATACGCTACCGTTGGAACTTGGAATATACAGTCAGTTCTAAAGCTACCAGCAAACTGGTCTGTTTAGTTTCATCACGAGCTAAAAGAAATTCCTTTTCATAATTCGTTTATTCCTTGGCCGTTTCACTAATCAATGGTGAAATTGACCCTCCAAAATTGTTGTTCTTGCTGAATTTCCGGGTATCACAACGACCATTACGACGATCGACGGGTCTGCTACAAACTCCATTTCATCGAACGGCATTTTGATATGACGAACCAATCACGAAATGCAACCGGACTTTTTCGAAGGTGGAGGAACTATTTGAGCTCGGCGAACCATCGCACTTATTTGCACAGAAATTGAACAAATGTAATTTGTTATAAGATTTTATTTATTAGGACAATTTTTATGTCAGATGAAATACCCCAATAAATGTAAATGTAAATGCAAAGGACTATATATATGCGCGTTATTCCATAATTTAGATTCCAATTACCGTTAAGTAAATACCGTTACGTTACGCTCTACCAATTATGAATGAATTTTCATGTTTAAGATACCGAACGACCTATAATAGACGGGGTTTCCGTTATAGTTCTCTTTTATTTAATTAGTGAAAATTAACTAAAAGTTTCAAGGTCTAATATCCCTGTTTTTACCTTTGTTACACTATAACAAAGGTTTAAAAATTGGTCGAAAAACACAAAGTGCATCCGAAGCCCGGAGGGCCGAGTCACATATATCAATCGATAAAGTTCGACGAATTCAGCAATGTCTCTCTCTCTCTCTGTGTCTGTGTGTGTGTGTGTGTGTGTGTGTGTGTGTGTGTGTGTGTGTGTGTGTGTGTGTGTGTGTGTGTGTGTGTGTGTGTGTGTGTGTGTGTGTGTGTGTGTGTGTGTGAAGCTTGACTTTAGTCGTCTGTTTCTCGGAGATGGCTGAACCGATTCGTTTGCTATTACGCTTATTTGAAAGGTGTTATCACCTTGTAGATCATTATTGAATTGTTTTGCGGTCCGACATTTTGTTTAAAACTTATAAGCAAAAATGTAAAAAATACGTGACATGATTTTCTTCGGAACCGCTCAACCGATTTCAACAATTTTAGTATCAAATGAAGGCTCTTGCTACTGCAAATTTTTTGTGGAGAGTTTTATCGAAACAATCAAGCGGTTCAAAAGTTATGCTTAAAAATGTGCTTTTTCAAGGTGTCAATTAGTCGAACGTTTCTCAGAGATGGCCAAACCGATTTATGCGCTATTAGTCTCATTTGGTAGGTAATATAGCCTCATAGATCACTATTGATTTGTTTTTTGATTGGATGTTTAATTTGGAAGTTATGAGCAGTCGTGTACAGCACAATAAAATTTACAATTTTATTCATAACGATTTTAACCAGATAATTAATCAGATTTCAATTATTTTAGTATCAAACGAGAGGCCCTAGCGCTGTGAACATATCTGCTAAATCTTATTAGAATTGGCCTTACCAGTCAAAAGTTATTTGAAAAACATTGATGAAATTATTTAAGCAAACTTTACTGATATGAACCAAATAGAAAAAAACGCGATCATGTGCTCTTGCGCAAAAATGCTTAATTTTCCAGGTGGTGTGTCTTTGGAAGAGTTTATTTAAAATTTTCTACAGTATTAGGGTGACCGTAAATCTACCTATAAGGGTGTTACAAATTTTTGTTTTTTTGAATGCGTCAAAAAAGTACAGACAAAAGTTGTAGAACACAGTAAAATAAGCAACTTTGCTGTACATAGTAACTATCTACCTCTTGCTGGTTGCGAAGTGTAACGATTTTTTTTAAAATGCAGCGAAAATTGAAAAATTGAGATATTGAAAAGCGGCTACGTCACAATTTAGATAATCAATTTTTACACGTAAAAAAAATCAGTTAAAACGATCCTCTAGATACTGAGATACACGCATCGTCGATGAAAACATACAGGGGTTAAACAAAATGTTCGGGACAGGCAAAATTTTGATGAAATTGAAACGTCCATAATTTCCATAAAATTGGACATTTTTAGATGAAATCAATTGCATTCGACGGGAAAATCTTTCTAGTTTTTCTAAAATATTTCAAGATTCACAATAGTCAGCGGACAACGGAGATATTCCGGGTTATCTGGGGATATGTCAAAAACTGATTTTTTTCATCACGTGGATCTTTTCTGTCATGGAAATTTATTTTATATTCATATTTTATCCCAAAACTAGATTTCATTTCCAGTCGATTGGTCGGCGGAAGTGGTCGTTTCAGGAAATATTCGAAATCATAACAATATGGGTGTCAAACTTCAGGATTTTCAACCCTAGTAAATTTTTTAAGTTTGACATCCATGTTGGAATGGTATTGGTCATGCTTTAAAATGGTCATAAAGGTAAGACATTACTGGCAACATTTCCAGAACTGGTTCCTCTAAAATGGCCATATCTCGGTTGTTTCTCGTCAGATTTTCGTTCTTTTTCGACCAATCGACTGGAAATGAAATCTAGTTTTGGGATAAAATATGAAAATTAATAAATTTCCATGACAGAAAGAGATACAGGCGATTAAAAAAATCAGCCCAAGAACTTTGCACACGCTTTTTTGATTGATTTAAATAGTCTACAAATTTATCAGCAGATTACATACACATGCACATGTGGTGATGATAACTACCATTACTGCCCATAAATGCATAACAGTCCCATGCATGCGCGTAGCGCGAAGAAAATTTGTTCAACACTTTCAAGCTTGAAATTTCACAGCAATCCCGACCCGACCCGACAACGTCACTTTCAATTGCAAATCGTCACTCGACAATGAAGCAATCAAGCTTCGGTTGCAACAGAAGCAAAACCGCTTCGCTTCAAACCTGGCTTCAATCAGTGTCAGTAAAACAGGGTTCACTTCAGCATGACTATCGGTTTTAAAGTTTCATTTTCACTTTTCTATCAAATATTCAGTAGAAGTTCAATAACTTTTAACGCAAATGAAATGAATTTGAGTAACATTTCCTACATACGCATGTAACATTTAATTTTCGTGCGTGACTTTCAGTTGTCGTCACTTGGAACAGTCATCAACTTCAGCTGACGCTTGCTTGAAACGTTCTGTTCAATAAATGAAACCAGTCGCTTCATGTATCACGCGAAGATGAAAGAAAGTCAGCTTCATTTATTTGTTTCGACTATGCCGGATCCTGGCTTAAAGCACAAGAAAATTTGCAGGGCTGGTTGTACGATCCTCGTCATCGTCAGCAGCTTAGAGGCGGGATGGTTCGTGCTGTTTTAAGCTTCATTCAACTTGATTTTGGGTTACTCGTCGCCCATTTCGCAGGCGTTTCTGCAGTTATAATTTTTTCAATTTAAAAAATAAAAATTGTCGGTTAGACTCGGTCAAGCCATATCGCACGTTGAGTCCCTCTGTTCTGAGTGCCGGTCGTTTTCCTTACGACGTATCCTGTTCACCGTACCTTACCGACTATCGCCAAATCCGTTAGTAGTCTCCTCAAGTAGTGTCCTTTGATTCATACACTTGCGTCACTCTTCACTTCCAGCTTGTACTCCGCCAAATATTGTCCGCAAGGGCGTGTATGTCGTCAGTGCGCATTGTTAAATCCCTAAAAACTATCGGTCTAGTAGGGGGTTTGTACATTGTCAGCTTAGTACGGCGGCTTATGCCTCTTGATCGTACCGTATTGCGAAGGGCAAAGTAGACTCGATGTCCTGCTTGAATACGTCGCTGGACCTCCTCATTTGTTTTGTGTTGCTGTCCGCAGCCACCAGCGATCCCACATTCACGAACCCATCTACCACTTCAGGTTCGTCGTTGTCAACAATTACCGTCCGCGAAAAGCGCGCGCTGGTCTCGTTTGAGCCTCTATCATGTATGTATTTTGTCTTCGACGCATTTATTTTAAGCTCAATCCTCCTGGCCTGTGCTATCAGTCTAGCGCAAATGGCCTGCGCCATGATAATGCTTCTGGCTTTAATATCAAAGCGCATAGCTTGCGTAGTTTGCTACAATTATTGAAAATCAAGCTTTTTGGTTGGATATCTGCTTGTCGAGTTACCCCCTCAAGAGCGATCTTGAAAAGCATGCAGGATAAGTTGTCAGATGTTTCGACCCTGGCCGCGTCTCCAAGAGACTCGATCCTATGGACTCTTACAGCCTTTCCCAGCCGAGATTCGAACATACATGCCTCGATGCCAACTTAGAGGCAAAATTTCTCTTATTTCTCTTATTTTATTTCAATTCTATTTTTCTTTGTCAAATGAAAAACACTCAATTTCAACCTGAATAGCTTTTAACTGA
Source organism: Sabethes cyaneus (assembly GCF_943734655.1). Classification (NCBI taxonomy): domain Eukaryota; kingdom Metazoa; phylum Arthropoda; class Insecta; order Diptera; family Culicidae; genus Sabethes; species Sabethes cyaneus. The sequence continues at coordinate 144,554,344 of NC_071353.1, read as the reverse complement.
AAATATTCTCCATTTCTTGAATAAACTGCATAAGTTTAGGCTATATTCGATTTTTTTTGTAAAAGCCCCCCCCTCCCAAGAAATTTTTCTGGCTACGCCCCTGGTCCCATGTATTTTCACCACTTTGGGGATAAGCCTGGGGATAATCTTTAAATTGTTCATCCTTTCAATATTTCAAACAGTAATGTTATGTTTGTTCCTAAAATTTTGAAAATATTATTAAACTATGTCAGTCACAAATAAACGCATAACAGTCTCAGTAGTGAAAATATAGCAATAAATATCTGCTTTTAGGAAATGACTGGACCGATTTGACTGTATAACTACCAAACGCAAAGTTTTGTGGCCTAGAATAATTCTATTGAACAGAATTTGGAACGGATGTACGGTTCCGAAGATATGTCTGGAACAAGTTCCGGAATATATGAAGCTTGGACATAGAAGCACCTTGAATCATAACAAACCCGTCATGCGACACCTGCAAGTACACGTATTGCAAAACTAGACCATTGGTAGTTGTAAAAAATGTTCAAGACATCATCGACCACGTTTGAATACGTCCAGGAACGTACCCGATCGAGGATAAATTTCTGAATTGAACTAAAATAAAACTTGTGACATCTTTAGGTGCTCAAAATTTCAAAAGTAGTTCATTTGTCGTCATATAAAGTGTCCAGGATTACATTGGCTACAGCCGGACACGTTCTAGGAATGTTCCGAATACTTCCAGGAAAATGGCTAGTTTCTAACTTAAACCAAACCCCAGAATGCGACCACCCTATTAAGGCGGAACCGAAAGTGGCTAACGTTATTGTGTTAGTGCGACAAACACTGTACTGTACATCTCATGTGTTCGTTAAAAACCTAAACGTTTATTTGAATATTGCATTAGTATTGGTAATATATGTCAAATAGCGGAGCTTGCAAAAATATACAGCTGATCCGCAGCCAACCGCACTGACTACAAACATCCCGAAGAAGGGTTTGTTTTCTTTATCAAGGCATTCCGATTCAATCAAAATTAACAGCAGCAACTGAAGAATGCGTAGGATCACTAGGATGTTTAATTAATCCGCTTGCATCGGACTGCGTTTTTGATTCCTGCGTTTGCGTTTTGTTTGTTTACCTAACTCTAAGCTCATCGATGCGGCGAAAGTTGAAAGCTCTTTAAAAGCTCATTGATGTGACGAAAGTTTGATACTGTGTTGCTGCTTTTTCGGAAATCGCTAGTTCAACGAAATATGTGCGCAACCAAATATCTATTAACTAATTCCAAATTATACATTGGTCGCTTTTATGAACACGTAATGATCGATATGATCAGTTAAATTTATTTTCCATTAGCAATTATGTTTTGCTGAGCGTTTATTGATACATAGCAGATCGATAAATTGAATTACAAGTTTTAGGAAATTATAACAGCGCTGGAAGCACTGATTACGTGGCGAAAGCGTACTCTGCCAATACAGATGCATTTTTAAGGTGCAAAACAATACATGCTTCGAATGGTAGCCATTTACCCAGCCATCTTTGAGCCACTTTCGGTTTCCCCTTAACTCAAAATAACAAATTACAAATAAAAGGAAAACATTTTTGGATTGCTTTGAAATATATTTGTATAATATAATCAGTATATTACATAGACATGCGTATTGTATTGATGATAACTACCATAGTGTTATCAAAAAGCTGAATTATGTTCCGAAGGCGTGTCGAATCCTAACTCAAATGACCAATGAGATGGTATAATAAAGGTTCCTTTCACCAATAGGTGGATTAAATCGGGTTTTTCGAACCAATTTGAAAGGTAAGTATAGTATAGTAGGTAGCAGACATAATTCATAGTGTTTTTTGATTCATGCTTAAAAAAAGGAAGTTTGATTTGACAAAATTTGTTTGAGTTCTAAGGTTTCGTTAAAATTCAACGTAAAAGTAAACTTTCCATTCCAACCAGGGCCTTTCCCTTTCAGAGTCTCGACCGTACGAAACTCAGGCAGAACTGTTCCGTTCCGGATCCACGGCCTCTAACGGAGAGATGATTTATTTCTATCCTAATGCAAATATTGAAACGGGGACTAACGGAACCGATGTTCCACCGGCCGGCGTGTTTCGATGCTACGATTGTAGTCTAACAGTACTTTTTTTTCTTCTATTCCTCTCTGACTGCCAGCCAGTCGAGCAACGCTTGTCAATCGGAACCTTTGTCATCGGATGGCGCTAAAAGCGTGGGCGGGTTATGTTTGCTTGCTATTTTTTTTTTATTTTTGCAGTTTTTACATCTTTCCTGTATAGACCTCAGTTCAGGTTCGTAGGTGCTGGCATGAGGATGACAAAAAACGAAGAGGAAACTCTCCGCACCTTCCGTTATTCTAACGGAATAGTTACGGTCCTCGATCGGGTAGGTACCTACTGCCTAGGGAAAAGGGTGCAACTGTGCAAAAGGTGCAAACTTCGGTTCCGATCGATCGATAGAGAGTGATTGACAGTCACCGCCAGGTGACAAATCAAAATTCCTCTTGGATTAGCTCTTGGCAGAGGGATTTTGAACGGGCGTCTCTAACGGAATCTATCATTTTGGTGCGTTCCGAAGGGAATGTTTAAATTTTTCGGTAGCTGCTTGCTTTGAAAAGCTAAGACACCACCCTCGGGGGTTCACTTTGGCGGATGTCTTTGCGGAAGACCGAAATCTCTGGATTTTTAAAGCATTTCGAAGCTTGAGAACATGAAAGCCAGAGGCTAGCCGTGCCGCAGAACAGAGGCTTGTTTCGTTCGGTCAATTGGGCAATCATTTCTCACCGCGATGGGACAAATACACCAGCAGTGAAGTGGCCAGTGCAGTGGTCAGGTTCAACGTGCTACGCACTAAAATATGCAAATTGCATAATAGGCCGTGCATCTTAATCAGCTGTGGTGGAGTGCGTTCACTCGGCCGGCTTATCGCAGGCAACATGGATTTTCTTTGTAGCGAAAAGCTGTTACAGGAAACACGTTTTATCCCACAGCCTACTGTGTTACCTACTACTGTTCGTGTTCGATCATCATTGGCGGATGCTAAACTGGTTGTCTTTGATGGACCGAAACAGAGTGGCATGGCTTGTGGCGTAACTCCAGGAAGCTGATTTCCTTTTTTCTGTGAGGTAAAAGTCCTTACATCACTGTCGTTGTTAAAGAAAGTAATTAACATAAAAACCTTTCTCACTCAAAAGAAACTAATGTTTTGGTAATGCAAGTTATAAATTGCCAGAAAAGTTATTTAGTTCCTATTTCTTACCTTTGCAAATGACTCTAGAGTAAGACTAGGAATTTACAGTTCCTAAATTTGGTTTTTTTGCAAGGACACACATCACATTGATTAATAATTTTGATCACTAAAAACTTGACTTCTGTCGCGAGAAAATTTACTGTGCACTCGATTGCTTCAACTTTGTTTGGAAACCATGACAACGGTGTTTCGCTACCATTTCACTCTGATGGAGAAATTTGGCTACCATCACATGACCTAGCTGCACCCCCTTTGTCACCTACCCCCAGTTGGCCACATTTACCGCAAAACCGGTCGGTCAACCGGCCTGTCTGCGATATCGTAGCATAGCTGCCAATCTAGAAATGAGTTACTGATAACATATCAGCGGACAGGACGACAGGATCGCGGCATTGCGTGTGTTCTCTGCTGCTGCTACCTTCCCCATTGACCACAGGTTTTTTTTGCTTCTCCGGCTGATGACTGTCAGCGGGCACCCATGGGCAAGCTTTCACGTGTAGCGAGCCTTCGATCGATCGGTCCTTCCGTGACCCTCTCGGTAACTGTGCACATCACCCCGTTGGCGACAGTGGACGCGTCCTGGGCGCGCGGCTATAATTACGCATAATTGTTATGAACCGAAATGCGCGACTATTTATTCGACTTTCTTCCAACTTCGGGGCAACAACCAACGCGACGGGGTGATCAATCGACCTCGGTCCGTTCCGTTCGGTCCACCGCGCGCTGCGTACGGAAGCGATTTCGTTGGAGAAATGCTCGAAGAAAGTTGATCACTTATGAGCATAAACGCATAATTAAATCGAAAATTTTCGGTAAAATTTGCGAGTCGAAAACCTTACGGTAGATGAAGTTTAACCCAGGAAAAGGGGGGGGGGGGGGACAACACCACCCGACCCGTATGAGTATGGGTACATACATAAAATTACAGTAATTAATGTTATCGGCATTTGGTGCGCTGTTCAGGTGAAAAAGTTGCATGCCGGAATGGCTGATAAAGCCGTCGTCTAGTAGCGATCGCGGTCGATCATCTGCACCGGCAGATGCTAGGCTGCGCAAGCTGCGAAAACCGCAAAATTGCCTCAGATCCTGACGTGCTGATTAATTTGTGCCAAATGATACAAATTCATCACTGATCGATCCTAAATAGCTCTATCCGATGGCCGTCACGCAACAAAAAAGAAAAGACCCGGGATTACAAGGACGCGCGCAGCGCGGTCAAACCGGAAATAGCCTATAGTGAGCATCCCTGTAATTTTCTAGTTCCATTTCGGGCCAGCTAGGAAACCATCGATCTTGGTGTGTTGGCCGACTTGAGGCGGTCACGAAACCGCAAATTACCGAACCAAAACCGGGCCGGGCAGCAGATCGATTGATTGGCGAGCTGCATTTTGGACAGTTTTCAGGTTCCGGAGTGTGCAATTACCGGCGGTGCCATTTAGAGAGCAGGATCCTGCAATTAAGGGGTGAACTTCACGCGCCCAAAACCGAGAGAGAGAGGAATGCATGCTAACCTGCTAACCTTGCGTTTGCGAGTTCGGATTGCGCGCAGGTCAAACCGGCCGCCGGCCGGCCGACGATCGAGGGCGGAGCACGGAAACCCATCCTTTTGTGTTGTGCTCGGTTTCGTCTCTCGTGGCGCTGTGAGCTGCTTTAAACTGGTGCAGTCAAACCATTTGCAATGATGATCCTCTCTTGGCTAGTTGCCTAAGCGCACAGCCTCCGAAGGTACGGGTCATCCTTTTTAAGGTCTAAATAATAATAAAAATATTGTTATTAGTGATAATGATAGTAATAAGGGGAAAAAAAATGTTGCATTCGTACGACGGATTTCGATTTCTTTTCTGCTCCTTTGTCGTCCAGCAGGAAATTTCCAATGAATCGGAATTCGCGCTGAGAGAATGGACGCTCCGGGGGAAAAAAAAGATCTGGATGAGGGCGTGAATAGTAATAAAATATCAATAACTAGCCAGTGAGTGCGTTGCTATGATCCGAGATCAAGCGTGCCGCTTCGGCTGGAACGCCGTCCGGTTTCGTTTGAGCCCCGGTAGATGTCACTGACTGGCATGGCGTGGTCAAAGGTTATAAAGCAAGCACGAAAACGAAAACGCTGAAAATCCATAGAAAGGATCGCGCGAATCAGAAGCTGGAAGTCATAAATCAAACGCTTCTTCCCGTGCGTCGTTGGCTCCCGACCGATGGTTCGTATCGAATCGGGGATCGGGATCTGAGCGCGTTAAAATTAGTATCATTAAAATTCGATTTATTGCTAATCCCGCCGAGTGGGCTCTTCCCGGTGGAGTTTTGTAGCCAGAACGCGACGGGGATTTGGAACCGGCTATTATCCTAGTCAAATTCGGTTATTTTCTAGGAATTACATAGAATTTACGGTGAAAGATTCCTTCCTGGGAAGGCTTGGAAAAATATGAATTGTCGTTGAAAATTGCGTGGCATTTTTTTTCAGATCCAATTTTTGTTTCACTCAATTCATTGAACTGTTTTTTTAGTGCGAATTTAATGTGTGTCAACCGTTTCTGGTCAATTTAATAGCTGCTGGCTGACGAAATCACCTTGTTTTACGAGCGATAAGTACATGTTACCTTCGTATCGGCACTTGCATCGGGTGGTACCTACTTAAATTCGTTCCAAATAAAAAAACGAAAAACATAAACAGGCTCTTCTCGTACTTTGCGTAAGCTTATTTTCTTTTACTATTTAATTATACTGCCTAAACAACTCATCGTGGTGACGCGATCAGGTCGGCTTGAATGAAATCATTACCATCGGTTTGTTTGACAAAATAGTCCGCAGTTCAGTGGCTGCTGGAGCAACCAACACAATATACTTACATCATACCGTATTGCTTGGAAAATGAGTTCTTGGTCCAGTGTTTTCATTTATTGTAAAAACTATGCATGTAGCTTTGGTCAACTTGGGAAAATTGGTATAGATATATGAAATTAGGAAATGAATAATTGATTTCGACGAGCTAAATTTAAATAAGTAGCTTGATATACTTAAGTAAAAAAAATTTCAACGAAAAAGCATGTTTTACAGTTTCTTCTATTACTATTCTATATTTATTTATTGTTATAAGGTTAGCTTAAACAATTTTTTCCAAAGTTCAAATCTTAATTTTAAACTGCAAAACACATAGGTATTTATGAAGTTTGGACTCCTAAAGTTTGTCAGTTGATACTAAGAGATTACTGCTAAAAAACTATTGGCCTGTTGAAGTAGGTTCTTTTGAAAAAGTACCCGAGAAATACATCACACACACCCCCACAGACGCTCAAGGTGAAAGGGAGAACAATATGCACGGCTCCGTAAAGTAAGGAATGGCCCTGAGCTGAAGAGATCACGAGAAAACGTCGTGAAAATTAGGCATACACACAGAGACGATAGAGTGAGAGAGAGAGAGTGAGTAAGAGATAAAGAGAGAGTGAGAGAATAATAATGAGTGATAAAGTGAAAGTGTGAGAGATTGAATATGTGAGAGAGTGATAGGCAGACAGGACAGGACAGGACAGGACAGGACAGGACAGGACAGGACAGGACAGGACAGGACAGGACAGGACAGGACAGGACAGGACAGGACAGGACAGGACAGGACAGGACAGGACAGGACAGGACAGGACAGGACAGGACAGGACAGGACAGGACAGGACAGGACAGGACAGGACAGGACAGGACAGGACAGGACAGGACAGGACAGGACAGGACAGGACAGGACAGGACAGGACAGGACAGGACAGGACAGGACAGGACAGGACAGGACAGGACAGGACAGGACAGGACAGGACAGGACAGGACAGGACAGGACAGGACAGGACAGGACAGGACAGGACAGGACAGGACAGGACAGGACAGGACAGGACAGGACAGGACAGGACAGGACAGGACAGGACAGGACAGGACAGGACAGGACAGGACAGGACAGGACAGGACAGGACAGGACAGGACAGGACAGGACAGGACAGGACAGGACAGGACAGGACAGGACAGGACAGGACAGGACAGGACAGGACAGGACAGGACAGGACAGGACAGGACAGGACAGGACAGGACAGGACAGGACAGGACAGGACAGGACAGGACAGGACAGGACAGGACAGGACAGGACAGGACAGGACAGGACAGGACAGGACAGGACAGGACAGGACAGGACAGGACAGGACAGGACAGGACAGGACAGGACAGGACAGGACAGGACAGGACAGGACAGGACAGGACAGGACAGGACAGGACAGGACAGGACAGGACAGGACAGGACAGGACAGGACAGGACAGGACAGGACAGGACAGGACAGGACAGGACAGGACAGGACAGGACAGGACAGGACAGGACAGGACAGGACAGGACAGGACAGGACAGGACAGGACAGGACAGGACAGGACAGGACAGGACAGGACAGGACAGGACAGGACAGGACAGGACAGGACAGGACAGGACAGGACAGGACAGGACAGGACAGGACAGGACAGGACAGGACAGGACAGGACAGGACAGGACAGGACAGGACAGGACAGGACAGGACAGGACAGGACAGGACAGGACAGGACAGGACAGGACAGGACAGGACAGGACAGGACAGGACAGGACAGGACAGGACAGGACAGGACAGGACAGGACAGGACAGGACAGGACAGGACAGGACAGGACAGGACAGGACAGGACAGGACAGGACAGGACAGGACAGGACAGGACAGGACAGGACAGGACAGGACAGGACAGGACAGGACAGGACAGGACAGGACAGGACAGGACAGGACAGGACAGGACAGGACAGGACAGGACAGGACAGGACAGGACAGGACAGGACAGGACAGGACAGGACAGGACAGGACAGGACAGGACAGGACAGGACAGGACAGGACAGGACAGGACAGGACAGGACAGGACAGGACAGGACAGGACAGGACAGGACAGGACAGGACAGGACAGGACAGGACAGGACAGGACAGGACAGGACAGGACAGGACAGGACAGGACAGGACAGGACAGGACAGGACAGGACAGGACAGGACAGGACAGGACAGGACAGGACAGGACAGGACAGGACAGGACAGGACAGGACAGGACAGGACAGGACAGGACAGGACAGGACAGGACAGGACAGGACAGGACAGGACAGGACAGGACAGGACAGGACAGGACAGGACAGGACAGGACAGGACAGGACAGGACAGGACAGGACAGGACAGGACAGGACAGGAAACGTCGAAAATTCAAACCTCAACAAATCAAAAAATCAAAGGGGTTGTGTACAAGACACGACTGCATATGGAGGTGACGTAGGACTACGTAAGTCTCTTTGTAGTATAGTAGCATGTATCCGTGCATGTAATCATTCAATGCTTGTTGTATATTTGCTATATGCAGCATATATACATGCTACATACGTTGTCTATAACACTTATCAAAGTAATGAAATATTATTCGTTCAATTCTCAAAAGATTTCTGAGCTATTTCTATATGTATTTAAAAAAAACAAACTAGCAAAATCCAGAACGCAAACTATTGCTTTCCTGCTACCTTACGAAAATTTAAGATTGTTTTTATTGCCAATGGTTCCCCCACGTTGAAGGGATTTTACCAATACAATCCCATTTTATCAACAGCACATCTTTTCACTACACTTCCAATAAAACGTCAAACAAGCGTATCCATACAGAATCATATTATAACCGAACACTACAGCAGTAGCGCACTTTTCCAACACGGATATCAAATTCGCCTAAGTTTAATCGTCTCGCCGTACAGAATTTGCAATCTGTTGGGGCAATGGATTTTAGTTATTTTTTCTGGCACACTTCCCTAACACAGACATCAAATTGGGGTAGGTTAAATCGCGTTCGTAAGAAATTTGTTGTCACTCTTTCTGGTGTACTTCCCAAGCAAGGACATCAAAATGGTCTAGGTTCAATCGCGGTGTCAAGAAATCTTGTTGATATGAGGCAACTTTGCCACTTGTTTTGGCTTACTTTCCAAGCACAGATATCAAATTGGTATAGGTTTAGATCGTCGTAAAGAATCTTCCAACCGATCACGAAGTTTGGATTTCCAGTTGGACAATGCTTTATTATTTTCAATTTTTCAATAGTACGTACTTTGAAATCAATAAGTTTTATTATGGGTGTGGATGCGTAGAAGATTTTCCGATCGATTGGTGTAAAAATATTTCAAATCGACTTGGAAACCACTAAGCTATTAACGCTCATTAACGCTTTTTCGATTTTTTGGAATGACACCCTATCCCAAACCTTGCCGTAAGACGTAGTCCTACGTCAAAAACCATGCAGTCATGAGGCTGATAAGTTAGAAAGCTAAAAGGTTGGTAAATCGAAAAGTTTGAAAGAAGAAAAGCGAAATAGTGGAAAAATGAACAATAAGGTGCGTTAAAAGGACGAAAATGCACAGACTGAAACATTGAATGCTCAAATTGTTGAGAAATTGAAAAGAAAAAACTAATTAGCTGGAAACAGCACAAAAACTGGAATATAAGAAACAAAAACGAGTTGAAGAATTGCAAAGTTCAAATGCCGAAAGCTTAGAAAAGTTGAAAGTCAAAAAGTTTCGAAAATATAAAAGAGTTACGCTGTATGAAACAAATGACAGAAAAATGAAAATTTGAAAGCTTGAAAGTCGAAAACACGACAAATTGAAGAGCAAATTGGAAGTATAGAAACATCAAAAAGTCTAACAACGGGATGAAGAGAAACCAGAAAGTTGAAAACTTTTAAAGTCAACAAGTCAACATGTCTAAACACTAAAAGTCCAAAAATTTGACACCCCAAAATCAACCGAAAAGTTCAAATGTTAAACAGTCGAACTATTGTAAAATATACTCAAAAGAAAGACAGAAGAACAGAAATCTAAAAGTAAAATAGTTGGATAGCCAAAAAGTCAAATCCATGAAAAGTTAGCATTTCGAGAAGTCGGAAAACCGAACAGCTGACGAGTTGAAAGGAGAGCTGGCTGGAAATCTAGAAACCCCAAGAATTAGAAAAGTAAGCCTATCAAAAGGTCAGAAAGCTAACAATTTCGAAAATTTGTTAAGAAAAACTTTGAAAGGCTGGGAATCTGGTAGGCCGAAACGTAAACATAAACCTGCACAAACCAGACAAACAAAAAATCGAAAAAAAAGGAACAAGATTGTCGAAAGTACATAAGCCTGAAAATCTGAAAGTTTAAAAGTCGTAATATGAAAGAACAGTGAATTTTTTTAAGAAAAAATAGTAAAAAATCGTATGCTCGAGAGAAATCTGTTAAATAAATGGAAAAGATCTTTTTTGAACACCTCAATTTAGTACAAAATCAGCAGACAATGATCTCGCTCGATTCAATGATAGGAATAGCTTTCTTTGTCATCTGATATATACTGATACTGATAGAGTGAACAGAAGATCGCAAAGGCTTTTGTTATGCTGCTTCAATATGGTTCTGAGCAGATTAGGTATAAAAGGCGCTTATTATTGCCAGTCGAATGAGTAGAAATAAAACTGTCGTACAATCCGTATCAAACCGTGTGCATCGAGTGATAAAAGGCAGATCGAATAATATAGCTTCAAACCCTAACACTTCGAGTGACCAATTCCAAGGAAAGAAATCCAGCAAAATCGAAATGCCAAACATCGAATCGAAAAACTAGAACAGCAAACCAGACGAAAAACTGGAAAAATAAGAATAAAAGAATAAATAAAAGTAGAAAACATGACAAAAAACTAAGTGTTGTCTTAACTAAGGCGAGCAATAGAAATTATGTTTGTGTCCAAAAATCAGTCGAGAAGGGAAACTTGAGGTGATAGATTTAATGATTAATAGAAAGATAAAAAGTCGGAACATAAAATATTAAAAAAGCTTATAAAATGTTTAGTCGTAAAATGAAAACATCGAAACCTCTAAAAGCTTAGTAGTGTAAATTTCGCATCGGTCTGAAATCGAAAAGTTGGAAAATTAAATGAAAGATAGAATAAAAAATTGAAAAATTCGAAACGTTTAGTAAAAAAGTCGATAAGATCAGTATAACAGAAAAGTTCAATTATCAGAAAATGGAAACAGAAAGTTTTGAAATTGAAAAGCAGAAACAGTAAAAAGTCGAAAATTCGAAAGGTGAAGAGCTAAAGAGTCAATAATTTGAAAAGTCGTCGAGTGATAAAAGTATCGAAACAAGAAAAAGCACTGAAGTCGAATGGTCGTGAAAAAGAATAGCAGCAAAATTAAAAAGTCGAAATTTTCAAAAAAAATAACAGTCGAAAAAGACCGTCTTAGTAGGATCTAAAAGTAAAGAATTTTTTTTAATCATGAAAATTTCTTATGAGAGAAAGTAAAAAAAGCGGTAAATTCATAATGTAAAAAAGAAGGTAAGAAGGTTGTAAATCTCTAGGTCCTTTCCTTATAAAGTTATCACTTATTTAAGCTTTATTTTTCCTTAACTTCACGAGCCAAAAGCGATAACATTGCAAGGAAGAGATTTGCAATCTTCTGCAAAACCGTGTATTTTGAGTCCTTCAATAATCGCCTAGAACCATATATTCCTGTAAAATGCAACCAACATAAGCTAAGTATAAAAAACTAATTTTTAAAGAATTTCCAAAGAAAATGCTCTATAGCTCTGCACTCGATAGAGATAGAAATGTCATTTCTTTAGCAAAATTGTGTATCTTTATATTTTCTATAACTTTACCGAAGAGACCATGTGTCTATCTACGAACACAAACAAATGGACGTGTATCGAACGTTTCGCGAACGCGAAATACATAAAACCTATGCTTGCCGTACACTTATTTGGGTGACTGGGGACGAGCTGACCCCATCCAAGTTTATGGTACTCGACTTAAGCTTTAAGATGACGCGCGGATTTCATTAACCCACTTGCCCCATTTTACCCCATGGGCTCGTGAAGCTATGGAAATTTAAAGCTTGAATATGCGATAACTCAGCAAGTAAAGGTCCAAAAGATTTGCGGTCTTCTGCAAAAACGTGTATTTTGAGAGCTTCGATAATTGCCTAGAATATTGTATGCTTGTGAAATGCAACAAACAAAAGCTAAGTATGAAAAACCAATTTTTAAAGAAGTTTTAAAGAATATGCCCTATAGTTCACCACTCGATAAAGATAGAAATTGTATTTCCTTAGCAAAGTTGCTGGTTTTTACAATATTCACAACTTTGCCGAAGAAATTATGTCTATATTTTCTAACACAAAACAGTTATATTTTTATTTTCATTATAGTACGCAATGACGAAATTTTGATAGTTTTAGATTAAGGGGGATATTCATATGAACAAAAGTGCTGAAGACCATAAGTGATAAAATGAAAGCAAAAGACACTAGGAAAACAGTTTCCCTGTTCGCCCTTTTGGGCCACTGCACAGTGGTTTAAAATGCGTAAAACGCGAACCTCAGCATTTTCAAAGGGAAAACGTGATGAAAAGCTACACTATTATTAGCACAGTTGTTGTATATCATTAAAGCCAGCTTTTTACAGGAATAAATTTTTGATTAATCCACCCTGAAGGGAGATAAAAAAATATTTTTTTAATTATTCGAAAAAACAAAATATGTTCTTCGGCAAACTTGTAGAAAATAATATTTAGTCTACAGTATGTTTTGTATGAACAACACCTAAAAACTAAAAGAATATGCTTTACTCTTTTTAATGATATTTTGAAGGCCCACTATGTTCTAAAAAGTTGCTTATATTTTAAAAACACACCATTTTACTGAACATGTCATAATAATATCTAGAAGCAGCTCCTGTGCAAGAAAGAGAACCAATTTACTCTTGTGTGCACACACTTTTGCAATATATTTAAATATTCATGATGAAAAAGAGACCTGGAACTGTTGTAGCTCTCTTTTTCATATACTCTCACTAGAGTTCACTCGAAAAAGAGCTATTGTAAATACCCGAATAAAAATGTATAGCGGAAAAACATTAAATTTCACTGTTACAAACATTGAAAAACTTCGAAAAACCACATTGAAACAGTGAAAATCTTTGTAAAAGTTACACCGAAGTTACCATGAATATCGCGGTTTTCACAATAAATTTCAATGGAAACCGCCAATTTTACAGCGAATAAGGGGGTGATTAAGTGATGTAACACTAAATTTTTCGGCCTTTTCCTATACAAATAAAAACCAAAAACAGTAAAATTTGTGGTACATTCACTATAACCCGAATAAAAATGTATAGCAAAAAAACATTAAATTTCACTGTTACAAACATTGAAAAACTTCGAAAAACCACATTGAAACAGTGAAAATCTTTGTAAAAGTTACACTGAAGTTACCATGAATATCACTGTTTTCACAGTACATTTTAATGGAAACCGCCAATTTTACAGCGAATAAGGGGGTGATTAAGTGATGTAACACTAAATTTTTCGGCTTTTTCCCATACAAATAAAAACCAAAAACAGTAAAGTTTGTGGTACATTCACTATAAGTTTTACACTGTTTTACAACGAAGTTACAATGAAATTTAAGATAAGTTCTGCAAAAAAAATTGTAGGCTTTCGGATTATTAGGACAAAATAAAACCGGCTGATTAATTACGGTATTTCATGTTTTTGAAAAGGTATGATGACAATGAATTTGATAGGCTTCGAACTATTATGATTTTCGAGCCGCATTCATCGCTCATATTAGGAAAGTATTAGAGGTCAGTACACCTACTTACACAAATTCCGCTTTTTCCCATTTACGCCTTATCTCTATCTGTTAGATCCTATCGACTCTTTATTTCATTACTGTCTTCTATCGTTCCCTCTGTCAATTGTAAACACCCTTATTCTTTTTTTCGTTCGAATGACATTCATTCGAAAGTTAAACCAATTCGTATTCTTGTTTTCGTTCGAATCAATTCGAACATTCGAACGCCCCCTTCCTTTTGCTCATACGAATATGAGAATAGTGCTTCCCGATTCGTTCGAAGCAAACTATTCGTACGAATGCAGGATCCGGCCGTAAACAAGAATAAAGGTGAACATCTACCGTTATAAAAACTTAATTATATGCCTGACACCTCATTCGATGTCAAGACGTACACAACGAGGTTGGTCTATTTCATAGGAACGGATTCTTTCCCCGAACACCCGCGTTAAGAATCGCGGCTAATATGTTGACAGACGAACAAGTAAGTCGCAAGCGCCTGCATAGTGTCGTCGTCCCGTCAGTAAAACGAATTAGATTAAACTTCTGGCTTGTCGGTTTCTACAGTAGATGGAGGAAGAGACACAATTTGTGTGTACAAATAACTCAACCTGCCAAGGATTGGACCTTAGATAGATTATTTCCTGCTTCGAAACAATTTGCATTGTTGCCGAATTATATGAAAAAATTTCCAAGAACGGTACAGTGAAGTTACAGCATAAAGTGTTGTAAACAGTAAAATTCATTGTAATCGTAAAGTTTTTACATTAATATGAAAAATTTTCTAAGAACGGTACAGTGAAGTTACAGCATAATGTGTTGTAAACAGTAAAATTCATAGTAACCGTAATGTTTTTACATTAATATTCGTTATGCATTTCTACCTGGGAAGTTTTACACTGTTTTACAACGAAGTTACAATGAAATATAAGGTGAGTTCTGCAAAAAAAATTGTAGGCTTTCGGATTATTAGGACAAAATAAAACCGGCTGATTAATTACGGTACTTCATGTTTTTGAAAATCAATGAATTTGATAGACTTTGAACTATTATGATTTTCGAGCCGCATTCATCGCTCATATTAGGAAAGTATTAGAGTACACCTACATAAACTAATTCTGCTCTTCCCCATTCACACCTTATCTCAATCTGTTAGATCCTATCGACTCTTTGTTTCATTACTGTCTTCTATCGATCCCTCTGTCAATTGTAAAATCTTCCGTTATAAAAACTTAATTATATGCCTGACACCTCATTCGATGTCAAGACGTAGAAGCAACGAGGTTGGTCTATGCCATAGGAACGGAGCATTTCCCCGAACACCCGCGTTAAGAATCGCGGCGAATTATGTTGACAGACGAACAAGTAAGTCGCAAGCGTCTGCATACTGTCGTCGTCCCGTCAGTAAAACGAATTAGATTAAACTTCTCGATCGGTGGATTCTACAGTAGACGGAAGAAGAGACACAATTTGTGTCTACAAATAACTCAACCTGCCAAGGATTGGACCTTAGATAGAGATGATTTCCGGCGGCCATTTGCTTCGAAACAATTTGCATTGTTGCCGAATTATATGAAATTTTTTTCAAGAATGGTACAGTGATGTTACAGCATAAAGTATTGTAAACAGTAAAATTCATTGTAATCGTAAAATTTTTACATTAATATGAATATATTATATGAAAAATTTTCCAAGAACGGTACAGTGAAGTTACAGCATAAAGTGTTGTAAACAGTAAAATTCATAGTAACCGTAATGTTTTCACATTAATATTCGTTATGCATTTCTATGCGGGATGCCCTGATAAAAAAATATCGATAAGATGTTGAAAATGACAGTATTCGAGAGATGATTTTGCCCCGAAAAAACTAAGGGATACTAATGAATTTACCAGGATGTGGATAGCAAAATGTCACCCTTTCATATGTTTATCATCTACAACTATTGACCACTTTCCGAGATATTGTGGTATGAAAAAGCACTATTTTTCATCAAAAAAATCATGAAAACCTGCATAAAACTATGTTCAGCAAAATGGTGTGTTTTTAAAATATAAGCAACTTTCTAGAACAAATAAGCCTTCAAAATATCATTAAAAAAAGTAAAGTGTATTTTTTTTAGTTTTTAGGTGTTGTTCATACAAGACATACTGTAGACCGTTTGTTTAAAGAGATAGAGCCAAAGTATCTTCGACAATATTTCTCTAAATTTTATTTTCTACAAGTTTGCCGAAAAACATATTTTGTTTTTTCGAATAATTAAAAAAATAATTTTTTTATCTCCCTTTAGGGTGGATTAATCAAAAATTTATTCCTGTAAAAAGTTGACTTTAATGATATACAACAACTTTGCTAATAATAGTGTAGCTTTTTATCACGTTTTCTCTTTGAAAATGCTGAGGTTTGCGTTTTACGCATTTTAAACCACTGTGCACTGTGCGGCGGAATACGATCTTCTGCTGTTTTGCTGGATAAACTTCGCAGCCAGAAAAATTGAAAAACGAACACATTAAAATTTGAATTACCGATTAGTTCAAAAGTCGGAAGAGCAGAATACTTAATTGTCAGAATTCCTAGATAGATTATTCGCAGGGTTGAAAGGTCTCGAAAAGTCGAAAAATTAAATTTGAAATAATCTAAAAGTTTGAAGTGGAATAACTGGAAACATTAAAACGTTTAAAAATTGACTTTAAAGTGAAAAAGTTAAAAATTAAACAAAAAAATCAAATCTACAGCGAAAAAGAGAAACTGAAAAGTTGTGTAAGGTCGAATTATGGTAAAGTAGAAGGCAGAAAAGTCAAATCACCAAGTAATCAAATACACTGAAATCGCCTTTTGCGCGGTTTGTTTTTTACGCGAATTTCGGAATTTACAACACGGATGTGCTCAATTAGTCTAATTTTTCGCGTAGTGCTGAAGTCCACAAAAATTTTTTAAGCGAACTTTTGGTTTTTTACGCGGGTTTTGGAATTTACGCGGTTTTTTACGCGATTTTGATTTACGCGGAACGTATCCTTTGCGTAAAAAGCGACTTCAGAGTAGTTTAATTATCGAAGGCAAAAGGTTTGGAAAAAAAGAAATGCGGACAATCCGAAAAGACTGAAAGTAGAGTAGAGAAAAAGCTAGAAGTAACAGTCCAAAAGTCGAAAATGCTAAAGCATTGATAGCTGAAGAGTGGCAAAGTATGAAAACAGAAAATATGAAGCGTCAAATAAAGTCGAAAAGACAAAATGTGGAAAAGTATAAGTTCCGACGAAACATCAAAAAGTTTAGGACTCGATAATTCTTGAAAAAGAGAAACTGGAAAAGTCTGTAAGCCAAATAGTTTATATTTCCGCCGAAGACCGAATAGTTTGAAAGCTCGGAAAGCTGCAGGGTCGAAGATTTCAAAAGTTGATGAGTCCAATTATAGTAAAATAAATCCAAAATTCTATAAAACAAAAATCGAGAGATGTAAAGATGAAAAAGCAATGAAGACGAAAAGCCGAAATTTCGAAGAGTTTACGAGCCGAAAATTCAAAAATTGGGAAATCAAGAAGTCAATATACGGAAAATAAAACTGAAAAGAACACCGGAAAACTGAAATAAAAAAAATGAATTAAAAAAAAAGAACCAAAAAACCGTAAAGAAGAGTTAAAAAATAAGATATTGAGTCGACAAGTAGAAATTTCGGTAAGTAGAAATTTTGAATAAATGAAAACAGTCAAGGTTTCAGAAATATAAATAATCAAAAAGTTAAAAAAACCAAATGTTGAAAAATAGAAATTTAGGTATACAAATCGAGGAATTGAAAATCGGAATATTAGTAAAACGAAAAAACCTGAAATATTGAAAAATAACAATATCGAAAGCTTCAAAAATCAAGAAGGTAGAAAATCTTAATGTCGGACAGTTGAAAACTAAGAAGAGGAGTAATTTAAAAATCGAATCGAAGTCCCAGACCAGTTTTCAGTGATAAGTACAAACAGATACCTTTGACGACAGAGATTTTTTATCCAAAGCGGAGAAGATTGATTCGAAAGTGCTAGTATGCCATTGCATTGTGTTGACACTGAAGACAGTCTTGTGGTTGACATAACAAGTACCGACCGAAGGCGTCGCTGCGTAGGTCGATCGCATCGGCGACGTGGGAAGTTGAGAAACTCAACTTCGGGTGCAAACCCACCGCAACGCGAAAGGAGATTTATTAATGCTAATTATATTTACAGTTACGATTCTGACAAGTTCTGAAGCAAACGAGACCAATTCCCTGAACTGAAATGATTTTTTTGTCGGTCATTCATTGCGTTTCGAAAAGCCGCCCAATTTAAGTCGAATTATCAAGCCGGGGCATGTGTAAAAACTTTGGGTAAATGGTTGTAGTCCTAACCGACCCGACGCTGGCTGGGAGGAATAATAAGAATGATTACATTAAGTTTTCAATTTAATATCACATTTTAGCGTAAATGTTTGGCTCCATTAGGTGGAACCAACCGCAAGCTTTGTCCCGTAAACGAGCAACGAACGAGCGAAGCACAAAAATCAATCCCGATTGCATGCATCGTAAACATCTCAATCAGCTGTCGGCCATGGTAAGCGGTCAGAATTCAGAGTACCATCGGAAATGCCATCGGACACTATCTGCGATCAGTGATACTGGCCAGAAATCAATACCACCGTGCCAGCCAGCCAGCCAGGCCAGCCCAGTTCTGATTTGTTCCCTCCACGCACCGTGAGACCCCGAATGCGAAAGATCTTATCGCGCTGCTATCGATCCTGGAGGATCGCTTTCGCGTTTCGTTCGGCAGTCCTCGTTAATTTAATTTGCCGGACTGTGTGCGGTTTATTTCGGTGCGGGAGTTTGTTGCAGAGTGACGAGGTCCCTGGGACCTCCACACTCTCGGGACCGACTGCCCGCCCGATTCGGGGGGACTCGCATTAGACAGGAAATTAGTCCTCCCAGAGGTAGGCACAATTGCACAGCGGAAATCGATTACACGGCTGTCCCCCCGGCTGTGGAGGGTCCGGTCCGGTCCGGTTGATGCAATGGGAACTGGTTTGCAATGCTCTGCAGTGGTGGTGCAGCCGAGAGTTGTTATTTGGAACATTTTTATCGACGTCTGGATGATTTTATTTTGTTTTCCGTCTGCTCGCGGGAGACATTTCAATCAATTAGGTGTGAACTTTTGGAGTCATTTAATGTTGGGTTCGAACAATTTTGTCCGATCAGTTTCCAAATTATAGTCGCCATGCGAGAAAATAAAGGCCTGAATGGTGAATGGCAGAGCAAGAGCCAAAGTCAGAGCCCAGCATGGTGCAAAACAGAGCAAAAAGAAATGTCTTAATTTCGGCCTGAATGTCCTTCCGTTGTGTGTGTCCGTCTGCTAGAATCAGACACATTTTTGCCACCAAGAAGGCGGCCGGACCAGAAAGCACTACATCTCTATTATATCTAATTTGATGCATCGGATGTGTATTTTTTACTGTTCAAAATTGGGATCCAGCTCTTCC
The DNA here is from genome assembly GCF_943734655.1 of Sabethes cyaneus. Taxonomy (NCBI): domain Eukaryota; kingdom Metazoa; phylum Arthropoda; class Insecta; order Diptera; family Culicidae; genus Sabethes; species Sabethes cyaneus. The sequence continues at coordinate 144,534,935 of NC_071353.1, read as the reverse complement.
GCTTCCAGATCCTCCTTCATCCCGCCTCACCTACTTCCTTCACATCAATCTGATCTAACGTCCGCTCGGTCGTACGTTTCATGTTTACCATTTCTCTGCTGCCGGCCGGCCGGTCAGGTTGCTTGCTCCGCGATGAGCTCATTAGGATTAATTTTCAGACGTAACGTGATTGAATTTTTATTTGCCACCCGGGCTGGAGTGCGCTTTCCTTCCTCGTATCGTGGAACCCACCGCCACCGCCGACGGGCGGAATCACGGAATCACGACTAATTGCCTAATTCCCTTTTACGACTCACTTTCATGTGGCGCTCACAATAGTGCTGGTAGGTCATAACTTTGTGGATTCTTTTTTTGTTCTGACGGATTTCAATCGCGGAAGGAAATATTAGGACGGGTTTGGCCGTTTTGGCCACCGCTGGGATGCGACGGTCGTAAAAGTGGAAATATTTTTTCAGTGATACATTGAAATCAGGTGTGTTCCAAAGTGCTTGTCGATTACTGCTTCTATGACTATGACACCGATGATTATCAGTAAACTGCATATTATTTCAGATACCTTACGAATTTCCGCCAACTTTAGATGACTGTTTTCGTTTATATTTGTTGTAATGAGTATCATTATGTTCGTCATAAAAAGAATTGATACTTGAATTGAACTTATTGAGAATCAGAGCAGAGGGTCCAAAGACCCCAAAAAGGGGCTGGTTGAGATAGCAGGCATCCATGGCTGTTACGAAAAAATCAAAAAGTGTAACGCAATCCTTAGCCGCAAATAGAACTCGTATAAAAGCGAGAGCGGTTCACTGTACGTAGGAACTTGATCTTGATTTTGAATTCACTTATTGAGAATGCAGATCCGTACCAAAACCTCCAAGAAGGAGTTTTGTTTGGTGAGCCGGTGAGCCTTGCGATGACTGCTAGTAATTTGCCATCTCTACCACGGATCACGTCTGTCCGCATTGAAATCATGAACTGCATTGCAGAACAGGGTTTTCTAGCTATACGTCGTGAGAGGGCACAAAAGGTATCTAAATAACTCAGTTTCGACAAATTACTGTCGGAGACTGGACACGTGTAGCGTTCGTTATAAAAAAGCATTCGAATAATGTCTTACTTCACTAGACAAAAATACGAGGTTGAGTCCATACGGCCAAAGCTTAGGTGCTACCAGTTTAAAAACAGCTATTCGATTTCCGCTTGTGCCGGGAGACTGGACAAGGAGACTGTCCTCCATCCCTCAAACGGTCATACCTTGCGTAGGACTTCCTGAGACCCCTATTGCTCAGCGTTTCTTAACATCGTGGATACCTTTGCCTGCTCGTAAATCAGGACGACGGTTTCTCTACATAAATATAGCGAGTACGCCATCGCAAACTGACTGTAGACTTACTGTTTCGACGTTTAGCAGATGTTCCTGCTTTACTTTATGTTCGATAACACGGCAAAGTACGTCCCTTATCGTTTTGTTTTTGCGTAAAGGGCAGCAAAGGCACTGGTAGAGCAATCTTCCCAGGGAGCTCCGCCTACACCTGCTTCTTGCACTGCTTTGAATGCTAAAGGTTTTTGCAACCACCAGCCAATGCGATTATTGCCTAAAATCCCAGAATATTACTAACTCCTCAGAATAGCGCTACCGCTACAGGCTATTTTTAGCCAGTTTCTGGGCCCAACGGGGCAGTAAATGACGGCACACCCAATAAGCATTACAATGGACACAATTCGTAATACGTTTAAATTCTTATGGTTGCCATTGCAAAAGGATAACAGTTTGAACAATCAGCGCAACAACAAAATTTATATTTTTTACGGTGCAACTGCAGTATAGCTTCAGTTTTTTACAAAAAGGTTGCCTCCTATTAACGAGCTCCTGGCAGGATCGCCAATATACCCATTTAATTGTCGCCAGACGAGTAAACTACAGAGCGTTGCTTGGAAAGAGTGCTACTTGCAAACAGGGCTTGAAAAGGGGATCGCAAATCGACTGTGACTGCGTGAACGCGTAACCTCTGTGCATTCAAATTGCACAGCAGACGTGGGCGCTTGATTGGAATGAATTGTAGCAGTTTCTATTGTAGCAGTTTGGGAGAAGCTAAAATTTGCACTCAAAACAGATAGTTTGAAATTGACAGAACGATAGTGTTGACTGCTGTAGAAAAAAGGATCGGTAGAAGCCCTGTCTTGTCTGCACGATGATCTACCAACCAAGCAACAATTTGAGTTTTACTGTACTCCCAAGTAGCACACGTTGTCACAATTGAGTCGCAGCGGCTGATATGCGACAAATTTAAATGTAAAACTTCGGTTACAGTAACCTAAAATATAACAGTTGTGTAACCGAAATAGCGCAACTTATGTAACTAAATCTGGTTACATTAACAGTTACTCAATAACCAATATGTAACAAATATAGTTACAAAATGGTTACTATTGAAGTTACACATAAACTGTAAATTGACTTTCAATTGGTGGCAAATTAGTTATCTTGTAACTTTTATTGCATAGCGAAAATGTAGCAGGTTTATTATTTCAATCTATGGCTGTCAACGTCAAGCAGTAAATTTAACTGTTGAATATAGAAGAGTGTATAAATTATTATTTCAACACAAATTTTAATGCAGTTTCAAATTTATGGTGAAATGCATGATTCTAGCTTTGAAAAATTCACGCGCTCTTATTTAATATAGCTTTTCGTTACTTACTACTTTGAAAAATTGATGTTTTGTAAATCAAATATAAAAATTTTAATTCTAATTTTTTGATTTTTTAAATTTATTCTTAGCAATAATGAATTAGTGGAGCATTCACCTAGAAACCATTAAAAATCAAGTTGTTTTCGCTATCACTTCTATCACAGTAAAATTCATAGCCATTTTGCCTTTGGTTCTAACTACTACACCATCGTCCTTGAAGTTTTGTATCGTTTTCGGCATATTGCATGAAATCATTTTAAGCAGCCATTGTTCATTGTTCGCATTGTTGATATCGGGAAAAGGTATTTTTTAGTGATTGTTGTGAAAAGAAAGTGTTAATTTCATATCAAAGAATAGTTTCAGTTTGAATAAAACAGTTACCACCAGTGTTAATCATAGAAGGTTACATTTCAGTTACATTCTAGTTGTACGTAACCTTAGCCTTCGACCTGGTTACGGTATCGGTTATACGGTAACCAATATTAAATCTGTTGTAGTCACTTATTTCTTATGTCGTCATTTCTAAGTTACGCTGTAACCTATTTTCATTGCCGGTTTCGTTTCGATGTAACTTGATCGTTTTGACGTTTGAGAATAATCATCATTTGTTTACTTAATACCAATGTCTGGGCGGAGAAGATTCCAAGTACCATCAATTAAGTAAATAAACGCATTTACAAGAGCATTTCACAACCCGTGTACCAATTGTTTATCTTTACCATTAGCAATATTCTTCAGGTCTAGTTTTTCCTTAATCCGTTGTGTTTACAAGGAACAGTGAACAAATTGTTGCGAAAATGTTACTAGCCGACTTTTTTTGACTTCGTAACTGCTCGTAACGGAAAATTAACTGTTTTGCGACCAGCAAGTTGATGACAGTTCGAAAAAAAGGTTTCAATTTGGTCATTTGGTAACTACCTGGTAACTTTTTGAGATTTTTGTCACCAGAAAACTAAAAAGTAACTATTTTTAATTTTATGTAACCTAACTCGTTACAAGTATCCTAAATGTAACTGCTGTGCAACCTTTTTGTATTTTTTTATTTTTATGATTAGTTACAAGTGCTACTTGGGCTCTTATAGTGGAATTTATGATCTCATGGTCATAAAAACCATCCTAAGAGTGCAATAAAACTTTCGATATTACTTTCTGTTTCTGTTTCTGTTTGCAGCACGAGGTGGGGCAGTTAGAGCCTAGTCTGTCCAGGGCTGAGATAAGGTGGTTGTGATAATGATAAAAGAATCCATTCCATCTTCGCAATATTGTAGCTGTTGGCATAAATTTTCGAATATTTTGTACGGAATATTATTCAAGAGCAATATTATCGCTCAGAACTGTCGAAAAACTACTTGAACTTCCGAAAAATAGAGCAGATGCGATATAATGGGGACTGGCACTCGCTCGTATTATTCCCGGTGGCAAAAATTGCCTATTTGTAGCGGTAGTCAACCTTTTTGTCGGTATGCTCTTCACTGCCGCCGGAAGGACATCTGTCCCATGTTACAAAACTCGAAAATGAGAAAATCGCATTCAAAGTTGAAAAACTGATTTTTCTAAAATTACTCAGTTTTCATGTTATTATTCATCCCTCTTTGAGATAATGTTGAAAAACTTTACTAAATTTTGTATACAACTTGAAACCATTTTATATGAAAAGGTATATGCAGCGAGACAAATATGCGTCCATTTTTCCAGTGAGACAAATTGGCTTCGAATTTTTTTGAGTTTTTCTAGTATAAACACCATGTTTTCGATTCATATTATAAAAATATATATATATTTATAACGTTAGACAACAAAATGTCGAAAATGACAAAATGTAACATGGGACAGTTATGCTTCCACCGGAAGTTCAGACCATGGTCAAATTGAAGCAATTCTGTAACTAAGAAAGGATGAGGTGGATCATGTAGAACTTCACTTGGAGATATGTATATATGCCGTGTTTAGTCTTAAGTGCAAGCTGTCACTAAAGCAAGACTTAATAAGATGTTAACGAAGTTGATAATTCTGTGAAGATGGTATTGAATCGAAAAAATCCTCATACCATGGCCATATATTATGTACTACGACCATATTTTAGGAAGTGGGAATGATAGTATATTGAGGACAACCCTTCACTATCGCTTGAATCAGCCAGAGAATCGAATACCTGTTTTTACTTGAAGAGCTATACTCTAAAAAAGATTTAGTTAGAAATGGAATTCCAGTTGAAGTCTGCCAGGATTGGGCAATGGACAGAGCAAAATATATATCGAGGCTATAAAGCTTTTCGAGAGATCCACTAAGTCCGACCGCGACGACAGCAACAAGAATGGAGAGGAGCAGGCCGCCGGTGAGTTGCCACCGTCCGACTTGATGCACTCTCCGACAGAGGCTCATCAGCATTAGGAGGGCCCTTGGGAGACAAACAGCGTCATTCATGATCATTTTATGTTGTTAGTTGAATACCGTTAACGCGGTTAGTCACAAGACAGGCAAATCATTCTAATAAAGGAGGGAAATAAGAAAATAATAATTATAATTAATTACATCCAAAACAATACAATAGAGGTGACAGTAACAGCAACGATAGCAATACACATGTATACATGTACGTGTGTGTATATTTTTCAGTGCTGTGCTGTCCATAATCGCATAACAGCCACAAATTCTAAGGCAATCTCATAGAAAATGTCTCGATTACGCAAATAAAGACATCACATCATTTTTGAACACTCGTTCGTTCTAACTAGCGATAAATTTTAATTTTCATGAGTAAGTCAAAATCTCATGAATGGTGGGTAGGATTTGGTTTCAGTTTTCTAGAGAAATTTCTGTGCATACCAGCAATTCATCTAGGGAACTGAGTAAGCCCTCCCGGTGCTTCGGCCCAAACGGATTGAATTTAAAATCAAATCCGTTCGATTTCGCTCCATTCCGCTCTACGAGACACATGCTACACATAAAGCTAAATTATGCAATACTATACTACATACTACACATATATCTAACTTAAACTTTATTACATTCTACATGCGGAATTAAGTTTAGGAGTCTGCCGAAGTGCGCGACAAACCACCTACCCATGGGAGGGTAATAAAACTTTCGATATTACTTGGGCAAATAAGAGAGGGAGAGGGACAAAGTGCTAGAGAGACAGAGAGAGAGCGTGTGTGTGTGTGTGTGTGTGTGTGAGAAAGAGAGAGAGAGAGAGAGAGAGAGAGAGAGAGAGAGAGAGAGAGAGAGAGAGAGAGAGAGAGAGAGAGAGAGAGAGAGAGAATGGTAGAAATCGGCTTTTTCACGCTTTTCTGCGAGACATTTGATGAAAACGCCTTAAAAACACTTTTATCAAAGCCTTTAGCTTCTGAAAAGCTACTAGATTTCATGAAATAGAAGGTTTAAGGGAATTTTTCAGTACAAAATTTTCTTAGCTGAGTAATTCTAGCTGAAATGAGGCTACTACTGACACGAGGCCTACAAATATTGGAACTTTTGCGCTTAATTGGCTGAAAATGGTTAAAAAATAAGAATTACATTTTTGATACCTCAAAATAGTGGACCCCTCGTTCGTCAAGGGGCCTAGCAGTTTCAAAAATAGTTGAAATTTGAGCAAACATTGAGATCTATATCATGTGAAATTTCATGATTTTGCCATGAAACTACTAACAAATGGTCCGGTTCTGTAAACAAGAAGCGGAGGGCTTTCAAATGGAGTAAAATGTTTTTGGCAACCATCTTGGATTCGGTCACCATGTTGGATTTTATCAAAAAATCGCCGTTTTTACCATGAGCCCCCAACTGATATTAATTTTAAGCCCACCATTGGAAAGCTGAGAAACAATTTTACAAGAAACATTTACAAAATTTGGTGTGCAATGGCATTAACTGAATAAAACAACCATTTGTTATTTGTAGCAAGTTTCAAAATTTTCATATAAAATTATTGTGATATTTCCAAAATTTTCTATGAAACAAACTACAAACGGTTTTGTAGAGAGAATAGATAGGGTTTATAAACGTAGTGAAAAAAAATCGGCGGCCATCTTGGGTTTGGCCGCCATATTGGATTTTATCAAAAAATCACCGTGTTTGCCATGATCCCCCCAACTGATTTTAATTTTAAGACCACCATCGGAAAGCTGAGAAAAAATGCTATAAGAATCATCCATCAAATTACATGTGTAGTGGCATTAAATAAACGAAACAATTAATTTTCTGTATCAAGGTTTACAACTCTCATGTAATGGAGTGTCTTGCTACAAAAAATTAATCGTTTTATTTAGTTAATGCTATTGCAAACCTAACTTGATAAATGTTTCTTATAGCATTTTTTCTCAGCTTTCCGATAGTGGTCTTGAAATTAAAATCGGTTAGGGGGATCACGGCGAAAACGGCGATTTTTTGATGAAGTCCAATATAGCGACCAAATCCAAGATGGCCGCCGATTTTTTTCACTTCATCTTCAAACCCTATCTCTTCTTTTTACAAAACCGTGCCGTTTGCAGCTTGATTCAAAGCAAATTTTGGAAATGACCCAATAATTATATGAAAATTGTGAACCTTGCTACAAATAACTGGTTGTTTTGTTCTGTTAATGCCATTGCACACCAAATTTTATGAATGTTTCTTGTAGTACTTTTCTCGGCTTTCCATTGGTGGTCGACGATGGCCACCAAAAGAAATTTCACTCCATTTGAAAGCCCTCCTCTTCTAGTTTGTTAGTGGTTTTATGGCAAATTTATGATATTTCACATGATATAGATCTCAAAGTTTGCTCAAAATTCAACTATTTTTGAAACTGTTAGGCCACTTGGCAAACGAGGGGTCCACTATTTCGAGGTATCAAAAGTGTAATTCTTATTTTTTTAACCATTTTCAACCAATTAAGCGGAAAAGTTCCAATAATTAAAGACCTCGTGTCAGTAGTGGCCCCGTTTCAGCGAGAATTACTCAGCTTTCGAATGAAATTAACATAATTGTACTAATATTTTTTTGAAACGATGGTTCTACAACTGATGAAGGGACGGTAGGGGAAAGTAATGATTTTTTCTTGGGAATGGAGGGGAAAGAGTGGATAGGAAGTGTGGGGGGGGGGGGGGTAATACGTAGCTACGCTTAACAAGTTGTCGTTGTGACTCCTACCTTTTATCCAATGCTGGAAGGTTCATGGGTTGAACCAAGCTATAATCTGAGAAAATAATCGGATTCGAACTCACAACACCCGCCAGGGCCTGTAGCTCGCTGGTACTTGTACCTTTGAACCTTAGAGGCGCTGGACAAAAGGAGATTGCACAACCCCTCTTATTAAGATAGCGACATGGGTTGGGTTGTTTTTAAACACAAATTGTGCCTCTTCCCCCGTCTACTGTAGAAACCACCGACCGAGAAGTTTAATCTAACTTTGTTTTTACTGGTGGGAAGACGACACTTCCCCTCACCTTTCCACTCTTTCCCCTCCATTAAAAAAATTCTTCATTGCTTTCCCCTACCGCCCCTTCATCAATTGTAGAACCACCGTTTCAAAAAACATCAATATATATGCTTGACCGCATTTCAAGGTTAAGACCAGGGCCCGGCATCGTCGAAACAAATAAATGAAACTGACTTTCTCTTACCTTCGCTTCTTACATGAAGTGACTTGCTTCACTTGTTGAACAGAACGTTTCAAGCAAGTTTCAGTTGAGGTTGGTAGCTGTTTCAATTGACGACGGCAGAAAGTCAGGCACGATTTGGCGACATTGCCAAGGCTAACTTTATTATGCGTTGTATTGTAGGAAATGTTACTCAAATTCAATTCATTTGCATTCATAATTGCTGACTTTTTTCTGAATATTTGAAAGAAAAATACAAATGAAAAGTTGAAACCGATAGTCATGACGAAGTGAAACCCGTTTCGCTGACGCTGACTGAAGCCAGTTTGAAACTGAAGCGGTGCTACTTCTGTTGAAACCGAAGCTTCACTACTTTATTCTGCCCATAAATGGAAGACAGTCACATCTGCAAAAACGTGCAACTACGAAAAACGCTGTTGAAGCCACGACAATTTTTCTTTAATATTGAATCGATTTTGGAAACAAATCGTCCAAATCGTCATAAAATCACTTGAGTGTACATAACTGAATACTTTTACAAGCAATTTTTTCGCAAGTAACCTAAAATTTGTTCCAAAACTTAGAAAAACTGCCGAAGTTACTGATATGCGTTTATTTATGCTTGAATAAGCAAGAATAAACGCATAACAGTCACAGGCACAGCATGCCTTGCGTTGTCGGTGACTCGGTAGTATTTTCAAGACCACGTGACGTTGTTGTTTTGATAATACAGGTGCTCGTTCAATTCAATTGCTCAAAATGACCTTTTTGACTCAAATCTCTTCCTGGCCTTTTCTCCTTTTTTTGTTTTATTTGGTCGGCCACCAGCACACCGAAAGGCTATTGGGCCGTCTCCTTTTTATTGTAATTTGTTATCTTGAGTTTATAGTGAGGTCGCATGATGGGGTTTGTTTGACTCAGAAGCTTGTCGCTTTCCTGTGTGTCCGGAACACTCCCAGAACGTGTCCGAGTATGACCAATGTGATCCTGGTCACTATATGTGACAACAAATGAACTATTGTAAGCTAGTTTTGCAATTTTGAGTACCGACTTAGAGATGTCACATGTTGTATTTTAGTTAAATTCACAAACTGATCCCCGTAGAGGTATCTGGAACATTGACGGACATGTTTAGATGTGGCCAATGACGTCTTGAACACTTTATACGACTACCAATAGTCTAGATTTGCAAATCCGTGTATTTATAAGTGTCACATGATGGGTTTGTTGTGATTCAAGGTGCTTCTATGTTCAAGTGCCATATATTCCGGAACTTGTTCCCACTGTAACTTCGGAATCGTACATCCAATCCAAATTCTCCTCAATAGTGTTCTTCTAGGCCATAAAATCTTCCGTTTGGTAGTTGCTGCAGTCGAATCGGTCCAGGCATTTCCAAAAAACAGATGCTTATTGATATATTTTTACTACTGTGACTGTTATGCGTTTATTTGTAATATGGGACTGGCATAGTTTGATATTTTTTTCAACATCTTGAGAACAAACATAACTTTTTTGTTTGAAATATTGAAAGAACAGTTAATTTAAAGATGATTCCCAGGTTTATCTCAAAAGTGGTGAAAAGTCAGATGGGACTGTTATGCATTTATGGGCAGTATTGTTGAGTGACACTATGCAATTGAAGATGACGTTGTCGGGCGCTGGTTGCAACATCCGATGGGTTACCACACTCTCTACCAGCCACCATATACTTCGTTTTGGCAGAGTTATTGACAACAGGCCTTATCCTCGCAGCTTCCTCCTTAAGATGCGTGTACGCCTCTTTCACAGCTCTACGGGTAACGCCGATGAAATCGAAGTCATCCGCTAACCCAAGGAGCATGTGAGATTTCGTGATGGTGGCACCGCTTCTCTGCAGGCCTGCTAATTCGATAACTCGAGCGACACCTTGCTTCAAACCATCTAACGTCACAAACGAGTCTCAGATTTTGAACCATCAAGGTTAGCATCATCGTTGCAACCTAATCAGTTTCGTTGGAAAACCATGTTCAAGCCTAATCCGCCACGGCTGAATTCGTTCAACTGAATCGTACGCCGCCTTGAAGTCTATCAACAAATGATGGGTCTGCAAGTTGAATTTTCGGAATTAATCGGGGATTTGTTGCAAGGTGAAAATTTGGTCCGTCGTGGAGCGTCCTTCTTGAAAATCACACTGGTATTCGCCAACAAAGGTTTCCTGCAACGGCATCAGTTTGAGAAACAGGATGCGGGAGAGAAATTGGTTTTGGTAGTCAGTTTCCTCTCTTTGTCGTTGCACATAACAGGAGTTAGCACGGTCCGATTCTTTATTCCGTTGATCGTTTTGAAGAAGCTTCTCGTAACCGTGCCTCTCGAAGTAATTCTCCGCCTCTGCAAGAACGCGATCCCAATGCTGGAATTTCTTACAACGATGAAGTCTCGTTTCGGCAGCTTTAGCAGCTCGGTATCTCTCTCTCTGCTCTGACGTGTCTCAGTTGCAGCCAACATGTGACTTCTAGCTCGATTCTTTCTATCACGAATCTTACAAGCGATAATATAGTCAATGTTAGATGTGTGTTTGTGCGTATGTGTGACAAACAAATAGGGCATTTTTTATTTGTTCGCCTGCACTGGTTACTATATCTCATGAGCACAGAGAAATAATATAAAAATTATTAGAAACACGATACACGGGTGACAGAGATACCCAGCATAGCCTCAGTTACTTAAATGTTGGCCTTATATTTACGAAGCTCTGGCAGGATCGCCAATGTTCATACAAGAACCACGGACAGTAGCGCCACGGACGGCAGCGATCACTTGCGTGGTGTGTATCGCTTGGTAATTTGTAAATGGATTGAGATTCGGTTGAGATCGATACGATCGAGATCGATCGATTGGCTGCGCGTGCGGTGCCTTAGGGGTAGATCTTCGTTTGATGGAAGGTTCGTTCCGGACGACTACACAGTCATATCCTCACATTAGGGCCTATTTCTTCTACCCGTATTTTACAAATTCTCACTAGACTACTCTTAACACTTTCTACTCGTGCATAGACTGCTTTTATTTTACAACACTTTCTTCTCTGTTCTGTGTTCTGGGTTTAATTCAATATGTCCTACCCTTAGTGTCGTCTCTCTGGTAGTTGTGGTGGTGCATGTAAAGTTCATCGCCGTCAATATTCACTGTCCATGGGAGGCGAACGTTGTTTGCTCTGGAGTCTCTTCCTACCATATATATGTGACCCAATCCTCCTAGCCACCGTTTTGATCTGAAGTAGATTCAGTCCGCCATCCTGAAGTTTCAAGTAATGAAGTCAAGGCTGTCTGTGAAGGCTACTATTGCGCAAGCAAGATTGTTCCTCTGGTTTCGATGCCCGCTCACCGGATCACACCTTCAATGGCGATGTGAAATAACATACAGAACAGTCCAATCCGCTGTCGCAGCCCTCTGCGTGATTCGGAAGGACTCGAGAGTGACCCAGAAACACGTACATAGCACATCACTCGCCGTTATCGCGCTTGACTGTATCGACTGCTGCCTTTAAGCCCATAAAAGTATGATTTAGAAGTATGAAAATATGATTTTTGAGATGAGACAAATCACTCCTCATCCAGTAATTTTTCTGGAGTAATTTTTCCAACCGCTCATCCAGTAATTTTTACACCTACCAAATTGTGCTACCATTTGTTGACCACCTAATTTGCAAAAAGATTTCCCTTCTCGTCTCTGTACATATCAAGCTTCGGTGCGTATCCTTCACGAGATTACGCACGTATTTAATATTAGCTCGAAACAGTCTAGACAAATTAACTGCGAAATGTAAATTGATAGTAACCCAGGTAACCAAAAGGCATTTCCAATTTCCAATTTAAATGCAAGCCAATAAGCATTAAAGTTGCCTTAAAAGCTACTAAAATGCTATTTTGGCAAAATATGTGGCTACTTTACTGCTAGCCCTCTTATAGTGCTGACAATGCTTATTTGCAGCTAGTTACCGACAAGAAGAATTTAAATAGAATTGTGGATGCCAATTTACAACAGTTACGCAGCCAAAAGGCTGATAACCAGCAACCTGCAGTATAAAACGCCAGGGATGCTAATAAACGATTGATTTACTGCTTATACTAATGCTTGTTGGTTATCTGGGAAACTATCCAAAATTCCGTTGCTTGACAGTTTTGAAATGAAAAACTTTTTATGAAAACTCCTAATTAGGTAACACATTTCTGTCAATACCACTTTATAATTCTACTGGTTGTAACGTTAACCAGTTTTAAATAAATTCGAGTTAGTTCAAAATAATATCCATGGTTTGCAGTAACCGGTTCACGTACTCAATCGGTTTTGCTCAACCCTGCCCCTGTCACTTTTCCTTTTTTCAAACTGCAATCCAACTGGAATGGATTTGAGCAAGTAGGTAGGCGCACGCAGTTCCTATTGCTATCACCGATCCAGATGGATTTTCTTGGTGATTTTCTCTCCTCAGAAGGAAGCCTGAAGAAGGATCGACTAAAGGCGAGGAACGAAATCTTATTCCTTTCTTTCGTTTATTGTCTGCCTAAAGGGCAACATTATACAATGGTTCTGGTTGGGAACTGGTAAGTATTGAAATAGGATTTTTTTTGAGAAGTAATCATTTATAAGCAATGTTACTTTGAGAACATGCTTAAGTTAAGTAAATTATTGCATTTCAACCCTCAACCCTTCAATGGAGCAACCGGTACGAATGCACCCCTGCCGAGTTTTTCGAGTTACCGGTTGGCGACTGCTTGTTTTGAAATACTTTTGAGATCAAAAGACTTTAGATTCTCACTATTTATGCAATTTTACGTAAATTGAATAATTTATATAACTACTTTCGTAGTTCTTCTAACATGTTTGCTCCGCTACCGCTTCGAGCAAATACTTTTCGAACATTTGGAACCCATCAAGTGCGAACCGTAAGGATTTTATGCCTTAACTTAATCTTCTGCCGTAAATCCTACGACTTCATTATGCAACTCCTGTGTCTCGATGTGGTCTCGTGTCCGTATTGATCTCATCCATTATGCAAGTGTGACATTTAACACTTGCTGCAGAAGCGAGCATATACATAAATTCGTCGAGAAGAATGGGAAAATGCGAAGATCATCAGCATTTCTTCTGACTCGAGGTTCGGCTTTCATGTCTCAGTAGAACAGTGGAAAGGAAAGATGATCTCCCGAGCAGCTAAGGATGAGCTAAACTTTCCTTTGAGAAATGGCACGATCTAAGAAGGGTAATGCGATATCCTCTTCTGGAGTCCTGCCTGATGGATGCCGTTTGTGCGATCGGATTAGGCGCAGCAACCAGTGCATTGGCAGTGGGAGTTCGTGGAAGTTTAAATGTTTTACTCTAAGTAGGCTTCGGTGATGCAAACGATCGGCTGTCGGCTGTCATCACCCGGTGAAGGCTATAATTTTGAAACATAAATCAACTTTGCAGCGCTACCGATCGGTTGCATTGAGCAAAATTCTAGCGAAACATTTTTCAATTAAAATGCCGCTTGATTAGGATGCAAATAACTTTTCGGTGCATGAAACGGGAGCAGCCAGAAATTAATTATGGGTGCCAGAATTGGACAACCGCTGCTGATCTGCTCGTAATCGAATCGGTTGCTGCGGGAAAACCGGTTCACAAAGCGCAGCAGCAGTGATGCTGCCGTGTCCCGGTGATGACAGGCCGTTTGTCATCTTTGGTGGACACTTCCATCCCCGATTTCGGACAGATTTACATAGCCTCAAAGGCATTTTTGACTCTGGACCCGCTGCCTGCTTCGATCGGCCGACGCGCAATTCATTTAGCGTTATGAATTATTAATGCTAGAGGGCACGTGCTAAATGCCAAATGTGGGGAGGATACGAATAGGGTTTTAAATTAATTTGGAGAGTCATGGAAGTTGCAACAACAACTTGTTGCCAGGTTTTAATGGCGGCATTTCTGTTGTCCTTCCAGGGCAAGCTGCTGACTTATTTTGCAACAGTTTCAATCTTTTTGGTTATTTAAATATTAAAATTGAAATTTAATATTAAATGAATTTGGATTGAATCGATTTATCAGATTTTTGAGAATAATGTAATTTATTGTTAAACTTGACACGATGCAACGTACGAACAAGAACTTAACAAGTTAGTCAAGTGAATCAGATGATCGTAAATCAATTGATTCGAACGAAATAAAAAAATCACACCGCTAAGGTGAAGATTTTGACACATTAGCCTCGCATAATCCCTGCATCGATACTCGGAATCGGATTTTATATCGATGATCTCATAAAACCACGTACTTCAGTCGAATCGAGGAGTCGAATTGCATCATCGCAGCAGCCGCTGGCGGCTGCTATCGAAACCGAAAGGATTTATGACGTTCTGCAAAACGCCCAGCCGGGCTATAAAGCAATCGAAACCATCAAAGAAGTCCTAATTCGATCCTAATTGGGTATCCAACCCGGTTGAATTCGAATTTTCGAATTCCCACTGGCCGTTTTTCTCCTTAACGCTTTTATGAACTCCGCGGCACATTGTTGCCGCTCCTCGCTGCTGGCTGGGGCGTCATCAATCAAAGTACCGCCGACGCCATGGCCGCGTCAGGTTCACCTGACACCTTCGAGCTCGAACCCTGCTGCTGCTGCTGCTGCTGCTGCTCTGGATGAAAGGATCCGTTCGGCGATCATTTATCATAATCGCGTTGTCTTGCCAGCAAGGGTGCGCCCTTTGACGCGCCTTGATTAGCATGAAAAGTTCAATAATTTCCAGCGCGGCGCTTTGATCCTAATTGACCCGGATTATCATTAGCGTCCGCGGTATGTCTTGATTAGCGCTGCGCGCCCTCAACGCAGCACAGCGGTTTTCTACTCCTGAAGAAGCCCAACAACAATCGTCACAGCATGCAAGGTCCAATCAATCATGGTTTCTTTGAAGGCAGGTTCATCGGGAGGAATTTTCGAAACTCATAAAACTAGAACGTCGTTTCAAAGTGTATGAGATTACCCCACCCACCGAACTGAGAAGTTCGCAGAAAACACCACCAATCATTAGGATCCATTGTACATTTGTCACCTCCTCGTCGTTCCAGGGCCAGGGCTATAGCCTGACACATTCGATATGCATCAAAAGTGGAACGTCCGTGCAGTAGGTCGGGGTCCTCTAAGCGGCAGCACTTTTATTTTCCTTTTAATTCACGCTTGATTTGCGTTCTGCTCGTTTCACTCTCACTTGTCACTATTCTTGACGGTCGGTAAAGGACCATTGTTGTCCAGATGTCCACTATAGGGACGTTTTCTCCTTCGTGGTTCGTCACGGTGCTGATCATCGGACCGGACCGTTCGGTCCGGGTGGGTGGTACTTCGGAGTCTCCTCGCAGAGGAGAAGCGTGAAAACAACATTAGCACAACAACAATCGGCCCCGGACAATGGTCACCGATGTAATTAGCATCGGCGAGAGATCGGCCGAACGGCATTTGCGGTACATTATCAGTATCGGTGCAAGGAATCCGCCCGGCCGGTCGGCCGGCCGGTGTTTTTTCTTTATGACCTAAGGAGCAGGGAGTGAGGATCAGCAAATTAGTTCAAACAATAGCGCTACATGCAAGCGTTGGTTGTTTTTCCTTCAGCGAGAGGTGTCTTAAGACGAAATGGATCCTTTTGTGGCGAGTCGAAGTTTCGACGTCTGTGTATCGATGAGCGGATCACAGAAATTAACCTGGATTAAGATATTCTGTTGCTTCTGCTGGCCACAATAGGCATTCCCTTCGGGAATGCATTCGGTCGGCAAAGCGTATGCAAAACCGTCCTTCTTACATCTGTGATGATGATAGGAGCCAGGATTAGGTGGAAAAGAAAGCACGGGAGAACTGTTCTGTGCCAGTAATTGAAATTTGTGTAATCCGGCTCAGGCAAGTAAGATCTAAATTGGTCGGCTTGCAGTTCTGAGCATGAAATTGTGTAACTCGGACGGCGGTTCTTGGCGGAGCTTCAAAGAACCGATCGACCACAGGCGCTGATTGCGGTGAATCGATAGGTTTCATTAGTGCGGAGTCGAACCCGAATATTGCGGGTTCCGATTGTGATCTCTGCTGTTTTCGGGTTTTGTGGCAATATGGTGGTATGTCGGCTTTGTTGGTATTTGTGGTCCGTGGAAATTTGTTAGAAGTTTTGGTTTCCATTTCATTGCACTTTCTTGCTGTCACATTAAAATGTTTCTTTATTTAAATTCTGAAAGACTACCGCAATTTTTACGACGACTAAAGACTTTGCAGTGTTAGATAAACAGATTTAATATTCGATACATCTTTTTCTAAATCATCTCTTTTGATTTATTAGGTTTGATTTGAGGTTCACCCAGTGAGGAAATTAAACAAAATATAATGGAATATCGTTACGCACATAAAAATGTAATGTAATGTAATGTAAAATGTAATAGCAGACGAAACTGAGAATGACAACAAAATATACAAATCAATACCATATATAAACGAATTAACACCAAAGATAACAAAACTAATTCTAACTATGAAAGTATTAGAGGTAGATTAAACTGTGTTAATTGGCAACATATTCTCAAGAATGAAGAAAATGTCGACACTGCTGTAGACATATTTTATAAAATTTTGTTAGAAATAATGATACAGAACGTACCGTTAAAGAAAAGAAGACGTCACAAAAATTCAAAAAGCCCAGTCTGGTATAACAGCCAAATTAAGAATCTAAAAAATCGCAAACAAAAAGCCCATAAAACTTATAAAAAACACGCCAATAGTGAAAATTTAGCAATATACTTGGACATATGCAACCAGCTTAATTTAGCAATCAGCAATGCATTTGAAGAGTACAACTCAAAAATTGAACTTGAAATAAAGTCCAGTCCTAAAAACTTCTTTAATTACGTGAAAACCAAACTAAAATCTGACAACTTTCCATCCATAATGCATCTTGATGAAAGTGTTGGGGATAACTCGGAAAAGATTTGTAATCTCTTTGCAAAATTTTTTCGAGAAATCTATACAACATTTTCTGAAGAAGATCGCGATCGCGACTATTTTGCATTTTATCCGGAATTTTCAGTGGACATAGGTGTCAACCAACTTCATGCCCAGGACATTTTGCAGGCCTTAAAAAATTTAGATGCCTCAAATAGCCCTGGACCCGACGGAATCCCTCCAGTTTTCATAAAAAATCTTGCAATGGAGTTTACAGCTCCTTTGTTTTGGCTTTTTAACTTATCACTGGAATCCGGAATCTTTCCAAAAATATGGAAAAGCTCTTTTCTAGTACCTGTCTTTAAATCAGGTAGGAAATCTGACGTACGTAATTATCGTGGTATTGCCATAATCTCTTGCATTCCAAAACTTTTCGAAGCAATTATTAATGAAAAATTATTCCTGCAAATTAAAAACAGAATTACAGAAATGCAACACGGTTTCTTCAAAGGACGCTCGACTACGACAAATTTACTGGAATTTATTGACTATTCATTGAATGTAATGGATAATGGAAACCTACATGGCACTTTATACGGACTTTAGCAAAGCATTTGATCGCATTGACATACCAATGCTGCTTTTCAAATTGCAAAAAATTGGAATTCAACCAGGGCTCCTGAAATGGCTTGAATCGTATTTATCTAATCGCCAACAAATAATTAAATTTAACGGAAAGAACTCGAATCCAATTCAAGCCACTTCTGGGGTCCTTCAAGGCTCTCATTTGGGACCTCTTCTTTTCATTTTGTATGTAAACGACATTTCCTTCATTCTCAAGAAACTTAAAGTGCTAATATATGCCGATGACATGAAGCTCTTTTTGGAAGTAAAAAATGAAGAAGACATCAATGTATTCCAGAATGAAATACACATATTCTACACATGGTGTAAAAAAAGCCTATTAGAACTCAATGTAAAAAAATGCAATCTAATAACATTTACCAGAAAAAGAACTACACCAGAACTCTCAATCAGATTAGGAAATCAAACAGTAGAAAAATGTGAAAAAGTTAGGGATTTAGGAATTATCTTAGACTCCAAGCTAAATTTTATCGACCATTATAACGCAATAATACACAAAGCAAATAACATGCTAGGTTTCATTAAACGTTTGAGCTACAATTTTTTGGATCCATACACAATCAAAACATTATACATTGCCTATGTAAGGTCAATACTGGAATACTGCAGCATTGTATGGTCACCGTTTTCCATCACGCACGAAGAGAGAATAGAATCAGTACAAAAACAATTTCTCTTATATGCCCTTCGTAAATTAGGTTGGACAACATTTCCTCTTCCATCATACGAAGCACGCTGCATGCTTATAAATATACAATCATTAAAAGAGCGTCGTAAATATACAATGGTCTTATTTGTAAACGATATCGTTTCGCAGCATATTGACTCAGCAACACTTTTATCAAAACTGAACTTTTATACACTTACTCGGCAACTTCGTAATCGAAATTTATTTGCCATAAGCCATTATCGCACAAATTATGCAAAATTCGGTCCATTAAATCGTATGATGGCCTCGTACAATCAATACTGCGAAACCATTGACTTTACAATGTCTCGGCAAAGACTTAAACATCACTTTCAGTCAACACGTAATCGTAACGCGTAGCGAACGATACAAAAGAATAAGTACACTTTTTAATCTTCATTTAATTATAAGACTTTTATAGGAGAAAATTGTATATATTATACTAGTCTACATCGGTTGACGAAATAAATAAATAATTGAAAAGACTAGTGAATATGCAAATATCTAAATAGCACATTATAACAACTACACAATCGACTGGCTTTACCGTACCACAAAAGGAAAACAGGATAAATTACAAAAAAAAAAACAATATAATATACGGCATTAACTGCCAAGAGTGTAAAGCTATGTACGTTGGACTCACAACCAACAGACTAAAAACGAGATTATCTGGACACAAATCAGATACACACAAATTAGACAAAATAACACAGATACAGGATCAAACCACAAGAGAAATACAACTGGCACAAGTGAAGGAAAAAACAGCGATGATTACACACTGCGTAAACACCAACCACCGATTCAATCTAGAACAAGCATCAATACTAGATCAAAGCAACAAACCAACACGACTACCCATATTGGAAGTTTGCCACATCATGACGACAGATAACATCAACAAACGCACCGACACGGAAGGAATAAATATATGTTACACAGCAATACAGAACACACTAAAACACAAAAATTATAAACCTCTCACAGAGCCAAATACAAATTAGCACGTACATAAATGATTAACGCTACACACAAACAGAATAAAAACAGCGAATAGGCAATACAATAGGAAAAATCAAACCAAGAGTTAAAATATCGTGATCAAAAACAGCTATAAATGAGTGAACTTGTGACACAATTAACATATTTTAGACATTATAGACAAACGAGTGAGTTTACATAATATCAATTACTACAATATTCATGACTATACAATATTTACCAGACCATTATACATCCAAACTCAAAGACAGACAACACTATAGGCTAAATGTTACTAGACAAAGACGGTTTAAATTTTGTAAGTCATATCACAAATTACAAGATAGATCACAACTAACTAATAAAAGACATATTGTAGAAGCCCTGAAGAAGAACTAAACCAAAGATCGAAACGTTGGCGTAAATAAAACAAATCGTCCACTGAATTTAAAGACTGAACAACCAATTCTCCAACCTTAGATGATTCATTTTGGCAGTTACGTAACTATGAAAGCATTCAGGGTAACCAATAAGAATCAGAATGCTATTCAAATGCAGGCCAATAAGCATTTAAGTCGCCTTAAATGCTACATAAATGCTATTTTGGCAAAATATACAGCTACTTTACTGATAATCTTCTTATAGTGCTGACAATGCTAATTTATAATGACAATGTAAAGTAGAAAACAACTCCCCTATCCCTTCATTGCATAGCCAGAAAGCGAATAGTAATATTCGCCATGATTGTACAACATTTCGCCGAATATCACTTTGCGAAAAACCTTAAGCGGAATGTACCATTTCACGGAAAACTTTTTCGTGGAAAGTACCATTTCGCGATCCTCTCCTTATTCGCTGTCGCTCGTTCCAGGAAACCCAGGTAGACTTAGGAAAACCTAGACAGTAGTGATTTCTGCGGGGAGTTGACTCCCCCCAGTGGGCGGCGCTTCCGACGGCGGGTCGCCGGCAACACTCGCGGCCGTCTCGTCCTGAATGATCTAGTGTTACTATAGATAGTTTTTGTGGTCTTGTTATTGGCTAATGTTTTATGGAAGAGTCTCGAATTTCCCGAGTACGATTAGTTTTTGAGTTTCGCAAAAATTTCTGTTTTATTTGTATGAGAGCCCATATCCCCCTACCACAGGGGTAAGAAGTCTCTAACTATCATAAAATAAATTCAAGACTCCAAAAACTCCCACATGCCAAATTTGGTTCCATTTGCTTGATTAGTTCTCGAAGTAAGAGGAAATTTGCATTTCATTTGTATGGAAGCCCACCCTCTTAAAGGGGAGATGGGTCATAACTCGCTTTCTATAGAGACGAGGGGTCTCAATTCACCATCGAAAAAAATCTGGCCTCCAAAACCACTTACATGTCAAATTTGGTTCCATTTGATTGATTAATTCTCGAGTTATGAGGAAATTTGTTTTTCATTTGTATAGGAGCCCCCTGCCCTCCTAAAGTGGGGAGGGGTCCTAATTCACCGTAGAAAATATTCTTGCCTACAAAAACATCCACATGCTAAATTTGATTTCATTTGCTTGATTAATTCTAGAGTTATGAGGTAATTTAAATTACGTTTGTATAAGAGCCCCCCTCCTAAAGTGAGGAGGGGTCCTAATTCACCATAGAAAATATTCTTGCCCTCGAAAACCTTCACATGTCAAATTTGGTTCCATTTGCTTGATTAGTTCTCGAGTTATGTGGAAATTTGTATTTCGTTTGTATAGGAGGCCCCCCTGTTAAAGTGGGGAGGGGTCCTAATTCACCATAGAAAATATTCTTGCTTTCGAAAACTTTCACATGCCAAATTTTGTTCCATTTGCTTGATTACTCCTCGAGTTATGAGGAAATTTTTATTTCATTGGTACAGGAGCCTCCCCCTCTTAAAGTGAGGAGGGGTCCTAATTCACCATAGAAAATATTCTTGCGCTCGAAAACCTTCACATGCCAAATTTGGTTTCATTAGTTGATTAGTTCTCAAGTTATGATGAAATTTGTATTTAATTTGTATGGAAGCCCCCCCTCTTAAAGGAGAGAGGAGTCATAATTCCCCTTTTAAAGAAGGGAGGGGTCCCAATTTACCATAGAATAAATTCTTGCCACCAAAAACATCCAAATGCTAAATTTTGTTCTATTTGCTTGATTAGTTCTCGAGTCATGCAGAAATTTGTGTTTCATTTGTATGGGAGCCCCCCTCTTAGTGGGGGGAGGGGTCTCTAACCATCACTAAAACCTTTCCTGTCCCCAAAAACCTCTACATGCAAATTTTCACGCCGATTGGTTCAGTAGTTTTTGATTCTATAAGGAACATCCCGACAGACAGACAGACAGACAGACAGAAATCCATTTTTATATAGAAGACTAGCTGACCCGACAAACTTCGTATTGCCACAAATTAACCTGTGTTGTACATAAATCATGAATCTCGGATGATCTTTGTCACAATCTCGAGTTTTGCAAGCCCCCCAATGGGCGGCGCTTCCGACGGCGGGTCACCGGCAACACTCGCGACCGTCTCGTCCTGAATGATCTAGTGTTACTATAGATAGTTTTTGTGGTCTTGTATTGACTAATGTTTTATGGAAGAGTCTCGAATTTCTCGAGTTCGATTAGTTTTTGACTTTCGCAAAAATTTCTGTTTTATTTGTATGAGAGTCCATATCCTCCTAGCACAGGGGTGAGAGGTCTCTAACTATCGTAAAATAAATTCAAGACTCCAAAATCTCCCACATGCCAAATTTGGTTCCATTTGCTTGATTAGTTCTCAAGTTATAAGGAAATTTGAATTTCATTTGTATGGGAGCTCCCCTTTTAAAAGGGGAAGGAGTCGTAATTCACCATAGAAAAAATTTCTGCCATCTAAAACTCCATTTGCTTGATTAGTTCTCGAGTTATGAGGAAATTTGTTTTTCATTTGTATAAGAGCCCCCCCCCCGCTCTTAAAGTCGGGAAATCCATAGAAAATATTCCATAGAAAATATTCTTGCCTACAAAAACACCCACATGATAAATTTGGTTCCATTTGCTTGAGTAGTTCTCGAGTTATGAGGAAATTTGTATTTCGTTTGTATAGGAGCCCCCCCTCTTAAAGTTGGGAGGGGTCCTAATTCACCATAGAAAATATTCATGCCCTAGAAACTTTCACGTGCCAAATTTGGTTCCATTTGCTTGATTAATTCTCGAGTTATGAGGAAATTTGCATTTCATTTGTATAGGAGCCCCCCTTCCTAAAGTAGGGAGGGGTCCCAATTCATCATATAAAAAAAATTTGTCTCCAAAAACACCCACGTGCTAAATTTTGTTCCATTTGCTTGATTAGTTCTCGACTTATGAGGAAATTTGTATTTAGTTTGTATAGGAGCCCCCCTTCTTAAAGTGGGGAGGGGTCCTTATTTACCATAGAAAATATTCTTACCCTCGAAAACTTTCACATGCCAAATTTGGTTCCATTTGCTTGATTAGTTCTTCAGTTATGAGGAAATTTGTATTTCATGTGTATAGGATCCCCCCCTCCTAAAACGGGGAGGGGTCCCAATTCATCATAGAAAAAATTTTTGTCTCCAAAAACACCCACATGCCAAATTTGGTTCCATTTGCTTAATTACTTCTCGAGTTATGAGGAAAATTGTGTTTCTTTGGTACAGGAGCCCCCCCTCTTAAAGTGGGGAGGGGTCCTAATTTACTATAGAAAATATTCTTGCCCTCGAAAACCTTCACATGCCAAATTTGGTTCCATTTGCTTAATTAGTTCTCGAGTTATGAGGAAATTTGTATGGAAGCCCCCCCTCTCAAAGGGGAGAGGAGTCATAATTCCCCTTCTAAAGAGGGGAGGGGGCCCAATTTACCATAGAATAATTTCTTGTCACCAAACACACCCACATGCCAAATTTTGTTCTATTTGCTTGATTAGTTGTCGAGTTATGCAGAAATTTGTGTTTCATTTGTATGGGAGCCCCCCCTCTTAGTGGGGGGAGGGGTTTCTAACCATCACTAAAACCTTTCCTGGCCCCAAAAACCTCTACATGCAAATTTTCACGCCGATTGGTTCTGTAGTTTTTGATTCTATAAGGAACATCCCGACAGACAGACAGACAGAAATCCATTTTTATATAGAAGATAAACAAGTAAATTCGAAAAAGATGCGCCAGAAAGCTTGACCAGCGTATCACAGATGACCAAAAAGACAAATGACCAGAATACAGATGACCAGAAGTCACATACGTACTGCTACACGTCATAATTTAGAAAGGTATAGAGAGAATAAAGAAAAAATGCTAGTACAAGATGCACGTGATTGCCGGCGCAAAGGAGAGATTCACCACCAACTACACGTGGAGTTTCTACAAAAGTATGAGAAGCAAAAATTTAGCCATGTTTAGGATGTACAATAATAGTGCTGGCAACCTGGTTACTGACAAATCGGCGGTAGCAACCAGGTATAAGGAGCACTTCCAGAATTATAAGAATTATTGTGAGCGATGGCCAAACTGTGGAGCTACCAACACAGTAGGAGGTTCAGAAGGCAATCAGTGAGGGGCTATATAAAGCCATCCACTGGATCATTGTCTGGATCTGGGAGGAAGCAGAAATGCTGGAGGAGCTGTTGGATGGTCTTTCTCGTATCCTATTCTGTAGACTGAGGCCGTTAGCGGAGTGCTTCGTCAGTGAGTACCAAGCTGATTTTCGTGAGAGTTGCTCCACGACGGATCAGATGCTTACCCTGGACGTCAGTTACTGGACAAGTTCCTAAAGTACAACTTGCAAACTCATCATCTGTTTGTGGATTTTAAGGCGGCGTACGATTCAGTCAAACGAAATGAGCTGTGGCAGATAATGGTTTTCCGACGAAACTAATTAATCTGATTCGAGCGATGCTGCATACATACTTAAAAAAAAGTACCGAGTTCGGTAAAATATCGTAAATTTCGGTAAAAAAATTTCATGGTGCCAAACATTACTAATGATCCGTAAACGTCGATTGGCACCATCGAATTTTACCGAACGTTCAGCTGCTCAGAGTTCGGTAAAAAAATTTAAGTGTGTAGGTCAAAATCATGCGCTAAATCATCACGCCTGGAAAAAGCTTCAATTTTTGAACCACACATTACTATTGACATCTTTTCTGCTACAGAAGGTTCGACAACCGACTGACTTATTACGGTGTCCAGCATGCAGTCTAGACCTAAATTCAGTGGTGGACGTGTGTGGAATAATTGTGCGATGGATTAAAGTTTTATGAAACGTTAATTAAAGTCCCTAAAACATGCTACGTAAAGTTATACTTGCAAAAAATATATGGGAAAAGGTTCTCTTTCAGTCTTAGAATCCAATTGGAAACTCCTTGCAGTCCATCGCCAACTGTCGACTGCCAAAAAGACCGTCTGTTTGCCGAACAAGGATACACCTGGCGATTAACGACGATATGCACAACAGCAGCACATCTCAAAAGTAAATCCCTTTCGATCGCGGCGCATCTTTCCGAGCAAATGCAAAAAAAAAACACACACGCTGCCCACATGCCGGTGCAAAAAAAAAGCAGCAGCACAAAACAAAGCAGATCCTTGCTTGTCCGAAAAGTTTCGGCTGCAACAGTGCAACCTGATCCTTTCGTTGGTTGTTCCGATTCCGGCCGGGATCTGGACGCACGCGCCCCGTGCGCACCCATTACTGAGCAGTACGTGTTAGGGTTTACTCTTTGTTTATCCCAGTCACGTCACGGTGAGTGAGCCTCTTTTCATTCCCGGTTTGGCCCTAAAATTTAAAAGAAAGTTTTTGCCCCCAAAACAAGATTTTTTTTCTGTTCTTTTTGAGCCAATTTTGTTAAAAAAGATTTTATGAAAAATATCGCATTTAAAAATGTACGAAGGAAGGATACACTTTCAACCCGATAAGGTTCAGGAAATCGAACGGGAAGTACAGATGTGTTTGAATCGTGTCAATGAGCAAGAAACATAGAAAAAATCAATTGTGAAGTGCAAACTTACCCTTTTACTGTCGTCGGAACAGCGAAAAAGTTGCACCTTTTACCTCTGATTGGAACTTACTTCCGAACCTGCCGATTGTCCCTGGTTTCTGCAATAAAAAAGAAAACAAAAATTTAATCAAGATTTCGGGATATTTCAACCTGAATTTGTTAGTTCTTTTCGTCTTAACTATAGAGAGAGGAAGTGACCCCAATTCGTTCCAAATGTTCTTTGAGAACCACCGTCTGTTGTAATCATTACTATCTCAATTTGTCAAACCCTTCCAAGTAGATAGTTAATCACTGCATCGAAACAATTTTCGTAGTTAATACCGGAAAATTACGGCAGCCCGTTCCGCCACAGGTACCAGGACACAGAACAATGCGATCATCGAGCGAAGCGGTCGTAACTCACTCACTGGCACGGAACAAAACCGGCCGTTCCGGAAGTTCGAATCCTGCGAAAATTACTTCCTGCACCCGTGCAGACCGTGCGTCCGGTAGGGTCGCCCAGTTCCACCCGAACACCTACCAGACCAGACTCGGGTGGTAGGTGCACCGTCCAGAGCAAGAACCTGCTCACAATACACAATGACATAAAATAAAAAAACCTCTGAAAGCGTGACAATTTCCCATTCGATTCGCGCGCCAAATCTGGAAGGTGTCGAAAAGTTTGATTTTTTCTATTATTTGTTTTTTGCCTCGTCACCGTTCGACCGTTCTGAAACTGAAACTGGAAGAGTGGCGATTCGCTGCGTAATCTTCGCCGCTCTGACTGATCGTCCACAGCATTCGAAGCAGGTCCTTACGGTCCCCGATGATGGGAAAATGGAGTCCTGCTGGGTTTGCAAAATGCTGTAAGCTGCAGGTCCCGTTCATGGTACCTGAGCTTCTCTATCAAAAGTACGCAATTTTTTCGGCTCGTACTTTTTGTGCTGCTCTCTGTTCACCGAAAAGTGATGAATAGTGCGACACAAAAAGGTAAGGTTCAAATGATGCAACTGAAGACGAGCGAGAACAGAGAAAACTATTCCTTTCTGTACCCACCCAAGATTCTGCGATTGTTTGCCGGAGTTTTTTTTTTCTACTTCTATCGAAAGAAATCAACGAGATCTTCGGTGACAGCTCAAGAAGATGATTCATGATTGAAGAATAACAAAAGATGCGAAAAAATCTAAATCTGCTTTTTGAGGTTAGGCTCTATTGTATGGAATTGCACAAACTAAGTGGAGTGGTAGGATTTGTCTCCGACAGAAAAAAAAGTTTCGATTTTCAGTTACGATCAACTTAGGATTTTGTAAATTTAGAGAAATTCAATCGTTAAGAGTTTACCGATTAAAAAATTCATCTGCTCTGATTTTAACGAGCGGCGATAAATTAGAAATTTTACTACTCTGTTGTGACTTTCACACTGCCGGAGTTGACAGTTGGCTCCATCCAATGCGCTAGTGGACACAACAAACACCATTGCGCTGGACTGAGTCGTTCTTCCGCAGGATCAATCCTTTCCATTGCACTGCATCCCGTCGTCGACCCCCTGCCAGTATCGCAGACCCGACGGTGTCCTTTGTTCGGTGACTTCGAAGCGAGTGAATCAATCGGATTGATCGTGGCCTTTGTACCCCGGGTGATCCCGGGACGACGACGGCCGTTAACGGGGTAACAATGAAGTTCCTCGCCCTTTGTTCGATGCTGCGCAGGACAAATATTAATCGCATTTCTCCGCATGCATTAACGATAGAAAGAAAGCACACTGATAATACTGTGGCTGTCAGGAAAGGTGAAAGAACAATTTAATTTCTTTCCTGAGCGAATTTGGTTACACGGTCGAAAGAAAAAGCGATTCCAGGAACAGTTCTCTGTTCTGTGAGGTTGTGGTTGTCTGTGCGACAATGAAGTTCGCCATTTTTCAAACTCCGTGAGAGCCAGGATGTGGCTGTCTAGTGGCAATTAGCATGTTATAGATGAGAAGAGATCTTAGAGTTTAGATTTATTTGTGAACGAAATTTGTGTAGGTTTTTATCGAAGCAATCTTGAATAATGTGTGCTTGAATTCTTAAAATTAATTTAAATAGCGTGGTTTGACAAACCGAGTTCAGCTTCCGAGTACTTCGTCAAGCTATTCCTCCTCTGTCCCAATGTGATATATACAGGTGTGGCAATGTTGGTTAGTGGTGTTAGTGCAATGAAGAAATTTCATCAGGGTTGGATGGAATCGTAAATCGACCAATCACGATGAAGCGTGACGTCAAACTCCAAAAACAAACCCCATTGTCCGACGCGGTTTGTTTTTGTGTCCCTGAGCCTGAGTGCGCATGAGCCACGTCACTCAATCAATGTAACTCTGATCAGACACATACCATAGACACAGACACATCTGCCATAACTGATCTCGATCGACCATACCATACGCTGCTTTGAAATGCATAAAGATGCTTTGCGAGAGCACGCTGACTCCAGACTATTCTATAAGGTCTGTAGGTTGCTAGAAATTTGGTCCATAGTTTCTCACCCATGAAGCCCGCCTGATAATTCCCTAATAAGTCTTGTCCTATCGGTGGTTGGTCTTCAGGAACCTGATTTCAGGTCTAAGTTCTTGGAGATTAGCTACTGTGACGCTTCTTGGGAATTGCTAAGTTAACTTCCGTTCTACCTTCTTCTGCAACTTCGCTATTGAGGCCATCATCTTGCACTTGTTTGTGATCATCCCAAGTAGCAATTTTGGTTTTATTTTATTTGTAAAGTAGATTTCAGAATCAAATTTTATAAACCACTATGTGACCTCACTATTATAAAAACTATCTGGGGACGTTATGCCTAACTTTATCTTTAGAGTACAGACTTTATTTTACATTAATGCTAGAGCTATATATAGCTGAGATCTATGATGCATTCATTCTGTTCTACAAAGCTTCACATGAAACTTGCTGCACTAAAAAGCTAAAACAGCGAAACAGTTTGCATTGCTGATTTAGAAATTTATACAAGCGCAGGAAATAGAGATTAGGCAGTGCTGTCAGATCATCCTGCAATCAATTTTATTTTATGGCAATCTTCTTAAGATATGTGAAATAACAAATAGATACTTTGTAACCATTTTCACAGTTATACGTAAAATTAATGCGCTATAGAAATAGCGCTGATTTAAAAAAAAATCCATTGTCCAAAG
Source organism: Sabethes cyaneus (assembly GCF_943734655.1). NCBI lineage: Eukaryota > Metazoa > Arthropoda > Insecta > Diptera > Culicidae > Sabethes > Sabethes cyaneus. The sequence continues at coordinate 144,506,307 of NC_071353.1, read as the reverse complement.
AAACTAATTAAGTTCAATTAGTCGAGCTCAATTTCCCATTGCTCTAGCTGTATTCTATAATATGAAAACACATCGATAACAGCTTCGTCACTGCAACTCCTACTTTATTTTGAAGAAATAACTAGGATTATTGTTTCATGGTTAATAATTGCTCAACATTTTTTTTCGTTGATAAATCAAGTAATACGCCAAAACAACTGCAATAAATCGGCTTGGTTAGAGTATTACCATTCCAAAAGCACTATAAAACTACAGGTTGTTCGCCTTTATCTATACCTATAAAAATGGGTTTCTGTCTGTCTGTCTGCCCGCATGTTCCTTACAGAATCGAAAACTACTGAACCGATTGGCGTGACAATTTGCATATAGGGGTTTTTGGGGCCGGGGAAGTTTCTATTTTCGTTTTTTAATTCATTCTATTAACGTAAAAATTGTAAATTTGGTAAGTAAACCGGTAATTTTTACATCATTATTCAATACGGTCTAGCAAAAAAGGACCGACCTGGACCGAGGTGATCCCTATTAATTTCGGAGACCAACATATTACTAAACATCTGTACAAAATTTGATTTGCTGCTTTTGAGCAGTTTTTACGTTATACACATTTGAAAAAAGCAAATTTTTATAGAAAAAATCAGAGGGGTTGTGTACAGGACACGACCGCATATATAGGTGACGCAGGACTACGTAAGTCTCTTTGTAGCGATAGTTGCATGTATACATGCTATATGCAACATATATACATGCTACATGCGTCGTATGTAACATTTATCAAAGTAGTAACATTGCATACGTTCATGCCTCAAAAGATTTCAGAGTTATTTCTATGTACATTTGAAAACAATTTAACAAAATGAAGAACACAAACTATTGCTTTCCTGCAACCTTACTGAAATTAAAGATTGTTTTATTATCCATGGTTTCCCACGTTGAAGGGATTTTACCAATTCAATCCTATTTTATCAACATCACACCTTTTCACTACACTTCTAATGAAACGGCAAGCATGCGTATTCATACAGAGTCGTATTATAACCGAACACTACAGCTATAGCACATTTTTCCAACACAGATATCAAGTTCGCCGAGGTTTAATCGTCTCGCAGTAAAGAATTTGGGATCTATTGGGACAACGAACTTGTGTTATTTTTTCTGGCACAATTCTGTAACACAGACATCAAATTGGACTACGTTTGATCGCGTTCGTAAGAAATCTGTTGGCACGAGGGGGTTTTGTCACTCTTTCTGGCGTACTTCCCAAGCAAGGACTTCAGAATGGTCTAGGTTTAATCGCGGTATTAAGAAATCTTGTTGAAATGTGGTAACTTGGTCACTTGTTTTGGCTTACTTCCCAAGCACAGATATCAAATTGGCATTGGTTTAGATCACCGTAAAGAATATTCCAACCAATCACGAAGCGAGAATTCTGGTGAAACATAGGTTCATTATTTTCAATTTTTCAATAGTTCAACATCAAGAATCCATACTTTTCTTCATTTGGGTCAATTCTTAGAAGATTTTCCGATCGATTGGAGTAAGAACATCGAATAAATCGATTGGAAAACCGCTCAGCTATTAGCGCTCAAAACCTTTCATTTTTCGTGACGCTCGCATTTTTCGATTTTTTGGAATGACATCCTATCTCAAACCTTGCCGTAAGACGTAGTCCTACGTCAAAAATTATTCAAAAATATGACTTCAACATCTATAAAAACATCTCACAAATTATTTACATCTCATTTATTTGCAAAAATTGTCATTTATTACTGTTAAAGTTAAAAAGGAACATATTTTGGAAACATTAGGAATGGAAAAACAATCTTATCTTATACACTAATTTTAATCTTCCTCGAACCTTAACCTATTAATCGCTAGTATCTTATTATTTTTAGGGTAATAATTTTTAGCAACCCTACTTCTTGTCGTCGGTACTTTTAGTCGTGCAATTAGGTCAACTTTTATTCGCCTTGCGCAATTTTCCAATGTCGTAGCTGCTTTATGCTTGCGTTGTTTATAGTATAAAATAGAAAGAACCTTCAACGTTTCACGGACCGTTGACGAATTCACTGCTGCTATCTGGTGCCAGCTGCCATAAGTTCCGTATGGTGTGTTGTCATAAGGCCTCTTGAGCTCACTGGCGGCTTCACGTTCCTCTGCAGTTTTCCAGATGGGTTTGCTGTCACTGTCATTAGAGCCAAAGTTTATTTCGTGTACCCTTGTAAGTACCTCTTTGTAGAGTTTTTCTGCAACGGCCGACTTACCCTGCTTCAGGTAACAGTCAGCCAAATATTTTACTGTAGTCACAACGGTCAGGTCATCATGTCCTAACGCCGATTCGTAAATATGGTGGGCCCGCTTGCAATAAAGCTCTACACTCTCATACTTGCAGTGGTTCTGACACAGTGCTGCCAAGTAAAGGAGTTCCTTGGCTACATCCGGATGATTTTCCCCATGTTGAAGGGATTTTACCAATTCAATCATATTTTATCAACAGCACATCTTTTCACTACACTTCTAATGAAACGACAAGCATGCGTTTTCATACAGTCATATTATAACCGAACACTACAGCTGTGGCACGTTTTTCCAACACAGACATCAAACTCGCCTAGGTTTAATCGTCTCGCAGTACGCAGTTAAAAATGTGCGATCTATTGTAACAACGAACTTATGTCGTTTTTTCTGGCACACTTCCCTAACACAGACATCAAATTGGACTAAGTTTAATCGCGTTCGTAAGAAATCTGTTGGCACGAGGGGGTTTTGTCACTCTTTCTGGCGTACTTCGCAAGCAAAGACATCAAAATGGTCTAGGTTTATTCGCGGTGTTAAGAAATCTTGCTGAAATGAGGGAACTTTGTCACTTGTTTTGGCTTACTTCCCAAGCCCAGATATCAAATTGGTATAGGTTTAGATCACCGTAAAGAATATTCCAACCAATCACGAAGCGAGAATTCTGGTAAAACATAGGTTCATCATTTTCAATTTTTCAATAGTTCAACATGAAGAATCCATACTTTTCTTCATTTAGGCCAATTCTTAGAAGATTTTCCAATCGATTGGTGTAAGAATATCGAAAATCGATCGGAAAACCGCTGAACTATTAGCGCTCAAAACCTTTCATTTTTCGTGACGCTCGCATTTTTCGATTTTTTGGAATGACACCCTATCTCAAAACTTGCCGTAAGACGTAGTCCTACGTTAAAATGCCTGTGGCTTCGGAACCGAAGGAGCTAGCGACTTGATTCCTTTAAACAAAATGTGCGTTTTCCATGCATATGAAAGTGCTTAGAAGGCATGATTTGTGAGAAATATACACGAAAGGAGATATAGAGAAAAAACGAATTTTTCAGGTCACCCCGATCAAAAACCTCTAAATAGATCTAGCTCATCAACCATAAGAGATAGACCTTTCATTTCTTTAGCAAAGTTACTCAAAATTTAATGTTCTTTGACTTTGCCGAACATTTTATTCAGCAAATTTAAGCCATAAAAAAGTTTATGTTTTGCACTCGCTTACTATGATGGTCACCTTAATGTCATATACACCAAAAAATGTGGAAGTTAAAATAATAAATAGTTTAAAAATAAAAATACAAAGTTTTATATTGCAACACCACTGTATTGGTACGCGTTGTTTTGGGAATACTCTAAATTGTATTGTAAGAGATGTTACGCAGCTAGCAGTGGCGACTCGTCCGCATGTTCAACCTGTTCATAGGACAGGCAAACAAAATTCAGCCCGACAAAATTTCGTTTGCACCGACGCATATGCAATGCAATACGAATTTAGTTTAGTTATGAAGCTGATGAGCAAACCGTTCAACACGACATTTGAACGTTTCTTTCGAGATCTCAATGCACAAGCATACCAACGCATTATTCCGTGTATTGATTCTTGATACTGAATTAGTACCAGGAACAATGTGTTGGTACGAAGGAGATCAAAAGAGAATGTGACACAGCTTTTACTCGAAAGCGCGGGCGTTTTATTGTCTCGTTCATCTTCAGCATTGAACAACTTACTACCACATATCCCTATGGCACGCGCTTTGATTCCATATTTTATTTAGTTAGGAAGCTAATGAACGAAACGTTCAACACGACTTTTGAACGTTACTTTAGAGATTAGCACCAGGAATAATGTGTTGGTACGAAGGGGATTTGAAAATAGAGCGCGGTTGGCGATTTGGCATGCATTAGGTATTCGCAAAATTTTCTCATTAACTCGTTCATTTTTAGCATTGAACAACTTACGCATATTGCTTGTGGTGCGTGTGGTGTGGGCTTGTGCGCGCATCGCAGTAAGGTGGTAATTCTTGAATTTGGTTCAATAGGTAAATTGAACAAAAAGTTTTCGGTTCGTCATTAAAATTCAGAGACGAGTTTGCTGGTAAAGTAAACCGTCGTATTCCGTTGCTATTTAAAAAAATAGGGATATTCACATAGCGCTTGCTATGTTGCGAATACGTAGTATTGCATACTTATACTGCCGCTACTCGCATAACAGTTCCATCTCCATAGAAACTGGAACTGCAATGCGAATTGCGGCAGTATATAAACAAAATACACCGTTTACGCAACATGGCAAGCGCTACGGTGAAAACCCCTAATGCTTGTTTTATGATTAAAATATAGAAATGCGATAATAAAAAAAGCTGCGTATTAATTTGTATTTTCGCTGGTTGAACAGGTAAGCTAAGCCCCCACGAGTCGCCACTGGCAGCTAGCTAGTTTTATTGTGGTAAAATAAAAAACCGCAATAAGATCTGTGATTTAAGTTTACGAATAGATTTATTCGAGTTTAATAGTCCGCTATAAGTATTACATCTGACTCGTTTTTCTTAGCAATGGTTAGGTCGACTTTAAAGCTTTAGTTAATCGTTATTCCGCAATAAAATATTCATAAAATTTAATGAAAACAAGCAGCTATGGATTTGTTTCTTGGGCGTCTTGAAAATAAGAAGAAAATAAGATAGATTTTTGACTCGGATTTACCGAGAGTCCAGATTTTCGGCACCACGTTTCCATAACGCGTAGTGCCTGCTGCATTAAGCCAAATGATGTGCTTATGCACTTTCCAACTATTAGGATGAGATAGTCATCCGCAAAACCATGTAACGGATAGTCTAGGCTATTGAGTATCTTCAGTAGGCCATTCGACACAAGGTTCCATAAAAGAGGCGAGAGAACGCCACCTTGTGGACATCCACAAACACTTTGCTTCCAAATGCTTGCTTGCCGTAACGACGAAAAAATCAGTTGGTTATTAGGCATTTGTTCCCTCCACTTAATGATTATTGAAGGCACATTATGATGACGAGCAGCCTCCAAAATGGAAGCGAAAGATACGTTATCAAACGCGCCGTCAATATCCAAAAAAGTTCCTAAGCAGGATTTCTTTCGTGAAAAAGCAACCTCAATTTTATTCAACACAGCATGTAATAAAGTGGTTGTAGACTTGCCACTTTGATAAGCATGTTGTGCTGAATGAAGAGGAACTTCTACTAAGCTTGTTTCGCGGATGAGGTGGTCAACAATCCGCTCAAGACTGATTGGTCTAAAACTTTTTGCTTGCTCGTATGTCGCGCGTCCACCTTTGGGAATAAACTTGATGATTGTTTCACGCCATTGAGTTGGGATGTACCCAATAGCAATACTACACACAAACATCCTTCTCAGAATGTGTTTGAAGTACTTGAATCCTTTCGGCAGTAGAATAGGGTATATTCCATCTGTTCCAGGAGATTTGTATGGAGAGAAACTGTTCACGGCCCGGTCAATCGCTTCAGTTGTGACAAGTCTCCGAGCGAAAACCCATGAGTCTAAGTCACCTAAAACGATTTCTCGATCGTTTCGAACTTCAGATTCCACACAGCCTGGAAAGTGACTATAGAAGAGACGTTCCAGGATTTCATTGTCGTTCGTACAGCATTCGCCGTTCGAACTTCGAATATTATTAACCTGATAATATGTCGATTCTGACAGTATTTTATTAAGCCGACTTGCCTCGCCGAAACTGGAAAAGTTGCTGCAGAGCCTGTCCGTGAAGATCACACAGTCTGGCTTTCCGGATATGCTTGAAAGGCTCCACGCGCTCCTACGACATCTATTGCAGGCTCTCCTGCACTGTTTCTTTAGTTCCGCTAGATGAGAGTTCCACCATGGTGTTCCTCTAGTCGTCTTAATAGTTTTTAAAAATGTTGTGACATCTACAGCCACTTCCAAGTCGTCGGATCGAATCCTTGAAATTTCGTCGGGCGTTCCTCCTCAAAGAGTTCCCAGTCGGAAAGTCTCAGATTGCAAAATGTTGCATCGTTCAAGGAGACACCCAAGTGATCAAAATATATAAAGCAATAATCAGATATTAGTGTCTCGTTCGAAACCATTGTGCCATTGTGCCAGCTCATGATTGATCCTGTTAGAGCAAAGTGTTATATCTAACACTTTCTCTCTAAGAGTTGGTATAACAGTTGGACAATTGCCAATGTTGGCTATTCTAAGGTAGATACTACTCCAATATTCCATCAAATCATAGCCTCTCAGATTAATATCCGAGCTGCCCCAAATAATGTGATGGGCATCGGCATCACTGCCTACAATGAGCGGAAGGCAGTATCTCACCACATTTGATTTCTGTACTTTTCTTTGACAGCTTAAACATTCAACTGGCATAATAAAATAGAAGCCTCGTCTGAAACGTTTCTAGAATTACGCATTTATTAACTTGCTCTGGCGGTAATTTCCATCAGTAGAAGGGCTTGATTTCGTAATCAACCCATACTAAAGTCGCTTCAATCGAATAGCCTGGTACCTATTATTCTTATGCGACCTGGTGCTAAATAGGAGGCTTAATATAGCACTAGATGCGTTCCAGTCGATTGAAATGAGTTCCAGCACCTCAATTTTAAATGTACAAAATCAGAAGTTTATATAACAGTGATTTTTAGTGATATCAGTTTGAAGAATGAAAGTTAACAAGAAGAATGGTATCCTGATATCTCTCATTTCGTTAACTCGTCGCTTATAGTAATGTAAAACAACTAGTTTGACTGCTTAAAACAGGTTCCCTACCCTACACAGGAAGCATATAATTTATACTAGCTGATAACCCGATCTTTCTCGGGTCTTCTTTATCTCTCAGCGCTTGTACATCAACTATTGAAATGGAAATGCCAATAATACAAAATATTAAAAAAATACGAAAATACAAATATACAAAAATGACAATCTTTTTTCTCATTTTTCCCCTCTCATTTTTCGCCAACCAAGCAACTTGCAGTCACTTGTGGAACCTTCTTACCTTCTTAAGAACCACCAACTCATTATTGCAGATTCTCTTATGTCAAGGAATATGTGTGCCAAGTTTAGTGAAGAACGATCAAGGCGTTTTGGAGTTATACCGGAACATACAAATATACGTTCACTTCTATAGACAGATGGCGTAATTGTGAAGGTCCCCTCCTCGTTCGTGAATTAGTTGTTAAAAGATTCTTGATATCAGTCAAATTTCTTGTCAGTGATCTGTCGTAAAAGACACTTCAGGTGGACACTAACCATTCAGGAGGGAGTTAATTAATAGGCACTTTCTGCATGCATCAAATAATCTATACCTATAAAAATGGATTTCTGTCTGTCTGTCCTGTGTTCCTTATAGAATCAAAAACTACTGAACCAATCGGCGTGAAAATTTGCATGTAGAGGTTTTTGGGGCCAGGAAAGGTTTTAGTGATGGTTAGAGACCCCTCCCCCCACTAAGAGGGGGGGCTCCCATACAAATGAAACACAAATTTCTGCATAACTCGAGAACTAATCAAGCAAATAGAACCAAATTTGGCATGTGGGTGTTTTCGGTGACAAGAATTTATTCTAGGGTAATTTGAGACCCCTCCTCTCTTTATAAGGGGAATTATAACTCCTCTCCCCTTTAAGAGGGGGGGTTTCCATACAAATTTCCTCATAACTCGAGAACTAATCAAGCAAATGGAACCAAATTTGGCATGTGAAAGTTTTCGAGGGCAAGAAAATTTTCTATGTTGAATTAGGACCCCTCCTCACTTTAAAAGGGGGGGCTCCTGTACAAATGAAATACCAATTTCCTCATAACTCGAGAACTAATCAAGCAAATGGAACCAAATTTGGCATGTGTGTGTTTTTGGAGACAAAATTTTTTTCTATGATGAATTGGGACCCCTCCCCACTTTAAGTGGGGGGGGGGCTCCTATACAAACGAAATACAAATTTCCTTATAACTCGAGAGCTAATCCAGCAAATGGAACCAAATTTGGCATGTAGGTGTTTTTGGAGGCAAGAATTTTTTCTATGATGAATAAGAACCTCTCCCCACTTTAGGAGGGGGGGCTCCTATACAAATGAAATACAAATTTCCTCATAACTCGAGAACTAATCAAGCAAATAGAACCAAATTTGGCATGTGGGTGTTTTCGGTGACAAGAATTTATTCTATGGTAAATTGAGACCCCTCCCTCTTTATAAGGGGAATTGTAACTCCTCTCCCCTTTAAGAGGGGGGGCTTCCATACAAATTTCCTCATAACTCGAGAACTAATCAAGCAAATGGAACCAAATTTGGCATGTGAAGGTTTTCGAGGGCAGGAAAATTTTCTACGGTGAATTAGGACCCCTCCCCACTCTAAGAGGGGGGGCTCCTGTACAAATGAAATACAAATTTCCTCCTAACTCGAGAACTAATCAAGCAATAGAACAACATTTGGCATGTGGGTGTTTTTTTTGGTGACAAGAATTTATTCTATGGTGAATTGAGACCGCTCCCCTCTTTGTAAGAGGAATTATAACTCCTCTCCCCTTTAAGAGGGGAGGCTTCCATACAAATTTCCTCATAACTCGAGAACTAATCAAGCAAATGCAACCAAATTTGGCATGTGAAGGTTTTCGAGAGCAAGAAAATTTTCTATGGTGAATTAGGACCCCTCCCCACTTTAAGAGGAGGGGCTCCTGTACAAATGAAATACAAATTTCCTCATAACTCGAGAACTAATCAAGCGAATTGAACCAAATTTGGCATATGTGTGTTTTTGGAGACAATTTTTTTTTCAATGATGAATTGGGACCCCTTCCCACTTTAGGAGGGGGGGGGGGGTCCTATACAAACGAAATACAAATTTCCTCATAACTCGAGAACTAATCCAGCAAATGGAACCAAATTTGGCGTGTAGGTGTTTTTGGAGGCAAGAATTTTTTCTGTGATGAATTAGGACCTCTTCCCACATTAGGAGGGGGGGCTCCAATACAAATGAAATACAAATTTCCCCATAACTCGAGAACTAATCAAGCAAATAGAACCAAATTCGGCATGTGGAGGTTTTTGGAGGCAAAAATATTTTCTACGGTGAATTAGGATCCTTCCACACTTCAAGAGGGGGGGCTTCTACACAAATGAAATACAAATTTCCTCATAATTCGAGAACTAATCAAGTAAATGGAACCATATTTGGCATGTGGGTGTTTTTGGAGGCAACCATTTTTCCCATTATGAATTAGGACTTCTTACCTTTTTAGGAAGGGGGGGGGGGCTCCCATTCAAACGAAATACAAATTTGCTCATAACTTTAGAACTAATCAAGCAAATGGAACCAAATTTGGCATGTGAGAGTTTTAGATGGCAGAATTTTTTTTCTGTGGTGTATTACGACCCCTTTCCCTTTTAAGAGGGTGGGCTCCCATACAAATGAAATACAAATTTCCTTATAATTTGAGTACTAATCAAGCAAATGGAACCAAATTTAGCATGTAGGAGATTTTTGAGTCTTGAATTTATTTTATGATAGTTAGAGACCTCTCACCCCTGTGGTAGGGGGATATGGACTCTCATACAAATAAAACAGAAATTTTTGCGAAACTCAAAAACTAATCCAACTCGAGAAATTCGAGACTCTTCCATAAAACATTAATCAATAACAAGACCAGAAAAACTATCTATAGTAACACTAGATCATTCAGGACGAGCCGGTCGCGAGTGTTGCCGGTGACCCGCCGTCGGAAGCGCCACCCACTGGGGGGCTTGCAAAACTCGAGATAGTGACAAAGATCATCCGAGATTCATGATTTATGTACAACACAGGTTAATTTGTGGCAATACGAAGTTTGTCGGGTCAGCTAGTCTATACCTATAAAGAAGGATTTCTGTCTGTCTGTCCGTATGTTCCTTATAGAATCGAAAACTACTGAACCAATCGGCATGCAAATATGCATGTAGAGGTTTTTTGGGGCCAGGAAAGGTTTTAGTGATGGTTAGAAACCGCTCCCCCCACTAAGAGGGGGGGCTCCCATACAAATGAAACACAAATTTCTGCATAACTCGACAACTAATCAAGCAAATGGAACAAAATTTGGCATGTGGGAGTTTCCGGTGACAAGAATTTATTCTATGGTAAATTGAGACCCCTCCCCTCTTTATAAGGGGACTCCTCTTTAAAAGGGGGGGCTTCCATACAAATTTCCTCATAACTCGAGAACTAATCAAGCAAATGGAACCAAATTTGGCATGTGAAGGTTTTCGAGGGCAAGAATATTTTCTATAGTAAATTAGGACCCCTCCCCACTTTAAGAGGGGGGGCTCCTGTACCAAAGAAACACAATTTTCCTCATAACTCGAGAACTAATCAAGCAAATGGAACCATACTTGACACGTGGGTGTTTTTGGAGACAAAAATTTTTTCTATGATGAACTGGGACCCCTCCTCACTTTAGGAGGGGAGGGGGCTCCTATACAAATGAAATACAAATTTTCTCATAACTCGAGAGCTAATCAAAGCAAATGAAACCAAATTTGGCATGTGAATGTTTTCGAGGGCATGAATATTTTCTATGGTGAATTAGGACCCCTCCCAACTTTAAGAGGGGGGGGGGCTCCTATACAAACGAAATACAAATTTCCTCATAACTCGAGAACTAATCAAGCAAATGGAACCAAATTTGGCACGTGGGTGTTTTTGGAGACAAAAATTTTTTCTATGATGAATTGGGACCCCTACCCACTTTAGGAGGGGGGGCTCCTATACAAATGAAATTCAAATTTCCTCATAACTCGAGAACTAATCAAGCAAATAGAACCAAATTTGGCATGTGGAGGTTTCTGGAGGCAAAAATATTTTCTATGGTGAATTAGGACCCCTCCCAACTTTAAGAGGGGGTGCTTCTACACAAATAAAATACAAATTTCCTCATAATTCGAGAACTAATCAAACAAATGGAACCATATTTAGCATGTGGGTGTTTTTGGAGGCAATTATTTTTTCTATGATGAATTAGGACGCCTTACCTTTTTAAGAGGGGGGGGGGGGCTCTCATACAAACGAAATACAAATTTCCTCATAACTCTAGAATAATCAAGCAAATGGAACCAAATTTATCATGTGGGTGTTTTTGTAGGCAAGAATATTTTCTATGGTATATTTTCTATGGATTGTTCCACTTTAAGAGGGGGGGGGGGCTCCTATACAAATGAAAAACAAATTTCCTCATAACTCGAGAACTAATCAAGCAAATGGAACCAAATTTGACATGTAAGTGGTTTTGGACGCAAGATTTTTTTCTATAGTGAATTGAGACCTCTCTCTTCTTTAGAAAGCGAGTTATGGCCCATCTCCCCTTTAAGAGGGTGGGCTTCCATACAAATGAAATGCAAATTTCCTCTTATCTCGAGAACTAATCAATCAAATTGAACCAAATTTGGCATGTGGGAGTTTTAGATGGCAGAAATTTTTTCTATGGTGAATTACGACCCCTTCCCCTTTTAAGAGGGGAGCTCCCATACAAATGAAATTCAAATTTCCTTATAACTTGAGAGCTAATCAAGCAAATGGAACCAAATTTGGCATGTGGGAGATTTTGGAGTCTTGAATTCATTTTACGATAGTTAGAGACCTCTTACCCCTGTGGTAGGGGAATATGGACTCTCATACAAATAAAACAGAAATTTTTGCGAAACTCAAAAACTAATCGAACTCGAGAAATTCGAGACTCTTCCATAAAACATTAGTCAATACAAGACCACAAAAACTATCTATAGTAACACTAGATCATTCAGTGTCATTCGAGTGTTGCCGGTGAGCCGCCGTCGGAAGCGCCTGACAAAGATCATCCGAGATTCATGATTTATGTTCAACACAGGTTAATTTGTGGCAATACGAAGTTTGTCGGGACGGCTAGTTTTCTAATAAAATAAACCGTCCAAATAAAATCATTGAAATTCGTCCGAAAACCATGTGAACGAAAATATTTGACATTCAATCGCAGCCGCGTCCTGCTGAGGTTGCTTTATTTTTAACGAGAAAGTCGGAAAAACTGTTTTTCTAATACTTGAAATTAAAGATAGTTTTTTTTAGCGTCTTAGTAGAATACGAAAACAGACTTCGTTCGTTATCGACAGACTTCGAAAAATTATTGTCATTTGATCAATAGGATTTCGAATTTGACAACAAATCGAGATCCTTTTTTGATATGGAAAAATTGAACGTAAATGCGTTAGAAATTGACTAAATACTTTTAATTAACGATTGCAACCATTTTATGTTTAAAAACTTCACCAAGAGCCATCCGTCCGGTGCAAATAAGTTTCATCAGGGCATCATTTTATCATCATTTAAAACTTGTATGCGGAAGCTGACCGATATTTATGCATAATTTTAGAAGTGAAATATTTTGCGATGCCAAAAACGGATACTTTTGTTCCCTAAATCGAGGCATGACAAAATCAAATCATGCCGAATTCGAAATCCCACTGTATTTGAATAGTTTGTTCGAGAATCCCCGCAAGTCCTTTCGTCAGACTTGTTGGCAAACAACAATAAAACTGATTTTGTGAAAATTTTTAACCTATCGTTATATTTTTTGGTATAATATTCCATAGCAATAACAAAAACATAAGGTGTAGACTTACCTTTTGATCAAAATAATGATTCAAGCTCTAAATAAAATGCCTTAAAATTGATGGACATTTTCATACAAACGGCGTTTATCAAATAAACAATCTATTTATTGCATTGAACTTGAATTTTGTCATTTCTAATCGACATCGAACTAACTATTTCCTCCAACGTCTGATTTTCAACTCAAAAAAAAAAAAAAAAACAATTTATTCGCACGAATCCAGGTTAAGACATGAATTTGCTATGATTCTGACAGAATTTTGTTCTGCAAGGTTCTCTGAGGAGAAAATATTTTTTTACAAATAATAAAATACAACAATTTTGTGACCAATAAACATTTAATTGTGCGAATACTTAGGCTGTGCAAGTGTGCACCGGGATTTTCTAAAATTCAAACTGATCGTATTTCGTAACGATCGAGAACATCCCTCAGCATAACCTGTCAATCCGCATACAGGTCCCGATGCACCCTGATCCGAGGCGAGACCACAAGACTGTGCACAAGATTTTGGCCTATTCTCTCGGCACCCAGAGCCACAGCATCCCGACAAAACACCCGCTCTCAAGCAAATGATCATCAGAATCATCAGCATCATCGTCGTTTTCGTCGTCGTCCTGCGTATGCACTATCAAATTTCCCTGCTTCTTTACTGTTTTGAGCTGATCCTGAGCTGGTGGAACCCAAAGAGCTGGGAACCAAAGAGCTGGGCAGAAATGAGACGAGAAGAAAATTCGAACCTATGCCAGTCCAGTGTCGAAAAAGAAAACAGCAAAAAAACGCAGCTTTTGCGTCGCACGACACAGCACCAGCGTTCGGGCGCGCGCGCGCGACTTATTCTCTCCAATACACAGACAGGTCACATCTGCCCCACGCAGGGGGTCAGAGGTGGCGGGTGGTACAAAACAGGGACGGAAGCTATACATACTATGCGGCTTGCTCTTCTCGCTGAAATAAAGTGAGACAGCCAAAGGCACAGGCTTCGGGTCGTCGGGGCAGGTGAGTGAGTGCGAGTGCGAGTGCGACTGCGAGGGCAGCTGAGCCATGCGCCCAGCCTGGGCCAGCGAGTGGCACGCGTGCCACCAGTGTTCGGGTCCCACTCGGCTCGGGCTTCGGATTTCGGCTTAAGCCCGGCGGAGAGTGAGATTTATGCTCTTCTGTGCGATGCTCGCTCTCTTTGTGCGGGTTGTTTATGCTGCTGAGCGAGTGAGGGTGGTTGGGTTGCGTTGCGGAGCAACGACGGACGGCAAAGGGAAGTCCTGTATTATGCTGCACATGTGTTTTCGGCGCAAAGGACTTCGTGTGGAACCTGTGCGCGTGAGTAAGTGAGTCGGTGAGTGAGTGAGTGTTGGTGGCGAGGGCATGCAATGCGATTCGAAGCAGGTAGCTGAGCGAGAACGTACAAAACGCAAGGGCTTAGGACGAAAAGGTATCATTTCGGGAATAGCTTCCGCCGTTGAAACATCGAAAACTTTCGAAAAAAAAACAACAAGTTGAGCAAGTGTGTGGTTCCCATTTTTTGAGAACGCAGAAAAACGAAAAAGGACTTAAAGTAAAACTGTTTTGTGTTTCACCGATCAGTCTGAATCGAAGTGTGGGTAGAGAAGGTGGCATTTTGTGGTGCAATCTAGAACTGTACGCGTAATAATCAGTGATAAATCGTTGTTTGTGGTCAATGGCAGCAGCAGTGAGAAGTATGGCGCTTGGACAAAATATTCACAACATTCTGCCGAATAATTGTATTCTGGTGCAGCAGAAGCCGATCAATCACCATGGAAAGCGACCGATCGCGCCGGCTCCGATGATGGTGGCCAACCTGGCGCAGGGTGTCGGTCTTAAGAACAAGATTAGTTCGTCGAAAAAATTCGCTTACTGTGGATTGCCGTACGCTCCGACCCCGCAGCAGACGGCATCCGTCCAGCGTCGGAACGCTAGGGAGCGCAACCGAGTTAAGCAGGTCAACAATGGTTTTGCCAACCTTCGTCAGCACATCCCGAGCACGGTGGTAACTGCTTTGACCAACGGAGGACGAGGAGCCAGCAAAAAGTTAAGCAAAGTTGATACACTCCGGATCGCGGTGGAATACATTCGTAACCTCCAAAGGATGCTGGAAGAAAACAGTGAAAACACCAACCAGAAGAGTTTATGTCAGGTCTCCTCGTCCAGTTCCTTCTACGGTACGATGTCGGAATCTTCGACAGCCTCATCCCCAGCACCGTCCCATCTTTCGGAGACTTCCTCAACCGGAACGATCGCCTACAGTCAGATGGGAGGCACCACCTTCAAGCATGAACCCTACGATATCTATGTTGATCCTTCAACCTCACCGACTCCCTCGTACACATCGGAGGCGGCTCCAGCAATCCAGCTTCACCACCACCAATCGCTTCCTGCGCTGCAGCACACCCAAATCGTGATCCCAGGAATGACCAGCTTGAGTCCCAGTGGCAACAACAACTACCTTCACGCAGCCACCGGCCAGCCAATCTATAAGACCGAGCTGTACGAGCATTCCTACGAGGAACGAATGAGCCCGCAAAATCCGGACGACGAAGAACTGCTGGACGCAATCTCCTGGTGGCAGCAGCAGTAACTCTCCCCTGGCTTGTTTTGCGACACTCGCCCTGAGGTTAGTATCCGTTTGTTTTCTTTCCATCATTTTTTACCTGATTTTTTTGGCTCTAACCTAACTTGTAAAAAAGTCAATGAATAGTTTCTAATTTTTTCCCTTTTTTCTTCTTTTTTTACAGAAATGCCAAAAACAAACTTTAAAATTCGGAATGGAACCTCCGAAGCTGAGGCTCCGCACGAGCAAAGCGACGTAATTTGTTTGGATCCGGAGCCCTGAAAAGCTGGATGAATCCTGCTGCGAAAGCCATCGCGAAGGCTTAGGAAGGAATCCTCACCGACGAACCAGACTGTACTGCTGCGCCTACTGCGTACTTTCTTCTAATCCTACTAATTACCTACTAACTTCAGTGGTTTAGTAATTAAATCAACGAAAAGAAAAACTGCCAGTTTTGTTCCACTTCCAGTGGCTAGGAGTAGGAGAAGGAGGAGGAGCGATGGAACAAACACTAACACAAAAACACACGTGAAATCTAGTCAAAATCCCAGCGGTATTAGGATTAGCGATAGCGAACTTTGTAACCTGTCAGTCGAATCCGCGTAGATGAATAATTGTGCCTTAAATTAAACAAAACGATTTGCAACGGTTTGTTTTGCTTAGCTTATAGGAAACATTTTTTTTTGTTAGACGACAACACAGACCAGTGACTAGTTTATTATGTACGTTAAGTTTTCCGCTAGTTTAGGAAAAGTTTCTTGTTTTAAGAGAACTATTTAAGCTGTACAAAGAATGTAATCGAAAAAGACTTAACTGTCCTATGGGACAGTACTTTCAATAAACGGAAAAAAGCTAAAATCAAAGTTAACCTTGACTTTTTGCCTCTTAACGACGCACGATGAGTTCCCTGTTGGGAACCTTCCCGAAACAGTCCCATTTATTTAGTCCCATAAAGTTAATTACTTCACACCTCCTGCGCTGCTGAACCTGAACCTGAACCTGAACCAGATGCAAGGATTTGCATTTAAATTTCTGCTGGAGAGAACTTGCTCAATAGCAGCACCGGGGGTTGCCAGGTAACCCATTGCATTGCAATGGAGGGGTCACAGCACTGGGAAGTAAGTTTCAAGTGGTTCTTCCTCACAGCGGCAGGCAAAATTTACGTTTACGATCTTCTCCAATTACTTCCAATGCGGTGCAGAAATCTCTCATTTTTTTTGCTTGAACTTGAACCTCGCTTGAACCCCGAAGGGAAGCGACGAAACAAAGGTTCCATGGATCGACAAGAGACCGAGCAAGAGGGAGGGAACCAACCGAGAGGAGAAACCTTAAGGGACGATCGGAGGGAGGTTTTTCGAAAAAAAAAATACTTTGAAAAGGAACAAGAAGCGAGCAGCAAAAATGATCGATTTTTTTTTCGAAAAACTAAGGTTTCGTCTTTCAAAGAGGAAATGTAAACGAAGCGAATGGCATCTAGTGTGCTTTGATGTGTCGTTTGGTTCATTGATTGGGAAAAATCACGCGAAGCAAAGGAGCAAAGCGAAATTTTGTCGAATAGAAAATTGAATTTTTTTTGTTTGATTTTTACTGTTGTTATGCGTAGGCAAAGGTATGAAAATGGATCGAAATTTGTCTGATAAATTCATTTTTTGGGTGTGGTTTTTCTCAATAAAGTGGGGAAGTTAGCAGAGGGACTGACAACATTGCAGAGTGGAGGAGAATATTTCTTTGTGAAACAGGATCACCACCTCATTACTGCTTTCAGTTTTGTCTAACGGACGAGGGCTCCTGGATCTTGGAATACTACTGGCGGATTTCCTACCAACTTGACCAGAGATTGGCATAACCCTTTCAGAGTCAAATGAAATTTATTGATCTAATTAGGAACCTTCTGTAATTTATAATCTGAGTCTCTTGATATTTTCGGTGAAAATTAGATCAATACTGTGTTTACAGCGGACGTTCTGTAATTTATGTTTGTTTTTGGCATGTTAAGGGATGCGCACGGGTTCGATAAAATGATCAGGACAGGCAAAAATTTTGCAAAATTCAAACGGCTAACGTCGACGCACAGTGGGGCAGATTGACCCGGCGCTCGGACAAAACCTCATAACTTTTTTCATATGCTTCGTAGAGTTTTATTGTCTTCAGCAACATTGTTTGTTATTCAATTTCACATCTTTTTGTAAATTTTAAGTAGTTGTATTTTTATTCCTATAGATGGCGTTGAGATCTAACCCAGCTAGCATTTTCATATGTATAAAAAGGTAAAAATCAGCATTACGAACAGATATACATGCTAAAAAAATCGTATTTCATGCGCAAAATGGGCATATCCGTACTATTTTGGAGGCGATATACGTGATTACGAATAATTTTGAGCGTTACGACTATATAAGTTTATTATAATTTATTATATACGATAATATCCGATTAAGCGCGAGTCGCTCCGTACTACTCTACGATTTTGTGCTGAATATCGTATGTATGTCAGTCATTATCATTATATACGACAGAAAATCAGCTTGATCCCACTTTATCCAGCTTTAGTTACGATTTCGAGTTTGTTAGGAGATATTTACGATAGTTTTCGTACATTGATATACGAGTTGGTGCTAGCTGGGGTCATAGTTGCTTTCAAATGCCAAGCCTACTTAGAACAATTTTCGCCGGAGTTCACTCAACGCTATCCAGCTCGTTCATTCTTTTCTAAAACATGTTGATTTTTGGATCAGATTTATTTTTGCACCTCAAGAACCGCCAAGCTCAGTAACTTCTTCAGTTGATTGAACCACCACTTGTCGTCTAAAGGGCCAAACTGCATGCTGCGTCAATGCAAACGTCAGCGTCAATTGGAAGCGAAGTTTTTCGCACCGATCGAAGTTCACGCAACAGCTCTAAGTCTTCCGACGGTGGTGTGTTACTTGCAGTCCATCGCAGTTTAGAAGCGCATCTGATCAAGAATATTGTAAGCGAGTGTGTTGAGCAGATTTGGGTACGAACCTCTCTAAATGGATGCTCACTCTACTTCTGTGTTATATACATATCACCCGATCGAACACGTGATTTGACACTGCTTGATGCGCACAACGATTCGCTGAAGGCGATATCCGGTCGGACCCTTCCTGTCGATGAAATTGTTATTGTTGGTGATTACAATTTTCCCGATTTGAAATGATGTTCTGCTGAAAACGGCTCTT
The DNA here is from genome assembly GCF_943734655.1 of Sabethes cyaneus. Lineage (NCBI taxonomy): Eukaryota > Metazoa > Arthropoda > Insecta > Diptera > Culicidae > Sabethes > Sabethes cyaneus. Next base: position 144,487,633 of record NC_071353.1, on the reverse strand, counting down.
TGTATCCTGATCCAGATTGTTCATCATTTCATGCTGGCTCCAACAGCGTGATTGACTGCTACAGTTTTAAAATCTATTGCGTCAATTCAATCCAGTAGTGAGCGAAAATGGTAGAGTCCTGGATCTCTGCTTTGTGAGCTGTTCTGATTATGCACCGAAAATTTGTGAATCGACTTTCCCTCTTGTCAAGAGTATTAGATACCATCCCCCTCTGCATATTGCTCTCTTTCTTCAACGTCAACTAATCGTTTTTGCCGAGTGGTGCCAAACTAACCGTTACCGTCTGAGCTAAAACTCCAATAAGTGCTCAGTCATCACTTTCACACGAAGGAAAATGCCAATTCGATTTGACTATCACCTAGCAGGTAACGCAATCAAGAGGGAAACATGTGTTAAGGATCTCGGTATACTCCTCGGCGAACAACAGCATACTTCCTATGTAGCAGCCAAAACATCTCGTTGCTTAGGATTCATAATGAGAGTGTCTAGGAATTTTACGGACATTTACTGCCTGAAATCTCTCTAATGTTCACACGTTCAGTTCAGTTCTTGAATATTGCTCGGTAGTTTGGATCCCTCATTACCTCAACGGTGCACACAGGATCGAAGCTGTCCAACGAAGATTTGTGCATATCTTCGGCGGTTACCCTGGAATAATTCACACCAGCTCACAGTGGTCCAAAAGGGCGAAAAGCGGAACTTTTTTCCTAGTGTCTTTTACTTTCATTTTGGTTTTTTGGCACTTTTGTTCGTATGAATATCCCCCTTAATCTAAAACTGTCAAAAATTCGTCGTCGCTTACTATAATGAAAACAAAAAAATTACTTTTTTGTGTTAGGAAATATAGACATAGTTTCTTCGGAAAAGTTGTTAATATTGTAAACAAGCAACTTTGCTGAAGGAATAAAATTTCTATCTTTATCGAGGGCTGAACTATAGGGCATATTTTTCAAAACTTCTTTAAAAACTGGGTTCTTGGGGTTCAAGTTTTCTGGTCACGGGCGACATTTTCTGCCACTTCCAAAACGTCTGCAGCTTGTAAACGCTTTATTATCAGTGTTCTTCTTTTGTAAACTGCAGAAAATTTTTGCGCAAATTTTTCAGTTGTTTGAAAACTCGCGCGTACCGTCTACCGATTACCAGAGGAAAAGCACTATTCAACGTAGAAACAGATCACACAGATGGATTATTGGAAAATATAAAGGTAAACAACTTTGCTAAAGAAATGACATGTGTATTCCTATCGAGTGCAGAGCTATAGAGCATTTTGCTTGGAAATTCTTTAAAAATAAGTTTTTCATACTTGGCTTATGTTAGTTGCATTTTACAGGATTACGCGATTATTGACTCAAAATAAACGTTTTTGCAGAAGATTGCAAATCTCTAAGACCTTTTCTTACAAAGTTATCGCTTTTGGCTCGTGAAGTTAAGGAAAAATAAAGCTTAAATAAGCGATAACTTTGAAAGATAAGGACCCAGAGATTTGCAACCTTCTGCAAAAACATGTGTTTTGAGTTTTTCAATAATCGCCTAGAACCATATACTCTTGTAAAATACAACCAACAAACGCTAAGTATGAAAAACTTACATTTAAAGAATTTTCAAAGAAAATGCTGTATAGCTCTGCACTCGATAGAGATAGAAATGTCATTTCTTTATCAAAGTTGTTTGCTTTTATATATTTTATAACTTTACCGAAGAAACCATGTGTCTAATAGCAAAAATAGTTTTACTATTTTTCAGACAGTTAAGGGAAAATGCTCATAAAACTCGATTTTACCTCTATTAACGCCTGACCTACACTAGCCCTAGCCCTAGCCCTAGCCCTAGCCCTAGCCCTAGCTCTAGCCCTAGCCCTAGCCCTAGCCCTAGCGCTAGCCCTAGCCCTAGCTCTAGCCCTAGCCCTAGCCCTAGCCCTAGCCCTAGCCCTAGCCCTAGCCCTAGCCCTAGCCCTAGCCCTAGCCCTAGCCCTAGCCCTAGCCCTAGCCCTAGCCCTAGCCCTAGCCCTAGCCCTAGCCCTAGCCCTAGCCCTAGCCCTAGCCCTAGCCCTAGCCCTAGCCCTAGCCCTAGCCCTAGCCCTAGCCCTAGCCCTAGCCCTAGCCCTAGCCCTAGCCCTAGCCCTAGCCCTAGCCCTAGCCCTAGCCCTAGCCCTAGCCCTAGCCCTAGCCCTAGCCCTAGCCCTAGCCCTAGCCCTAGCCCTATCCCTAGCCCTAGCCCTAGCCCTAGCCCTAGCCCTAGCCCTAGCCCTAGCCCTAGCCCTAGCCCTAGCCCTAGCCCTAGCCCTAGCCCTAGCCCTAGCCCTAGCCCTAGCCCTAGCCCTAGCCCTAGCCCTAGCTCTAGCCCTAGCCCTAGCTCTAGCTCTAGCCCTAGCTCTAGCTCTAGCCCTAGCTCTAGCTCTAGCCCTAGCCGATAAAAGCCGAAAAAAGAGCTGAAAATTATGTAAAGGAAGGTCATTGAAGCAACACTTAAGAACTTCTTCTTCTTCTTCTTCATCAGCATAGAGCCGGGGTGGCTCGTGCTGTTTTAAGCACTCGTCTCCATTTAACTCGGTCTTGGGCCACTCGTCGGCAATTCCCAAGTCGTCTCAGTAGTCGCAAATCGCTTTCGACCTGGTCGAGCCATCGTGCACGTTGGCCCCCCCTGTTCCTGGTGCCGGTGGGGTTGTTGAAGAGGACTATTTTCGTCGCACTGTCGTCCGGCATCCTTACGACGTGTCCGGCCCACCGTAGCTTGCTAACTTTCGCTAGATGTACGATGGGAGTCTCCCCAAGCAGTGCCTGTAGCTCGTGATTCATACGCCTCCGCCACTCTCCGCTTTCAGTTTGTACTCCGCCAAATATCGTCCGCAGCACTTTTCGCTCGAACACGGCAAGGGCGCGTATGTGCTCCGTAAGCAGCGTCACGGCATCAAGTCCATAAAGAACTACCGGTCCAATAAGGGTTTTGTACATTGTTAGCTTCGTGCGGCGGCGTATGCTTCCTGATCGTAGCATCTTACGAAGCATTTTTTTCATGTTTTTGGTCTTCGACGCATTTATTTTTAGCCCAATTCTCCTAGACTCCGCTTTCGGTCTGGCGTAGATTGCCTCCGCCGTCGCAAAGTTCCTGGCTATGATATCGAAGTCATCTGCAAAGCCTAGAAGTTGGCTACCCTTGGTAAAAATTGTGCCTCTCGTTTCGATGCCCGCTCGTCGGATCACCCCCTCAAGAGCGATGTTGAACAGCATGCAGGATAAACCGTCACCTTGTCTCAACCCGCGCCGCGTCTCGAAGGGACTCGAGGGTGTCCCAGAGATGCGTACGAAACACATTACTCGATCTAATGTACCTCTGATCAGTCGCGTCAGTTTGTCCGGAAAACCGTCTTCGTGCATTATCTGCCATAGCTTGTCTCGATCGACTGTATCGTATGCTGCTTTGAAATCAATAAAGATGAGATGCGTGGGCACGTTGTACTCCCAACATTTCTGCAAGATCTGTCGGAAAGTAAAAATTTGGTCCGTAGTTGCGCGAGCCCCCATGAAACCCGCCTGATAATTCCCTACGAAACCTTGTGCTATCGGTGACAGCCGGCGTAACAGGATCTGGGAGAGTACCTTCTAGGCGGCGTTTACCAGCGTAATACCGCGATAGGTGCAGCAGTCTAGCCGATCACCCTTTTTGTAGATGGGACAAACCACTCCTTCCATCCATTCCTCCGATAGCTTTTCCTCCTCGCAAATCCTCGAAATAACCCAGTGTAGAGGCTTTGCTAGCGTTTCTCCACCACGTTTATAAAGCTCTGCCGGTAGGCGGTCCTTCCCAGCGGCTTTATTGGTCTTCAGCAGCCCGATTTCTCGTTTTGACTCCTTGGAAATCAGGTGCTAGGACATTACTATCTTCCATGGGCGCTCCTAGGTTAGTTTCCGTTCCGCCTCCTTCTGCGACTTCGCCATTGAGGTGTCCATCGAAGAACTGCTTCCATCTGTCGACCACCTCGCACTCGTTTGTGATTAGATTCCCTCTCTCGTCCCTACACATGTCAGGTTTCGGTGTGTAGCCCTTCCGAGTTTGGTTCACCTTCTCATAAAACTTGCGCGTGTCATTAGCTCGGAATAGTTGCTCTAATTCTTCACGATCTCTGTCCTCCTTTTGGCGCTTTTTTCTCCTCAGGATCGTGGTCAACTGGTTCCTAGCTCGTCGGTATTTGGCCAGGTTCCCTCTAGTGGCAATACTTAGATAATTTTTCTAAGCAGTTTTTTCCTCTCCACCGCTTGTTGGCATTCCCCATCAAACCAATCATTTTGTGTACTTTGAGGCTCAGTACCTGGTGCCGCGGTGGCCGAGCGTATTCTGCCCCAACCGTCTTCGAGGTTTGAAGCACCTAACTCCTCGGAAGAAGGCAGTGCTTCGTTCAGTACTCTAAAAACTTCCGTTATAAAAAATTAAGTATATGCCTGATCTCACTGGAAAGTCAAGACAAAAACACGAAGTTGGTCTATTCCATCGGAACGGATCCTTCCGTTCCGAATAAAGTTGTAGCAAGTAGCTGTACAGTTTCGTTGTCCCGTTAGTAAAACGAGTTAATTTAAACTTCTCAGTTGGTAGTTTGGTTTCAATAGACGGAAGTGGAGTCTCCTTTTTGCCCAGTCCACTCCGGTTTAAAGGATCACCACCATCTACGATTCACAGGGCCTGGAAGGAGCGAGAAGTTGGTTCGAGTCCGGTTATAACTGGTTCCGATTATAGCTTGGTTCGATCCGAGGATCCCTCAGCTTGGATAAAAAGGAGTGGTACACAACTTCTTAAGCGTTCCTTCAACTCTCCCTTACCTTATTTTCCACTCTTTCTCCTTCACATCTGGTCCCTTTCGGTTTGGTTCGTATCAATATCTTTCCCAAGTAACAATTTGGGTTTTATTACACTCTTATGATGGTATTAAAGACCAAAATTGATCATGAAAACCGCCATAAAAGTACCATAAACTGGATCTCAATAATGCTGCAGAACTGGCAAAATGCGCGAAGGAAGATGGGCTATCGAAAAGATTACTGGAGTAGAAGGTCCATTGAAGGACGTTAACATGGATCTGGAGTTAGAAGAGGACTTCAACCTCGACTGCTGTCTAAAGACTCCTCCGCTCTCGACTCCTGTCCGATTTTGGATTCGCCAAAAGAGCTAATCGGACGTTCTTCCCGGTTCGACGAAGCAGGGGGGGGAGTCTGTCGGAAAAAAGGGTTAAGTCTTTAAAAACATTTAAACCAAAGGTTTCAGTTTTTTTGTAGACTGTTTTTTCGCTATCAGAAAGAACATTCGATTTAATAGAGAGGATCTAAACCTATTTTGATCAATTAAATTTTTTTACTAAATGAAGTCCAACAATACACCATCGTAACTTTTGTATCAGATTTTATTCATTTACTGCATTATTTTTGATCGTAAAAATGAAGCTTAAATCATTCACTTCGACGAGGTCGTTCCACTGACAGTGACTTTCTTCCTTCTTCTTCTAATCTTTCGGCATTTCCCATTACGAAAAACGAATCCGGAATCACAGGCTATTGGATCTTCAGTTTGTGGAATAAAAACTGAGCCAGCTAGGTGCCCTTCTGGCCGCCTTGGTACCACCTCCGTAACAAATTTTAACGGTTCTAGTATTCCTAAATTCTCAAACTTCTGATCGGGTTTCCGGCACGATGCGGACGATAACACGGTAAAACCGGTTACTATTAGCAAGACGAACATTTTCGTTCGAAGTGAAACGATCGACTGAGTAAAGATCGCTAGCTAACTGTTCAGTAACCAGCATTTGGTTATTAGTAGATAGTAGTAGATTAGTAGAGTTCGACCGAGCGCGGCAGTTTCGATGTTGTGACTAATAGCCAATCTGTTAGTAAATTTTAGATGTCAATCAGCGCGCACACGTATGGAAAATTATCAAAATATAAAAGCAAATCAGTTTGTGCAGATTAATATAATATAAACTCTTTTTAAAGTACAGAAGAGTAGAACAATATTCTTCCTCAAAAAAAAAAAAAAAAAAAAAAAAAATGGGACAAATCACATATCCCAAATTTTAGCAGGATGAAATAATTACTCCGAGCTGGATGCGATCCAGGTTAGAGACAAACGAACGCAACATATTGATACATTACAGCTTAGAATGGTAAACTGTCAACCGGCTCTGGTCTGAATGAAAACAAAACAATCCGAAGAAGATTTGATCCCGGCCAAACGTATTGTCCTGCGGGGGGTGAGTCTCATGCAATATTTGCCTGATTGCCAACCTCATTCAACCACAAACAAAAAAAAAGCAAAACAAAACAGTTCAGCAACATGGTGGTAGGCATGCAATTTTAGTTCTAGTTTCTATTTGTGTTTAATTTCTATACAAAACTGGAAGTGGAAAGATTTTAGATAGAGACCTCACACCGACCCACAGTTCGGTCCTTCAGTTCAGTGCTGTGCTGTGCTGTGTTTTGACAGATTTCAGTGGAAACTGTTGATGATGATCGAGCACGGACGGACGGACGGACAACCCGAAGGACAATTCCGCAATCAGTGGTTTAACCACCTGCGGGGCGGGATCATGTGTTGATTGCCAACTTCTTCTTAGATTCCGTCTACCTTCTTGTTTTCAAATTCTCAGAAAGCTGCGTTGTCATTCGATCAATCGATAATTGTTTTATAGTAGGTACCGGGACGACTAGAAAATGCATTTCGTTTGCTAGAAATTTGAACGCCCCGTCAAGGACAATACATCACCGTCGTCCGGAGGACGCTACGGAAAGAAAGGAACAGGATCTATTTCTCAGCGCAATTCACACTTGAAAACACTTAAGCCGCGTGCGCATCTCGTCTTCTGCTTTGATTGCATTGAGAAGCTGCGAAAAGAAAAGAAAAAGGCTCTGCCTTGAGCGGCGCACTTCACTGACTGTCTTTACGTCCACGCCAACTGCGCTTTCTACCATTCATTGGCACCGGTTGTCATGGAGTGGAAACACGTGTTCTCACAAATTTAGACTTCGATCCAACACCGACACTGCGCGTAGGATTTTGAGAGTTCTTCAAATTTATATGTGTCCTCACAGCCAACTCGGATGGAGACCAACTGTGTGAGTGCTATCAGTGTGGGTCATAAAGAACGTGCATCCGGTCTCGGTCCCGGTCCCGGTTGAGGTTACTACCGAAGAGGTTGTCTCACGCACGAGTTTGTCGTACGAAGTGAAGCGTCACGCAATCCGTCAATGCGTCGTGTCCGTGCTGCTCGTGGCGGCGTCAAATCAATATTCAATATTTGCATGAAGCTTCGTCGCAATCGATTTAGCGAAACTGATAAGTAAGTCCCAACGAACGGTTAAAGAGATGGCTTTTTTTCTGCGCGGTCCGGGCGCTTACAATTGAGATGATTGACTCGAGCTGATGGCGAACGATTAGACGTCAGACAAACTCTGATAATGCACTAGGTTGGTTCAGATTTTATTTGATTTATGTGATGATTTATTTATTCGAATATTCTCATACAGTTTGAAATCAGTCTACTCCTTAAAGGTAGACACGACATAATAAAGGAATGGAATTCGGAAGTTACTTGTCGCATCGATTCGCCGTTATCTAGTGCCAGACTAACATTTACAAAAAAGAACAGTATTCACATTAAATTTAGTTCCAAGAACAGACACAAATTGCTTCGTTGATCGCAAAATATTTGAGTTCTGTATTTGTTGGTTTTTCGGGTTAAAAATTGACTTGCAACAAAATTTGTTCTTATCAATCAAAATTCGTGTTTTCTACGTAAACAAACTTTGACTTTAAATTTCTTACAGACGAGCTCCGTAAAAATGCCGGTAGTAATCTATCTAACCATGAACGCGTTTCTCAGAGAGCTTCCTATTTTATCTGTTCCGGGTTCCTACTATGAAAGAAACTCAATTAAACTTTTTTTGACCCATCCCAGGCGTTTCTGGTAGTCAAAAACGAACAACCTCAAGTTGAAGCCATTTTCCCTAGATGTGCACCGATCGACAGCTAAAGTTTACTAACAAGTTAGTCACTAATCACAACATCGAAACAGTAGTACCCGATCATACCACAATCTACATATAATCCAGTACTACTGGAGAATAATCAAACCAACGAATCATGGTCCGCACCACAATCGCCGCCACGGAGTTCGATCAGGACCATCATTCTGACCAGGGGCGGACTGGCCCACCGGGCAACCGGGCAAATGCCCGGTGGGCCCCAGTAAAAATTTCGTCGTTACACAAAATGAGATTTTCCAAAAAATTTATTTCAGTTAAACTTTTTCTACGACTCACGAATGTTCAATTGCTGAGGCCCCATGATTTATGAAATCAACCGATTTGATGACTGAAAATTCAGCTTCAAATGGGATTATTGGGGCCCCGAACTATAAACCAACATTTATCTTTCAATTAAACTTTTTCTATGACTCACGAATGTTCGATTGCTGGGGCCCCGTGATTCATGAAACTATTTAAGTTGAGCTGTTGGGGTCCAAGCTCAGAAAATATTACCAGCTTCAATTCTGAGTAATTAAAAGTAGAATTAGTATTTCATCCGCAGTTATTTGACTACTTATAAATATCGAACTGTCGGCTTAAGCTCCATACTTAGTTTACTTCAGTGGCGACGGTCCGTTATCGATCCTGCGCCGAATGAATTATGGCCCTTCAGTACTCAATCCTGGGCTACCTTTCTTCAAACCCCTCGAATACCAGCTGAACGTGCATCATCCTCGATAGCGCACATCTATCAGTGCGATGTCTACTCCGAAGTCTACGGCCTCTTCTTGATTCTATGCTTAAAATAATTTTGGTTACTCTTTCGTCGGGCATTCTAGACACGTGACCAGCCCAGCGCAGACTGTCACACTGTACTATCTTCATTATAACAGCATATTTACATTCTTAATACAGCTCGTGGTTCATGCGTCTGCGCTACACGCCATTTTGGATTTTGCAAAATTTTACGCTAAAACCCGAAGCATTCGTCGATCAGCTTCTTTTAGCGTCCATGATTCATGTCCGTAAAGGGCCACCGAAAGGATTAGCGTTCTCAAGAGCGTCAGTTTTATGCGAATTTGCAAGCTACGGGACTTCAGCTACAAAATGTAATGCCTGCGTAAAGCCCAATTCGCAGCTGCAATTAGTCGTTTTATTTTGCGACTTACATCGTTGTCACATGTCACGAGCATACCAAAATACACATATTCAGTTCCTCTTCGACACCAACACCATTTGGATTTCCGCGCCATGTACTTCGTTTTGGCGGTGTTAATGGTAAGTCCCAATTTCTCAATAAATGACCTAAAGGCTTCTTTCGCTGCTCTTCTTTTGATTTCGGTGATATCGACGTCATCCGCAAAATCAAAAAGCACGTGAGGTCTCATTTGCTATTCTGACTCATAATTTTTACTCATCCAGCGTCACACGAATCAACGTAACTAGTTCTGTGGGAAAATCATGTCCTAGCGTTAACTGTCACAGCTCATTTCGTTTTACTGAATCGTATGCCGCCTTGAAATCCATAAAAACATGATGAATCTGCAAGTTGTACTCCCGGAACTCGTCAGTTACTAGACGCAGGGTAAATATCTGATCCATCGTGAAGCGACCCTCATGAAAACCAGCTTGATACTCGCCGACGAAGAACTCAGCTAACGGACTCAGCCACACACGATAGGGAGAGCACCTTATAGGCAAAATTGAGCAACGTAATGCCTCGATAGTTTTTACTCTCAAGTCGAAGTCCGTTTTTAAAATTATGGGAAATGAGGCCATTCAACCACCCCTCCGATATTTATTTTCCTCCCATATTCTGTTCCTGACAATGAGGTGGCGAATTGTTTCGTACAGTTGCTCGCTCCTCGCTTTTAGAAGTTCAGCCAGGATAGCATCCTTTACAGCAACTTTACCGTTTTTCAGCTCACTGATTGCTCTTTTGACCTCTTCCTGTGTTGATGGCTCCACAGTTTTGCCGTCGCTCAAAATTCTTATCCTGTACCTGCTGATCTTCGTGTTTACTTCTCTATTCAACAGCGTCTGGAAATACTCTTCCACCTGGCTGCTACCGTCGTTTTGTCAGTAAGCAGGTTGCCAGCACTATCATTGCACATCACAGGCATGGCAAAATTCTTGCACCTGACCGTTTTGTAGAAACTCCGTGTGTCGTTGCTGGCGAACCTCTCCTCTGGACTGGCGAGCACGTGCTCTTCGTACTGACATTTTTAGACGGTGGGTTCTTTCTTCCGCAGCTCTACCAGGACGAACCAAAAAGATTCGCGCAGAGTTTCGGGCCTTCCTCACATCGGAATCGTGTGAAGAAATTCTGCAGAGGATTCGCACAGAATACCTTGCTTATAGAAGCAGAATTCTTATAGGAAAATCCAAGAGTTTAATCCCAGGGATAGCTATAACTCGGCACGGGAATCGCCTGCACTATGGACTGTTTTGTTCTGATTTGAAGACGCAGTAAGCTACTCATATATATTGAACTGTTTACATCCCATCATTTATAAAATCAGCTTATTTGATACTTGCAATTTTGCATGTCATTAACCCTATAACTTAAAATCTGCAGAAATATAAATGGGATGAGGAAAATGTTGCATTGCTGGCAAAGATGCACAGTGGCACTTATCAGAATGTGAAAAGTTCTCTTCCGGGTTCGCTGAAGCACGGTCAATAAAGAATCAAATATTCACGCTGCGGTAGATCCTCCAAAAAGTTCATGAATACAGAATTCTACGCACCATTATTTCATTGATTTCAAAGTTGCGCATGATTCCATCGACCGTAAAATCATGGCCATTCTAACCTCGCAGTGGACTTTATCAACGTGATGGTCCCTCATGTGGGCTGTTCAACGTGCCGTTACAGGATGTTATTAAAGGAGCAACACACAGGCACAATCTTCAGCAAATCTAGTTAGTTCGTCTGCTTTGCCAATGAAATGGATATTGTCGATAAAACAACATCTGTGGTGGTGGCTGAAAATACTAAAACTCAAAGTAGCGAAGATTGGCTTGAAGAAAAATGCGTCCAAACTAAAGTACCGTGAACCGCTAATATGCCGCACACGCTAAAAGTTGGTAACTCGGTCCTAATAACGACTGAGTTTGTTTTGTTTCGAGCATCGAGCCGCTATGCTGCCCGTTCTCCCGATACTCGACACTCGACAGTGACTGAGTCGAGTCAAGTTGCACGGAGCCCCTAATCTCAAAGGCCCGGTGGGCCCTTTGGCTCCCAGTCCGCCCCTGATTCTGACAGCTTAATAATAGTGCAACCGGTAACCTTTCCCTCCTGCCTGCGAAGAGCAAAATAGTATCAAAATGTGTTATTGGAAATCGAATGAATCATATCAAAATTTGGTCTTGTTTTGGCTGACATAGTTGGTAAAATAACAAAAAATAATATCAAAATTTTACTCCTCAAAGGCCAAAACAATAACTAATTGTGTTATTTGAATAACAAAGCAATAACCTGACTGTATTCAGAGTTTAGAATAACATATTTTAGTATTATTAAGGTATTGAATAACAAATGCAGTATTATATGAGATATTAAAAAATCGTTTTATAAAATATTTATAATCTAAAATCTCTTTATTTATTTATTTATTTATTTATTTATTTATTTATTACTAGCTGACCCGACAAACTTCGTATTGCCACAAATTAACCTGTTTTGTGCATAAATCATGAATCTCGGATGATCTTTGTCACAATCTCGAGTTTTGCAAGCCCCCCAGTGGGCGGCGCTTCCGACGGCGGGTCACCGGCAACACTCGCGACCATCTCGTCCTGAATGATCTAGTGTTACTATAGATAGTTTTTGTGGTCTTGTATTGACTAATGTTTTATGGAAGAGTCTCGAATTTCTCGAGTTCGATTAATTTTTGAGTTTCGCAAAAATTTCTGTTTTATTTGTATGAGAGTCCATATCCCCCTACCACAGGAGTGAGAGGTCTCCAACTATCGTAAAATAAATTCAAGACTCCAAAATCTCCACATGCCAAATTTGGTTCCATTTGATTGATTAGTTCTCGAGATAAGAGGAAATTTGCATTTCATTTGTATGGAAACCCACCCTCTTAAAGGGGAGATGGGCCATAACTCGCTTTCTAAAGTAGAGAGGGGTCTCAATTCGCCATAGAAAAAAATCTTGCGTCCAAAACCACTTACATGTCAAATTTGGTTCCATTTGATTGATTAGTTCTCGAGTTATGAGGAAATTTGTATTTCGTTTGTATAGGAGCCCCACCCCCCTCTTAAAGTGGGGTGGGGTTCTAATTCACCATAGAAAATATTCATGCCCTAGAAAACTTTCACATGCCAAATTTGGTTCCATTTGCTTGATTAATTCTCGAGTTATGAGGAAATTTGAATTTCATTTGTATAGGAGCCCCCCCCCCTCCTAAAGTGGGTAGGGGTCCCAATTCATCATAGAAAAAAATTTTGTCTCCAAAAACACCCACGTGCCAAATTTGGTTCCATTTGCTTGATTAGTTCTCGAGTTATGAGGAAATTTGTAGTTCGTTTGTATAGGAGCCCCCCCTCTTAAAGTTGGGAGGGGTCCTAATTCACCATAGAAAATATTCTTGCCCTCGAAAACTTTCACATGCCAAATTTGGCTTCATTTGCTTGATTAGCTCTCGAGTTATGAGGAAATTTGAATTTCATTTGTATAGGAGCCCCCCCCCCCTCCTAAAGTGGGTAGGGGTCCCAATTCATCATAGAAAAAAATTTTGTCTCTAAAAACACGCACGTGCCTAATTTTGTTCCATTTGCTTGATTAGTTTTCGAGTTATGAGGAAATTTGTATTTCGTTTGTATAGGAGCCCCCCCTCTTAAAGTGAGGAGGGGTCCTTATTTACCATAGAAAATATTCTTGCCCTCGAAAACTTTCACATGCCAAATTTTGTTCCATTTGCTTGAGTAGTTCTTTAGTTATGAGGAAATTTGTATTTTACGTGTATAGGATCCCCCCCCTCCTAAAACGGGAAGGGGTCCCAATTCATTATAGAAAAAATTTTTGTCTCCAAGAACACCCACATGCCAAATTTGGTTCCATTTGCTTAATTACTTCTCGAGTTATGAGGAAAATTGTGTTTCTTTGGTACAGGAGCCCCCCCTCTTAAAGTGGGGAGGGGTCCTCATTCACTATAGAAAATATTCTTGCCCTCGAAAACCTTCACATGCCAAATTTGGTTCCATTTGCTTGATTAGTTCTCGAGTTATGAGGAAATTTGTATTGAAACCCACCCTCTTAAAAGGGAGAGGAGTTATAATTCCCCTTATAAAGAGGGGAGTGGTCTCAATTTACCATAGAATAAATTCTTGTCACCGAAAACACCCACATGCCAAATTTTGTTCTATTTGCTTGATTAGTTCTCGAGTTATGCAGAAATTTGTGTTTCATTTGTATAGAAGCACCCCCTCTTAGTGAGGGGAGGGGTCTCTAACCATCACTAAAACCTTTCCTGGCCCCAAAAACCTCTACATGCAGATTTTCACGCCGATTGGTTCAGTAGTTTTCGATTCTATAAGGAACATACGGACAGACAGACAGACAGACAGACAGAAATCCTTTTTTATAGGTATAGATGGTCCCAGTACGCTTCCTTGGGGTACGCTGGAAGAAATAAAAAACGTTCGAGTAATCCAATCCGGAATCCAGAAGATATTATTAATAAACGTTTCCAAGTACGCTTTTAAGCAATAACGCAGTACACAACTGTCATTCCACGGAGCTTGAAGGGGAGCGCAGCTCGACAATGCGCTTTTGAGTAGTTTTCCCGCTTGCAAAATTCGACTAACAGATAGTAAACAAACCACGGATGGATGTCAATCGGGCAAACCGCGTTCATTCGTGACGTCAGCGCACAAACCTGTATCGACGTCTTTTTTTTGCATTTTTTTCCACTGCACATTAATCGTCATAAAAAAATTTCACCAACTGATCGTTTGGCCGAGATTGTTAAGAATCGGAACAATTCGCTTCGAAACGGCAACCACCCAAATCGACTTATCATCACCAAATGCTGGTATACCGCCTAGTTAAATAGCACCATTCAGAAATTCCGCGGTCAGTCGATCGTCTCACTGGCACGAAAAATGTTTGTCCTGATGTCGGTGATGGTGATGGTAACGTTTCTCGCTACGGCATCGTTCGCACCAGCACCGACCGGGTGGGTCTTCGTCGATGGGCCGGATCTGCACGGACATGCAAACAGGAAGAGGCAGAACCGTTGGATTTTCCTCGCGACCCGATGTATGATTTTAGAGCACGCTGCACGTTCGGAGTGGTTTTCAAAGACCAAAAATGACCGAAGTGTTTGGCCTCGTCCTGCAGCTTTCTGGATGGGATGGGATGCCGGATTTGAGCTTATCATGTTGTAAATTAGTCCGAAATAAAGTTCGTTGAAATTGAATTGTTCAAGTTACACAAAGTCTGTTGGTTTTCAACCCACCCGATGACAACAGTTATGTTTACTTTATTGATTGAGCGCGATATTGTGTAAATAACATAACCGTATTTTTTTAATAATAGGTTGATAGATTACGTTTACATTTTGCTGTTTAATTAAAAACAAATAAGTTATTTTCTTGACGAGATGATATTGAATTAGCAATTTCGGTTCACCCTGACAAGCATTGAAAATTGCATCACAACGGTGAAGCTCCATTCATTGATTTCCACCAAACCAGCAAGCCCCGGAAAAAAATTGCAAACAAACCACCCGCAGCTCAAGCCATTCGGAAGGGCAGGGCATCCTTCGCAGTCAACGGTCTCGCCTCCGTGCGAGCGTTCAGAGCAGAGGGCAAACATTATCGATATGTGGTCACGTCACGAGCTCCGGACGCGTGGAAAGAAGGTGCGAAGAAAGCAATATTTGTACATCAGGTAAACATCGAAGATATCACCTACGACGGATTAGTTAGTGCCGTTTTTTTCTCTTCCAGTTTGCTCTACTTGCTTGAAAGGGTCTGCCTTATTCTGTAGATTTCTAGCTCTAAAGTCAAATAGTCAAACTCTTCCTTGTTTGTTAAATTTTTTTTGTTGGTGCTCTTGTTATCAGTTGAATGGTATCATTCATATATGAATTCCTGGGGTTTTCTGTTCGACGTGTGTTACCTTTCCAGATAGGTTCACCCGGTGACATGTCCTTTAAAACATTCAATTCCCCAGGACATCATCATTACCGTCTGTCTAGACTGGACGAGCTGCAGGGGCTCGTGCCTCGTTCGATCGCGCCTCGGAGATACACAGTTTGCAGTTTGCGAGACAACCAATTTGGGCCTTAATGTGTGTCAGGCCTCGAATCGATCACTGCGGAAGATAATTGAACAGCTGGAGACGGGATAGACCACCGGCAACGGTGTGTCCTTATTTGCCTCGATTCGATTCATTTTGGGTTCGAGCAATGAAGCTGTTGTTTATGTTTTGGGTAAACAAATACTCCACGTTGACCGCCCTCCCGGGGTTCGTACCGAGAATCGTTTACAAGCCTATTTACACTGATTGGTGGGTGACTGTCATTTCACAGACCCACACACGAGGTTATTATTTAACAACAATCTAATTGAGGTCTACAAACACCCAATCCAGGTCCAGGTGTTAATTTCTAACGAAATTTTATCCTAACCTGACACACGGACAGAAGGCACTGCACGGAACCAAGGTTGCCCACAATCCGACGACAATCGGACAATAGAATCGCACATTATGTGAAAAAAAAATCCGGCAGTTTTTAATTAACCCGACAGCCGATTCACGGCCGTCTGGCTGGAACGTGCCCGGAATCAAAGGTGGAAAATAAACTGGTGCAGTTTTGATTCCGATCTCCGAATCCGAACTGCAAACTAATGCCGCCCATTTCGATGCGTACGACTACGGATGGATGGTGCGGTGCAGCGCTTAGGATGCGGGAATTTGTCACGCGTACATCGATGGGCCCGTGCTGCTTCTGGTAAAATCGTTCTCATTCTAATGCTAATTTTGTAGGGGTTGATCCAGCCGCCGCTGAATACTTTGTTGCTGCGCATAAATTTGCACCAGCAGACGGCTGCCGCCGCTGGTGACGACGATTATGGCAAGAATGGAATGGATCGAATTACGCCGACACCCTACGGCCTCGGGGACTCGTGCCTCAGATGGCTGCTGATGCTGTCTCGGTGCTGCCGATCGCTACTTCAATCTTTCTCTCTCCCCCTGGTTGGCTGTCTCGATCTCTAGCTTCTAATTGCAGGTTTCGCAGATGGCGTCAAGTTTGTTGTTCGAACCTGACGAAAGCCGTCAATTTGTCGCGTCGAGCCTGATATCGCCGAGGGGAGGATGTCTTCGAAGATGTTTGCTTTATGGGTTGGTTTTGCATATGCAAACTTTATAGCGGCCAGAGGGACCACTTGGACCACGTTGGAACGGGATAAAATTCGGCAGCAAGTGCGCCCTAATCGCTGTTCATAGCCGCGAAGAAATTTTTAACATAATATCCCATATTAAAGTTCCAACAAAATTGCTGATAAGGTGATTGAAAATATTACATGAATTAGGATATTCGTTGAAGTTAGCAAGTTACGTAAAAGTGCAGGTTAGCAAGCAAAGAACAAGCAGACAAGGAATTCCGAGAAAAACCTCGTCAAAATATCAGCCTTCTTTAACCTTTACGTCCCCGACATCAAAAATGAAGGTACTTTCAGTTACACCTTTTGCTCTATCTCCACTGATTTTCAATCGATTTTTATGCAACTAGTCTTAAAAGAACCACATTGGATTGGCCCTTAATAAAAAAAATACGCTGGTAAATTATGGTTCCATTTTCCCGGAGATATTCTAGATCGCGGTGGGATTTTTTTTGACGTCATAAGTAACAGATAAAATAAAATTAGAAATCTGTTTAATTGACAGCGCAAAAGTTAGTCCCATCAACGGGGTGATGTCCAACTGATTATTTTGAAGAGATAGAGCATCTACATCCTTAGCTTGGTCAAACTGAAGAGCGGCGATATTATTGGAGCTTCGTCCTCATTCATTAGCAGTTGCTCAGCTGTAGATATCTGCATAGACTCCCAGGCATTAAAATGTGTCGACTTTCGCACGTTTTTTTAACATTTTTGCACTGTTCCAGTATTCATAATAAAGCAAAGGAGTTCACTGTTCCTTTGTTTTATCCCTTTAAACTGTCACTGGCATCCTGAAGCTTCCCAAAAATATGGAAGAGCTCATTTCTAGTGCTTGCCTTCAAATAGGGCCGGAGATCGAAGCAATTATCAATGGAAAATTATTCCTGCAAAGTGAAAACAGAATTACATAAATGCAACGCCGCCTCCAACTTCGAGGCTCTCTTTTGGGACCACTTCTTTTTATTTTGTAGGTCTTTTTCTTTGGTATGTTCGAAAGCTTAGAAAATTTTACACTGAAAATTGCCCTTAAACCTCTTACCTTATGGAATTTAGAAACCTTTCAGAAGCATAAAGCTTTGAAATAAGTGTTTCTCAAGGCAAAAAGTAGTGGGATTAAACGTTCTTTTTAAGACTTGACCCTTCTTTATCGACCGACTTCGCAGCCAACTATTAGAGTACAGGACAGTTATGGGGCTAGTGCAAAAATCCTACTGACTTTATCTAGCAGCACCGCCTAGCCGACATTCGAACATTCGACGACTGACTTGTTAGATCAGCATCGTACCTCAAAACCAACTAAGTGTTTTTCAAGGCGTTTTTATCAAATTTCTCCTAAAAAGACGTGATCAAGTTGAGTGTTTTTATCTACCGATTTAAAGCTCTGGTACCATTATACAGTTCGTTTTTGACGTGACGAACCTATCTCTTTTAGTTTCGTTGCAATTTAACTTTGAATGTAAGGTGTTGAGTGTTAAATTAGGATCTGAGACTGAACGAATTCATACATCACGCATAGCACACTAGATCACCGAGTGCGACGGACACGGTCTGGCGCGTATGTGGTCAAATTTTGAAAAAAAACGCGGACATTAGCAATTGGGTAAAAAACGCGTAATTTATCAAGGGTGGTGTCTTCGGAGAAGTTTAATAATAAAATATAGCGCATCTTTTTGCACTATTGGGGTAACCGTGAATTCACCCATTAGGGTGATACGAACTTTTGTTTTCTTGAATAAGGCCATTACAATATTTTATAAAGTTTTTGTATTTTATAAAGTTTTTGTCCTTCCGGTGTTGGGCCACTGAAGGGGGGGGGGCGAAAAAACAAAGAGAGTTTTTTAATCGAGCAAAAACATTTGATTTGAGGCATTTTTACTTAAAGTTTAAACGTGAAAACCAAATCTATTCTTGCTTTTAATATATCCGTTATTATTTTCCATGCGAAAAAAGACGAAAAAAGACAAAAACGAAAGAAAAATTTTCCGGCTGATTTTCGGAAATTCCGTTGTTCGAATTTTCATTTCTGTTTCGTGCTACAGGCATTAACTCCACTCGTACACTCATTTTTCGAGTTTTTCAGGCTGTAGAACTCACAGACAATTGATTTTATGTAAAAAAATTAGCTCATATCCTACAAATGATTTTTTGCCCCTCGATTTTTCAAGCCAATTTCCAAGGGGGGGCGGGGGGGGTGACAAAAACTTTTGAAATTATTTGCAAAGGCCTAATTAAAAAAAATGTTTCCTCAAAAAGTTGCAAAACATACTAAAATAAGCAACTTTGCTGAATACATTAACTATCTATCTCTTACCGGTTGCGAAATATAATGATGTGATAAAAAGGAGCGCTTAAAAATCAATTATGCTCAATAACTTTGCACACGATTTTTTTACTGCTTTCGAGTGTTCTACAAAGTTATTCAGTATGCTAAAATACATATTTTTACTGAAGACTGTTTATCGCTAGGATGCATATTTAATAAGTTATAAAATAAATAAAAAAAAAAATTTGGCGATATTCAAATTTTTTTTTTAATTTCGGGCAACTTCGCACAAAACAGATAACCATTAGGTGAAAGTACTATATTTTATCTATAAAAAAAATATGTTCATCAGGCGCACTCCAAAGGAATCTTTTTTGATAAAAATTTTTATAGCTCGTTGAGCGAAAGAGATAGAGAGTTACAGCATTTAACAAAGTTGCTTTTTAATGTGTTCTACAACTTTGCTGAAGACACCATACCTTTTTGAACGCATTTAAATAAACAAAAATTTGTATCACCCTAATGAAACCACCAAAATCACAATAGTTTTCTATAACGCAAAAATGAGTTATTTTTGAGGCATAGTGTCTTTAGAGAAGTTTAATAATAAAATATAGCGCATCTTTCTGCACTATCATGGAGACCGTGAATTTACCTATTAGGGTGATACGAACTTTTGTTTTTTAAATATCAAAAAAAAAAAAATTTTTTTCTTCAAAAAGTTGCAGAGCATACCAAAATAAGCTATTTTCCTGAATATAGTAACTATCTATCTCTTACCGGTTGCGAAATATAATGATGTACCAAAAAGGAGCACTTAAAAATCAATTATGCTCAATAACTTTGCACACAATTTTTTTATTGCTTTCCAATGTTCTGCAAAGTTATTCAGTATGCTTAAATACACAATTTCTCTGAAGACTGTTTTTCACGAAGATGCATATTTAATGAGTTATAAAAAAATTTATTAAAAAAGAACACATTTTTCAATTGATTTTTCTGAGATTCCTTTGGAGTGCGCCTAATGGAAATATCTTTTTTTTTTGATAGATAAAATATAGTGCTTTCACCTAATGGTTGTCTGGCTGCCCGAAATTGAAATTTTTTTTAATATTGCAATTTTTTTCATTTATTTTATAACTTACTAGCTGACCCGACAAACTTCGTATTGCCACAAATTAACCTGTGTTGTACATAAATCATGAATCTCGGATGATCTTTGTCACTATCTCGAGTTTTGCAAGCCCCCCAGTGGGCGGCGCTTCCGACGGCGGGTCACCGGCAACACTCGCGACCGTCTCGTCCTGAATGATCTAGTGTTACTATAGATAGTTTTTGTGGTCTTGTTATTGTTTAATGTTTTATGAAAGAGTCTCGAATTTCTCGAGTTGGATTAGTTTTTGAGTTTCGCAAAAATTTCTGTTTTATTTGTATGAGAGTCCATATCCCCCTACCACAGGGGTGAGAGGTCTCTAACTATCATAAAATAAATTCAAGACTCAAAAATCTCCTACATGCTAAATTTGGTTTCATTTGCTTGATTAGTTCTAAAGTTATGAGCAAATTTGTATTTCGTTTGAATGGGAGCCCTTCCCCGTCCTAAAAAGGTAAGAAGTCCTAATTCATAATGGGAAAAATGGTTGCCTCCAAAAACACCCACATGCCAAATATGGTTCCATTTGCTTGATTAGTTCTCGAATTATGAGGAAATTTGTATTTCATTTGTGTAGAAGCCCCCCCTCTTGAAGTGTGGAAGGATCCTAATTCACCGTAGAAAATATTTTTGCCTCCAAAAACCTCCACATGCCGAATTTGGTTCTATTTGCTTGATTAGTTCTCGAGTTATGGGGAAATTTGTATTTCATTTGTATTGGAGCCCCCCCTCCTAATGTGGGAAGAGGTCCTAATTCATCACAGAAAAAATTCTTGCCTCCAAAAACACCTACACGCCAAATTTGGTTCCATTTGCTGGATTAGTTCTCGAGTTATGAGGAAATTTGTATTTCGTTTGTATAGGACCCCCCTCCTAAAGTGGGGAGGGGTCCCAATTCATCATTGAAAAAAAAATTGTCTCCAAAAACACACATATGCCAAATTTGGTTCAATTCGCTTGATTAGTTCTCGAGTTATGAGGAAATTTGTATTTCATTTGTACAGGAGCCCCTCCTCTTAAAGTGGGGAGGGGTCCTAATTCACCATAGAAAATTTTCTTGCTCTCGAAAACCTTCACATGCCAAATTTGGTTGCATTTGCTTGATTAGTTCTCGAGTTATGAGGAAATTTGTATGGAAGCCCCCCCTCTTAAAGGGGAGAGGAGTTACAATTCCCCTTATAAAGAGGGAGGGGTCTCAATTTACCATAGAATAAATTCTTGTCACCGAAAACACCCACATGCCAAATTTGGTTCTATTTGCTTGATTAGTTCTCGAGTTATGAGGAAATTTGTATTTCATTTGTATAGGAGCCCCCCCTCCTAAAGTGGGGAGAGGTTCTTATTCATCATAGAAAAAATTCTTGCCTCCAAAAACACCTACATGCCAAATTTGGTTCCATTTGCTGGATTAGCTCTCGAGTTATAAGGAAATTTGTATTTCGTTTGTATAGGAGCCCCCCCCCCACTTAAAGTGGGGAGGGGTCCCAATTCATCATAGAAAAAAATTTTGTCTCCAAAAACACACATGCCAAATTTGGTTCCATTTGCTGGATTAGTTCTCGAGTTATGAGGAAATTTGTATTTCGTTTGTATAGGACCCCCCTCCTAAAGTGGGGAGGGGTCCCAATTCATCATTGAAAAAAAAATTGTCTCCAAAAACACACATATGCCAAATTTGGTTCAATTCGCTTGATTAGTTCTCGAGTTATGCAGAAATTTGTGTTTCATTTGTATGGGAGCCCCCCCTCTTAGTGGGGGGAGGGGTCTCTAACCATCACTAAAACCTTTCCTGGCCCCAAAAACCTCTACATGCAAATTTTC
This sequence comes from Sabethes cyaneus, assembly GCF_943734655.1. Taxonomy (NCBI): domain Eukaryota; kingdom Metazoa; phylum Arthropoda; class Insecta; order Diptera; family Culicidae; genus Sabethes; species Sabethes cyaneus. The sequence goes on along the minus strand of NC_071353.1, from coordinate 144,465,988 downwards.
ACGCCGATTGGTTCAGTAGTTTTTGATTCTATAAGGAACACAGGACAGACAGACAGAAATCCTTCTTTATAGGTATAGATTAAATATGCGTCCTAGGGACACACAGTGAAAATGTGTATTTTAGCATACTGAATAACTTTGTAGAACACTCGAAAGCAGTAAAAAAATCGTGTGCAAAGTTATTGAGCATAATTGATTTTTAAGCGCTCCTTGCCGAGCAGGAGCGAAGCGCAAAATAATATAAAAACAATATCAAACTATGTTATAATATTGCATGCATGTGTTATTGAATAGATATGGAGATACATTGATAACACATTTTGTTATTGAGTAGATATTTAAAAAAGGGGTTGTAAGAGGAGTTTAGTAACTGATTTTGTTATCATATCATATTATGACCTTAAAATGACATTCGATATATTTCAATTTTTTTTATTTTATTGATTAAAGAGATTTTAAATTACAAATATTTTATAAAAGGATTTTTTATTATCTCATATGCTACTGTATTTGTTGTTTAATACCTTAATAATACTAAAATATGTTATTCCAAACTCTGAATATAGTCTTGTTGTTTTGTTATTCAAATAACACAAGTAGTTATTCTTTTGGGCTTAATGAAGCAAAATTTGGATATTATTTTTTGTTATTTTACCAACTACGTCAGCCAAAACAAGACCAAATTTTGATATGAGTTATTCGATTTCCATAACACATTTCGATATTATTTCGCTCTACGCTCCTGCTTGGGATTTTAACACATCATCATATTTCGCAACCGGTAAGAGATAGATAGTTGCTTATTTTAGTATGTTCTGCCACTTTTTGAAGAATTTATTTTTAATCCTCTAACGGGTAAGACCGTCTGTAGACGGCCTTCGCTTTTGGAGCTCCAGAGCCACATACGAAATTTGTCTTGAATTGACAATATGGAAAAAATGTTCAGAACAGATTTCCTGACATGTTAATACTAATATCACAACATTCTAACCATGCGTTCAAAAGTTATCATCTTTCAAAAACAAGAATTCCGAAAAATTTCGAAAAAAATTATGGTGCGAATATTCCCTTTTTTACGTTTGAAGAAAAAGGACATCTTGAACAAAATGTTCGATCTCAAATTTTTCCTATGAGTAATTTACATGCTTTTTTTCAATTTGGTGATGTATTTGTACTGAAAAACTATTTGGGTAGAGCGTTAGGCATGAAAAACTAAAAAGAGAAATTGGACTATTTCATACCTAGCGGTCCTCCAGATAAATATTTTCTCATGAAAATCAACACTCGAGCTTCTTTTGAGTGTACTTTGATGATAAAGTAATCATTTGCTCGATCGCATCGTTTTTACGATGTTTTTTTTTTTTTTTTTTTTTTTTTTTAATTTTATTAAAGACGTTTTAACCAAATATTGGTTATTCGCGTCTATAAAAGCATATTTACAATACGTTTAAATCTAAGTAAGTCTAATAAAATCTTATTTATATTTCGTATATTAGTTTTGTGTCTTTAAGGTATTCCAACAGTCTTTTAATTTTGGATACATCGTCACCCAGAGCCACGTCTATACAGGGATCGATGGAGTAACGTTCGCGTGTTTCAATATATTTACTGCAGTCAATAAGGATATGTTGTACCGATAATGGAACTTCACATACGTCACAAGTTGGGCTCTCTAGACATCCCATTAAATGTCCGTGAGTTAGTCTTGAGTGTCCTATTCGAAGACGAGAGACAACAACTTCTTCCCATCTATTGTGCCGGTTTGAGGAATTCCATCTTTGTGTGGAACATTTTACTTTGTTTAGCTTCTGGTCTAACTTACACCATTCTTCCTCCCAAATTGCTACAAACTTTCGTTTGAGTTCCTTGCATATATCTGTCAATGGTATAGATATATGCTGGCTTTCATTATTAGCTGCTGCTGTTTTTGCTTCCTTATCAGCTAATTCATTTCCATCAATTCCAACATGTGCAGGAACCCAACACAACGTCACATTTCTGTTTCGACGACAAACACTTGCTATTTGCATAATTAGAGGGTGTGTAGGCCTGCTATTTTGAACAGCTTGTAATACGCTCATGGAATCCGAGAATATCACAGTTTTCGAATTTATTTCATCTGCTTTTTCAACAGCCCATAGTATTGCTTGCGCTTCTGATGAAAATACAGAAAATATCTCCGGTAGTTTAGCGCTTTTATTCCATACTGGTGAGACAACACTACAACCCGTTCCAACAGCAGATTTTGAACCGTCAGTAAAATATGTCTCGTAACCTTCAAATTTCGTATGTTTAATCTCGCAAAACATCGTCCTAAGTACATCTATTCCTTGTGACTTATTGTTTCCAGACCATAGATCTAAACACACTTTGGGTTTTTCGTATTTCCAGAGCTCATCAGAAAAAACTCTGCGAGAGATTTCGTGTAGAGAGATTCCTCTTTTACTGGCAATCATTTCCGCTCTTCTGACTGTAAATATATTAGGATCCGCATAGATTGTTGGAGAAGCCTTTACTTTAGCAGCAAAACATATTAAAACCATCTCCATTCGAAGTCTTAGTGGAATTTCTCCAGCATCTATCAACACGCTTTCAGTAGGGCTCGATCGGAAAGCACCAGTGGCTAATCGTATACCTTGGGTTTGTATAGTGAACAACTTCTTTTTCGCAGTGTTTGAAATGCTGCTCCATGCTGGGTAAGCATATATTAGTTTAGACTGAACCAATGCATTAAACAAGCGTATCACAGTTCTTTGTTCTCCTCCGTATCGGACGCCTCCGCACCATCGAATTATCTTCAGTCTTTTCAAACATTCTATTTTAGTTTCTTCAGCGTGCGCACGAAAAGTCAATTTTCTGTCTACGGTAATTCCAAGTATTTTCTGCTGATTTACAAATTCTATTTGACTCCCACGAAACTTTATGGGAGATCCAAAAGAGCAATGATCGTTTGATCTGCATAGATGCATTGCTTTTGTTTTTTCACTTGATATTTCAAAACCTGTTTCTTTTGACCAACTGTTCAAGATACGAAAGGCTTTCTTCAAAAGTTTCCTGGAGTATACGGGGTCTTTGTGAGCGACTAAAATTGCAATGTCATCAGCATATATTAATATTTGGAATCGTGAGTCAAATTTCTGGAAAATTGTGGATATCGCTATTAGAAATAAAACAACACTAAGCACTGAACCTTGCACCACTCCATTTTGCAGTAGTCTCGGAGATGATAAATGGTCACCGATTCTAACTCTAACTTCACGATCTTTCATGAAGTTTTCAAGAAATTTGAATATTTTTCCACCGATACCCCAAGTTCCTAATTGGTTAAGAATTATTCGCCTCCAAGTTCTGTCGTAAGCTTTAGTAATATCAACGAACGCCGCTTCAACGTGCTCTTTTTTGTCCCATGATTTTCTGGTAAAATCCTCCAGTAACGCCAAATGGTCCGTAGTGGACCTTCCACGTCGGAAGGCGAATTGGCGCGGATCCAGGAGCTGACGCTCCTCCAGGAGGCCAGTGAGCCTACGGGCAATCATCCTTTCAAGGAGTTTGCCTGGAGTGCTATTTAAGACGATCATTCTTTGGTTTTCTGGTTTGAGAGGGTCTTTTCCAGGTTTAGCAATAGCAATTGCATGTCCTTCTTTCCAAATATCAGGGAATACTCCGTTACGCCAACATTCATTGAAAATACTGAGCATTTTGAACTTCGCGCAAGCCGGTAAATTTTGCAACATTTTATTGTGGATTTCATCTGGACCTGGAGAACTGCCTTTTAGATTATTAAGTTGGTACATCATTTCTTCTATCGAGAAGTCTCTGTCTAAAACTGGATCGGAGACTGACGGGGATGTAATTGGAGACTGCTCCAATGCAGCTTTTCTTTTCCGGAAACGTAGGTTATATAAATCATCTGATGTAATTTCCGCAAAATGATCAACCAATACTTCAGCAACTGTTCCTGGGTCGTCGTAGACTATTCCATCCTTCTCTATCATTGGTGTACTAATTGTGTTTCTACCACCTTTTAAAGATCTTATTCGTCTCCATACTTCTGCTGGTGACGTAACGGATGAAATACCATTGGTATATTCGCGCCATGATGTCTGTTTTGCAGAGCGAATTATTTTCTTCGATTCAGCATTTGCCTGATGATAAGATTCAAGCAAGGTTAATTTCATTGCGTCATTCTTTTTATGTTTGCGGAGTTTTCGTAATGCTTTTCTTCTGGTTTTCACAGCCTTTTTTACATCGTCACTCCACCAAGGAACTGGATGGGGGTGCATGGTACCATTAGTTCGAGGAATGTTTTTCCTAGCTGCTTCTCTTACCATATCATTGAAACTGTCGGGAGAGTTGATTTTACCTTGGCGAATTGAATCTTGAACGTGGTTTCTGAAGGGTTCCCAATCTAGATGATCGAGTTTCCAACGGGGCCATGTTTTTAACGAGGGCGAAGACTGTGGAGGGTATAGAACAACAGGGTAGTGATCACTTCCGCGGAGATCGGAGTCCACTTTCCAGAGAAACCATGGTGCCAACTCTAACGATCCGAACGAGATATCTATTGCGGAAACAGAGCCTGTAGATGGGGACATATATGTTGCTGACCCGTCATTGAAGAGGTGCAAATTTCTCTCTGCCATAATTTCATATAGGATTCTACCTGGGTTGTCAGTGAAGTGGTGTCCCCACACTTGATGATGAGAATTAGAGTCACATAGAATAAGGTAAGGTTGAGGGAGCTGTTCTATTAAAGCATCCAATTGACTTTTAGACCAAGTAGGATGTGGAAGGTACAATGAGCAAACTGTAATTTTTCTTGGGATTTCAACACGAACAGCAACGGCTTGTAGCGGACCAGTTATAGGGATTCGAGAGCAACGTATGTTTTCTTTGACCAAAATCGAAACACCACCACAAGGACGATTATTCATTCCAGAATGAACAACATCAAACGAATTGAATTTGGGAAAATTTTGGGCTCCGGGTGTTGGTAAGAAAGTTTCTTGAATTGCTAAAACTGTTGGACATACCTCATTTATCAACTGTCGTAATTCGTTTCTTCTCGAAGCTAAACCGCGAACATTCCATTGTATTATCGAGGCCATTACTTTGTTGTAGTTTTGACTGATCGTTTTCCACGACCAGACCCACTTTTTCCGTGACCGTCCAGTTTGGTATGTTTTTTCTTCGTTGCACCTGTATTTTCTGAACTGCTGCTTGTAGGTAACTCTGGTGACTGCAAAATTCTGTTCATCTGTTTCTGATCATCTCTGCTGGAGTTTCCATGATCTTTAATAGCACTTTTTCCATTCTTGGGGTCAGAATCTCTGGATTGATTTTTTCGTTTGTACGTTTTATTCTCTGTCGAGATATTGCTCACTTGCACGATTTCCATCACTGATTCTTCTTCAATGTCACTACTGAACAGATCGTTCGTGCTACTTTCAGAGTTTAGATTTTTTCCACTTTTCAGTTGTTCGAGTTTCTTTTTCAGGTTTTCGATTTCACGCGTTTGTTTGTCTATCAGAAGGTCCTTATCGGCAATCGTTTTCACTTGTTCACTCACAATTTTCTCGAGATCATCCATCCTTTTTTGCAGCTTATCAATGTCCGTTTTTGCGGCTTCAGCGTATGATGTGTTTTTCACAGACGATTCAAAAATACGTCTTGCTTCCGGAAAGGAGACACGGTGGTTCACTTTTATTTTGCAAATAGCTTCTTCTTTTTGAGTTGCTGGGCACACTTTACTCATTGTTGAATGTTGTTGTCAACAGTTAGCACATTTGGGAACATTTTCACATTCGTTTCCATGGAATGGGGCTGAGCAGTTTTGACACACTTTTTCCTTATCACACTTATCTTTGATATGTCCGAACTTGAGACAGTTGAAACATCTCATCGGTTTGGGAAAATATGGACGTGTTTTGACTCTGACAAGTCCCACTTTCACGTATTCAGGAGGAGAGATTGAATCGATAGTAAGAATAAGCAAAGGTGTGTTTTTGGGTTTTCCATCAACGAGTTTCGTAATGCGCCGTACAGCAGCCACTTTTTGATCTTCCATCTCTTTCACTATGACGCTTTCCTTTTCATTGATAACACTTTCACAATAGATCATCACTTTCGACTGATTTAGGTTGTCACAGTTAACTATTTCTACGGGGATTCCTTCGTTCGATTCGTCTTGGATACACTTCATACGCAGAAGCCGCTCCGCTGCTGCCAGGTTCTTCACTTGGACGCAGAGATGCCCGGTTTTACGTTCCATCCATGACTGCAAGCATCTACCAGCCACCCTTTCTATTGATTTTGCGATCAAGAAAGGCGAAACATCCTTGAGTGATCTATCAGACGCTCCTTTGATTTTGATAAACCGAGGCTCATCTTCGAATATAGATTGCCTCACATGAGGCAATTCTGGAAATATAAATTCATTCCTGATCGGAGGACCCGGTCCTCCTTCCGCCATTTTGCTACTCAGCCACTCGGTACGATGACCTCTCTATTGTACAAACGACTACAATTGATTGCAGATTTCACAAGAGATTTCAAACACTCAGAATTACACTAATGCAGATTTCAACACTTGAAGTGAGCGAGCAAAGACCTCGAAATACTATTTGAGGCTTTCTGTGCTTGATAAATACTAAAGAAAACACGTGGTTTCAACCACGCGGTACTGTTAAGCAAGAATAATGCCAAAGCGAGATGGCAAGATATAGCTTTGGAATCGATAAGCGCGAACACGATCAACGTCTGTATCCGACAGAGTCTGCGTGTCAACTGTTTTTACGATGTTGCCCGTTAGAGGGTTAAATTATATAAAAAAACAAAAGTTTGTATCACCCTAATAGGTGAATTCATGGTCACCCTAATAGTACAAAAAGATGCGCTATATTTTATTATTAAACTTCTCCGAAGACACCACCCTTGAAAAATTACACATTTTTAACCCATTTGCTAATGTCCGCGTTTTTTCAAAATTTGACCACTGTGCGTGTCCAATAGAAAGACAGGAGGACAGAAAGTCAGAAAAACAGTAAGCGCGAAAGACAAAAAGACAGGAGGGTAAACTAATAGAAAAACAGAGAGGCAAAAATAACAGAGACAGAAAGAGTGGAGGACTGGGAAAAAGAAATTCAGGAAAACACAACGAGAAATAGGAAGCGGATAGCAGAGATAAAGACAGACAGAAAGATAAAAAAGACAGAAATACAGGAGGACAAAAAGGAACAGATCAAGAAAACAGAAGGAATATTTTTTTTTGAAAAACTGAAAAACAGAAAGTAGGAAAACAGAAATAAAACAAGAAAGACAAACAAAAAGAATGGAAGACAGTGAGATAGAAAGACAAGATGACAGAATATCAGGAAAACATCTAGAGAAAGAGAGAGAAAGACAGAAAAAACAGAAACCGCGTTTCGTTTTTCGTTTTAGTCTGTTCGGGTTTTCCTCTTTTGAATACTGCATTTTCTTGTTTTATATCGTAAATATTTTGTTTCTGGTGCCCTTTTTTCTCTTTGCTCACTATAACTTGCTGATTATAACCGGATTCGGATCTCAGATTATTGCTTGGTTCGACCCATGCATCTTTCAACATTGGACAAAAGGTAGGAGTCACAACAACTACTTGTTAAGCGTAGCTACCAATAACCCCCTCCCCCTTCCTCAACTTTCTGTTCTTTCCCGTTCATCCTTCCTACCGTCCCTTTATCAATTGACCGCATTTCAAGGTCAAGACTAAAAACACGAGGTTGGTCTGTAAAATAGGACTTCAAGAAAGACCTGAAAATAAATTTGAAATAAAACCTAAAGCTTGAGATTGAAATTGAGCCTAATTTAGACTTAAACTTGAACCCGAAATTGGACAAACATTAGTATGAAAATTGCATTAAAAGTGTTGGACCAATGTGTGCTTGAAGCTGTGTTTAAAATTGAACTGGAAGTTGGACTTTGCATTGAGCTCGACTTAAAATTGGACTTAAAACTAAACTTAAACTTAAAAACTTTTTTAAAACTCACCTGAGAATACAGCGCGATGCAGATAATCGGTAAATTCAATACAAAATTATAACTATTTCTAGTATTTATTATCACAAAGAAATTAAATTTAATTCTCAATACTGGTTGATAAAAGAGTTAAAAAATACACAGATTTTAGCACTACTTTTTCAAGAAATATCTTAGCAAAATGCAATCATAGGAATTAGGCAAGAAAATTCGTTTGATCACATTTTAACTAGGTAGCACGTATTCCTAGTTCCTAATAAATACTGGTTGCAATCAAATGCTACTCCCGCAGCCTGCGGCATTAAAATCTTCATCTGTGCGGGGGCCGGGAATTTCGGGAAACCATCATCAAAAGGACATTCGCTGTGGTTCCTCTGACTGGGTTGTTATGATTACGTTTTTGTCTGTTATCGCCGTTCATCTAAAGGACATTTTTCTTTCTTCTTTGTCCATACAGTTTTTTTTCTGTAAACGATCGTACATTAACGTGGGACCCCCAGGAAATTTGTTCGACAGAGAAAGGATATTGCCGATCAATCATAAAAAATGAAAAAATAAACCCTCGTTAATGTCCTATCAGAGAGAAACTCAGAAAAACTCGAATCGCGATCGGAGGGAATGAAACTGTCGCCGAGTTTTTTTTCTCCTTTCTTATGATAGATCTTGATCCGATCCGCTTGAAATGCAATTTTTGAGATTAGACAGAAATGCATGAAAGAATTTCGGGAAAGTCATGAAAAGGAAGCACGGAACCCGGAAAGAGCAGATCCATTATAGCAGCTAGGTCTTAGATCCGTCAATAAATCGGATTTGGAAAATTGTTTTTTTTTCTGCCTGCCACCGATGGGAGGAAGTAAATTTCGTTCTGTTGGTAAACAGAACGGAAAGCGGCTCTGACGGCCATAAAATTTTGATTCTTCGCGGATTCACAGATTCTGGACGAAGGCTGTGCACAAAACGTAATCCGACGGACGGAAGGTGGGTTCAACTATGTACAGTTTGATGCGGGAGAAAACTCCTGCCGTGTGAGCTAAGTTGCTAATCCTTTTTGCTCTGGTTAATAAATAAAATAAATTGAGCTGGAAGCAACTCTGTCACTCCCTTTGACAGAAACAGAAACGCCTTCGTTCGTTTCTAGGACTCCCGTTGCGTGAAAAATCTGTTTTTTTGTTTCCAAAAGTCTGCGCTAATTAGTTCTAACTTTGCTGAATTTCGTAGAACAAAAACGACATAAATTTGTGCCCTCCTGAGTGGCTTCCGAAACGCCCACCTGAGCTTACCGTTTAAGGGCCGCTGTTGATGCTGACAACGGTGAGGAGGGATTAACGATCATTAGCCGTTTATTGTTCCAGCCGGATGGTTTCGATCCAATGCGCTTGCCGGTGGGTTGGTTTCAATCGTTACTGGAGCATTGCATCGCTGACTGACAGACAGGCGGGCGGATCTCTGCTGAAGCCATCATCCCACACCGGGAGGTAAAGTAGAGTAAAGAAGCTCTGTTCATCCATGAAATTACACAACAATCGGATCAGTGCTGGGTTTAATTAGTGAAGTGTGACACAATTCTTGCCGAAGGCATTCGGGCAGTCAGTGCTGACATGCGAACCGAACCTGAAGAGGACTAATTTAAATAAGCCGTTCTTTCAGGCTCAGTTCAGGAGTTGTTGAGAGGATCGTGAGGATTATGCTTATAAGGTTGGACTGCGTTGCGTGTGTCGTACGCCAGGTCAATCCAGTTAATGTAATTTGTGTCGATTCAAACCACAGATTATATAATATCAAATTAAGGGTTTATGAAATGCTTTCGAAATTCATTTTGGCGAATGCTCTTAAACAAATTTGAAACGAAATACACCCGCGAAAGCATGCCATAATCGATCTTTTCGCTTGTCTGACCTTGAATAGGGGGCTTTCAAGCAGCTTCCAAGACAATATCACAGAATGCTCTTTTGTGTCTTCGGCGTACAAAAGCATTAATTTTTGTATTATGCATAACATAAACGCTAAAGAAACTACTCCTAAGAAACTTACCGAATGCAAAAAGGAAATGCATTCTTTCATCTATTTCCATCAGATAACCTTCTAATCCCATTTCGTCCCATCGTCGGCAGAACCGTGCGTGATCTTGAACTTGAATCGAAGAAGTTTTCTCCTTTGTTCTGCTCCTCCATCAGATCTTTTATTTTTCAATCGAATCTCGTGCGCGCGGCATAAGCCGCTCTTAGCCTGAACGCTCCGAACCTAGGCCAACAAAACATTCGAAGCATCATCCGAAGCAAGCGTCATCCGTACAACGAAAGCCCGCGAAGTATAAAGCAGGATCCGCAGCAGTTGGTTTCAAATTTCCTATGTTTATGCATACTGCCATACATAGTCGCACATGCCGAAGGACAACGCGAGCGCGGGCGCGCACTCGCTCGCTTTCGCGTCACGTCAAACGAAAACATTCAGCATCCCAACATAACGCGGCCGCCGCGGAGAGCGAGCGCGACGAAGTGGGGAATTTATTGAGTACTGGCACGCGGCGGCGGCAGTTCCCGCCTTCAGCTCGCCCACGCTCTGGCCTACGAGGCTGAAACTTCCGCCGTGCTCGATTTGTTCGCGCCTCTGTTCCTCTTGTTGTTTTGCAAATATGTTTGCCGGTTGGTATACTTCCAGTTTGCGGTTTTATTGGCTGCGTGCAGTTATGTGCAATCGAGTAGACATTGACTTGCCACCCGCCGTTGTAAGTTTTCGTTGCAATTTTGTATCGTAATATTGCACTGTTCCACTGAAATGAGGTCAGGCTGCGACATGAAGAGACTTCACGATAGCCTGCTGCGTTTCAATTTGGTCTCCCGAAAGACAAAGTTGTGCTAATAGTGTGAGAAATTCTTTGAATACACAACATGATCATACATCGATCCTCTTGGATTTGAATGATACTTTTCATATAGCTCATAATAACAAATTTTCCGTTGTTTTTTTCGTTAGAAACTAGTTAAAAAATGCGATATAAAACCGGGGGCCAAGTGTCATATACCAATCGATAGGGTTTGACGAATTGAGCAATGTTTGGCTGAAGTGAGATTTGAAATCTTGTATTTCGTCCATTTCGCACTCTCCAGGAGGAGTTTGTTTTTATTTAATCAGCTCCAGACCGTGGTTTCCTCTGCTGTACGAAGAAGTCGTCTCCATTTCACTCGGTCCATGGCCGCAATTCGCCAGTCACGTAGTCTTCGTAGGATCCGCAGGTCGCCTTCCACTTGATCCATCCATCTTGCTCGCTGCGCGCCCCGCCGTCTCGTTCTAGTCGGATCGTTATTGAGAACTTTTTTAACCGGGCAGTCGTCCGACATCCTCACGACATGCCCAGCCCATCGCAAACGATCAATTTTTGCGGTGTGAGCGACGGGTGGTTCCCTAAGCAGCTGGTGCAATTCATGGTTCATTCGCCTCCTCCACGTTCTGTCTTCCATCTGCACTCGGCCGTAGATGGTGCGCAACACCTTCCGTTTGAAAACACTAAGGGCGCGTTGGTCCTCAACGAGCATAGTCCATGTCTCATGGCCGTAAAGGACTACCGGTCTAATCAACGTCTTGTAAATTGTTAACGTCGTGCGGTGTCGAATTTTGTTCGATCGCAGCGTCCTACGGAGTTCAAAGTATGTACGATTTTCTGCCATAATGCATCTTTGTATTTCTCTGCTGGTGTCGTCTGCGGTAACCAGTGAGCCCAGATACACGAACTCTTCTACCACCTCGATTTCATCACCGTCTGACTGAATCCGGGGAGGGAGGTCAGCATTCACTTCTCTAGAACCTCTTCCTTTCACGTATTTTGTTTTCGATACATTAACGACAAGTCCAATCCGTTTGGCTTCAGCTTTCAGTCCGATGTACGTTTCCGCCATCCTACGCCAAAGGTACGTGTAATGATGTCAACGTCGTCAGCGAAACCAAGAAACTGGACGGACTTCGTGAATATCGTGCCACTTGTGTCTATACCCGTTCTTCTTATCACACCCTCCAAAGCGATGTTAAACAGCAAACATGAAAGCCCATCACCTTGCCGTAACTCTCTTCGAGATCCAAAGGGGCTCGAGACTGCCCCTGATACTCGAACAACACACATTACTCGATCCATCGTCGCCTTGACCAATCGCGTTTGTTTATCCGGAAATCCGTAGTAGTGCATAATCTGCCATAGCTGATCTCGATCGATCGTGTCGTACGCCGATTTGAAGTCGATGAATAAATGATGCGTGGGCACGTTGTATTCGCGACATTTTTGCAACACTTGCCGAAGCGCGAAAATCTGGTCCGTGGTGGCACGGGCACCCATGAATCCCGCTTGATATTGCCCCACGAACTCCTTTGCAAATGGTGATAATCGACGACACAAAAGTTGGGAGAGTACCTTGTAGGCGGCGTTCAACAGCCTCCAGGAGGAGGAGGATGCACTATTGCACTTCTCTCTTACCTGGTGAGACGTACACCGATGCGGGGATGGCGACCAACTTGACTTCCATCCCTTCACGGCCACCCACGCAGGGATTTTTGGCGTAGGACTACGTCATTGTATACTATGCTGGGACTGGGTAGCACTTTGTGAAAACGAAAATAGACGTATTGATGGTCTTCGCCGCCTGTTCACAGACATAGTCCACGTGGCTATTGTAATTAAGCCGATCGTCGATCGTCACTCCTAGGTGCTTCAGTACTCGCTTCAAGGCCACGGCGTACTCTCCAACAGTGATTTCCACCCGCGGCACCGCTTTGCAGTTACTGACTAACAACAATTCCGTTTTGTGGTTAGCTACCTGCAGCTTCGCTCCTTGCGTTCATTTCTCAATCGTACCGATTGCCTCCGAGGCCAGCATTTCTACCCCTTCTGGCGTTTCATCTGCTACCGACAATAAGACAATGTCGTCCGAAAAGGCAATGATCCCTTCCCCTTTGGGAAGTTTTGAAGTCAACATACCGCCGTACATCCCGTTCCATAGCATTGGACCGAGAATAGAGCCTTGAGGGACTGTCACCGTAGTCTTCACCGATCGCTGTTCGTTGTTAGTTTCGTACACTAAGACTCGGTTCTGGAAGTAACTCTTCGGGATCTTGTAGAGGTAGTCTGGGACTCTCATTTTGTGACTGTGGTGATGCAGCTATGGCTTTCCAGTAGGCGCCGTTGAAGATGCTTTTGACATCGATCGTTATCACCGCGCAATATCGATCGATTTTTGTTTGGCCGATTTTTCGGCCTTCTCCACTACAGTACGAATGGCATCAACTGTTGACTTGCCTTTCTGTAAACTAAATTGCATGTTGGTCTTAGGCAGATCGTCTGCGCTTTTCGTAAATTTCAGTCTACTGAGGACAACCCTTTCTAAAAGATTCCCGAACGCACCTAGCAGACAGAAATGCTTGAATCGCGGGCTTTAAAACTATATTAGGAGTCTCGACAGGAGCTGACGCTTTCTAAACTTTTAGTCCTTTTGCCACTGGTACATGTTGCTCGTTGGAGACCTGTACCCTCTCGGTATCTTCGACGTCTAAACATAGTGTAGGTTGGCCAGAGCGTTGGATTGTGCCTCGGACAAAGTCTCTATATGATGTCTCTACGTTCACGGTTAGCATCAGCGTCACGGCACAGCTCTTTTTAGCAATTCGTTTTTACCGCTCTTTTCAGTGCGACTCTTGCAGCCTGGAATACCAACCTACGCTCTTCTCGGTCTGACGAATTCTCGCTCTCTGTATTCGTCTTCTGGTTCGGACGCAACTGCTGCGGAGGTTGCTGAGTTGCTCATTCCATCAATACACTGCAGTGCACTGGTCGACGTTGGTTACTGGGCTCCAGCTTTCTGGACATGGTCGCGTCACATGCCCTTACCAGCATGTTCGTAAGCCCTTCCGCACTTCGATTCAGAGGCTCGTCGCCCGTTTTAAGTGCCTCGACGAAAAGATACGTGTCGAAACCATTTTTGCATACGTAGCCATATTACTATATTCTAGTGTTTTGTTTTAGTTCGCAAAAAATTTCATCAAAGCAAAGTGTTTTGCAGAAAGAAAGTTTTTATCAATCGGTTTTCCTGTCACAGGAAGCAACCGAAAAGATTTTGCAAGAAATTGAGATTGACTACCTAAATATATTTATTTGTTAAAACTACCATTTTCAAAAATTACAAAATTTCAAGGGCGCGTTAATTTTTTCCACCTATCATATTATTATGTATGATAAAATTTAATGCGCATATGCTGCTAACCAAAGGAGATTGTTGAAAATATACTCAAATTGCTTTTTTACGCGAAGGATATGTTTGGGGTCAATCTTGGTGTGGTGGTGTTAGCATTCACGCCGAGGACCCGCGTTCAGTTCCCAACCCCGCAGAAGTCACAAATGACCCAAGCTGTTAAAGTGACTATAATTCAACTAAAAAAGAAAAGGATATGTTTCGCATTAATGAAAACTGTGTAAATTCCGAAATTCGTGTAGAAAAAACCTCGTAAATTCCAAAATTCGCGTAAAAAACGAGTTAATTCCGAAATTTGCGAAAAAATAGTCGCGCAAAAAAAAATATGTTAATGTTTTATTATGAACGGATTTCACGCCAACTCAACCAAAGGTTGGCGCGACCTTCTCAGAATTCAATGAAACTTTGTGTGTGTAAAGAGTTCCTGTAAATAAGCAACTTTGCGTAATTAGTTTTTCCAAAATTGGTCTAGACTAACTTTTGGGAAGGGCGCAATTTTTTTCTCTTTTTTTTTAATAAAAAATTTAACTCGAAAACTTCAGGACTTACAAAAAAATGATCTATGGGTGACTTTTAGAAAATGTTCTGAATTTTCATAAAAAAATACTGAAAAATTTTAAAATTAATTTCTACACTGAAAAAAAGCATTTCAAAAATTAAATCTCGATTTTCCAAAAAACGCCATCTCAGAAATTGATGAAAATTTTGTTAAGATAGATATTAAGGTAGATCATATGGCATACAAATCTTCCATACATTGCAAAATTGTCAAACTGAAGGGAAAAAAGGTTTCCTATCTAAAACTTTTTTAAGTGCTTACCGGGACAAAGAGATATTTCAGTATTTCCAAAGTTATAGCATCTACAAAAAATGATGTATGAATCTCCATAAAAAAATACTGAAAAAAATAAAAATTATTTCCTACACTGGAAAAAAAGCATTTCAAAAATTAAATCTCGATTTTCCAAAAAACGCCATCTCATAAATTGAAGAAATTTTTTCTGGAGACAGATATGGCTTACAAGTCTTCCATAATCGCAAAATGGTCAAATTGAAGATAAAAAGATTTTCCTAACAAAAACTTTGTCATATACACACTGAAAAAAAGATATAAACAGCTAAAAGGTTTGGTTAGAAAAACTTTTTCTCTTAAATATGACCATTTTGCAATGTATGGAAGAATTGTAGGCCACATCATAATTATTTAGCTTTAGAAAGAAATTCATGAATTTCTGAGTTGGCGTTTTTGGGAAATCGAGTTTTAATTTTTGAAACGCTTTTTCTCCAGTGAAGAAAATAATTTTTATTTTTTTTTCAATATATTTTATGAAAACTCAAAATATTTTAAAATATTTTTTCATACATCATTTTTTGTAGGTGCTATAACTTTATTTATTTATTTATTTCTATTCATCTGACCTTATCGGTCTAAATGAAGTTTCACGTGGATGGGGAAAAGCTCACTTGAGGTGGTCACAACGTGACCTTCCTCAAATGTGCATAAAAACCCCATCATCTTTTGATTTCAGGACGTTGCATTTTGCACAATTACAATTATACATAATACATTACAATTTACATAAAACATTACAACAAGTCACTTTCTAGTAATCTTCGCCGGTACACAGATGAAGTTTCAGTAAAATTAAAAAGATCAGTATATCGATTAAACTGTCGCACCATTGATGAAATCGGTGAGAAGGCTGCATACTGGGTTGACTGGAATTCCACATGAAGCATAGTCTTTGCAAATACTGAAATATCTTTTTTTCCCGGTAACAGTTTGACCATCTTGCGATATCTAGAAGATTTGTAGGCCGCATAATTATCTATCATCAAAAAAAATTTCATCAATTTTTGAGATGGCGTTTTTTGGGAAATTGATTTTTAGTTTTTGAAATGCTTTTTTTTCAGTGTAGAAATTAATTTTAAAATTTTTCAGTATTCCGTGCGTGAAGTGAAATCGTGAAGTGAAGCGTGAAATCCGTCTATGGTCGCACCAAATCAATCAGGATGATCTGATAGTAAAACTATAACTTTTTTGCTCACGGAAGTATTTTCAAGTTAACAAAGCTGGTGGACTGATTTAGCTTTTTTGAGAGAAAAGAAGGGAGAATCCATAAGAAAACGGGAAAGAAAATGAGGATAAACTGGACAGAGCAAGAGAAAAAACGGGACAAAAAAACTGAAAAAATGCGATAAAATTGAGAAAAGAAACGAAGAATATATGAAAGCATGGGAATGTAAATACGAGAAGAGAAAAAAAAGAAAAACGAGATTAAAAAATTAAATGGGGGAGAAATGAAAACAGAAAACAAAAAGGATAAAATGAAAAAGAAAACCAGAATGTGACAGAAAAGAAGGAAATGTAGGATATAATAAGAGGTAGACCGGAACAGACGAACGAAAAATAAAAGAAAAAAGTCGAAACTGCAAAGAAAATGACGAGGCACAAGGCAGGAAAAGAAGAGAAACGCAAGAAGTTAGATGAAAAACGGAACAGAGGAAATCAAGAACTCAGGAAAAGGGCAAAGAGCAACAGAAGTCTAATTTACATACCTATAAATGAAGAAATATGAGACAGAAAACGGGAAAATGAGACAGAAAATGTAGAAAAGGAAAAACGAACTGAAGAAATAGATAAAACGAAAGAGAAAAAGACGTAAGCCGGGAGATAAAAAGCAAAATCCGATAAGAAAGAGAAAAAGGGAGCCATCAATTGAATAAAAAGCCAGAAAAGTCCAAACAGGGTATCAAAAAGAGTAAAACGGCACAGTCGTCGTCAGCAGCAGCATAGAGCCTGTGCGTTTCAAGCACTTTGTTCCGTTCAAAACGGCACAGACGAAGATGAAAAACGAGAAAGAAAGCAGATGAAAAGAATTAGGAAAAAACGAAAAATGAAAAGGAAAAAATGGGAAAAAGAGAAGAGAAAAGACTGAAAACAGGAAAGATAAGGAAAAATAAAACTGAAAAGAAGAAAAACTAGAGCAGGAAACGAACAAGGACCAAACAATGAAACAGGAAATATGGGACAAAGAAAGGAAAACGAGAGAAAAAGAAGAAAAACGGGTAAAAAGTAGGAGCAAAAGTTGAGAAAACGGTACAGAAGAGGAGAAAAAGCGGTACAGAAAAATAGTCAAATGTATGACATTAGACGAAAAAAGTCAACTTTAATTACAAATAAAACCTCGTATCTAATTTCGTGTCCACGTTCGTTTTGAAGTAAAATTTCTACTTCAAATTAGTCTAAGTTCAAGTCTAATTTGATGTCCAACATCAAGTTCAATTGCATATTCGATTTTAAGTCCAATTTTAAGTCCAATTTCAAGTCTAGTTTAATTGCAATTTCAGGTTCAACTTTAAGTCAAATTCAAACTCTGCTTTCAAGTCCAATTTCAAATATATTTCCAAACCTAATATCAAGTCCAATTTAAATCCAATTTATCCAGTTTTAAGTACAATTACAATTTTAATTTAACTTTTCAATCCAAACTGTACAAAAATTTTGAAATATCTCCTGGCATTGTAGCCAGTTTATAGATCATAAAATAGCGAATCATTAGTCATATTGTTTTTGTTTGAAAGGATTTAACTCAAGAAAACATGACACGGGCTCCAGCGTGGCACATCTTAGGCATCTCAATGCCTTCCTCATGTTCCTTCATATCAATGTTTAAGCAAATGTAGAACCTAAAGCAACAATTGCCGTGGAATGCAACCAAAAATTTTGATTTACGACCCTGCCATCAACGTTGGCCAACCAACCGTTAGGATTTCCAAGAACAGTTTCCTTTTACAGCTAGCCGACCAAAATATTTATAAATAGTAGAATGGATTTACTGTCCATCACATCGATCTTTTAGCGAACGTATAAAACCATACTTGGCACTTTTTTTTATGTCTCATTCCATTCTTATCTTAAAGAGTGGTCATTAGAGGCTCGGCGCTCGGCCCGTATTTTCCACGAACATGACCGAACAGAGATCCGTCCCGTTTGCGGGTCAATTCATTGATAAGATTGTCTCCGCCGGATCCGACCGGCCGACTGTCACAATCCTTTTTGTTTTTACAGTCTGAAAATTTCAGAAACACTTTCTTTCGTTCTGCTTTCTGCGGCTAGTCAGCCAGTCAGTTGGTTGAAGGGTAGGCAAAGAAAGAGGTTATGCGGAGAAGGTTTTATTATCTCTCAGTTATGCTCGTGTTGTGGAAGATTTTAACATTGGAAATAAATAGTCGAATAATTCTATATATTGCGAAGAGAGTAAAAAAAAACAAAGACAAGTAGGATAAGCGAGTGTTTCGTTGTGGCGATAGCGCGGTCCTTTCGGAAAACCGAACAATTCAATTAACAGTGCCATAAAGCGGCGCGATCGATGGCAGGCTGTCGCGACATTTCTGATTTCTCTCTGGGTTCTTATCTGGTGGTGGCGGCGAAAACACCGATTACAGTCTCGGTTCCAGCTTGATCCTGAAGCCATCGGTTCGCTTCAGGATGATGTCTCCCTGCAGTTTGAAATCGCTTTCCTTCAAATCGGACACGACCCGATAGTGGCGTAGAATCGTCGATAGCAGCACCTTCAGCTTTAGCATTGCATATTTTCTACCTACAAGTGTTGAGAAGGAAAAGTTAGATGCAATTACTGATAAAATTGAGGCAGTAACTTACCGACGCAGCTTCGTGGTCCGGCGCTAAACGGGATGTAACTGTAGTAGTGGCGGTTTTGCGTTCGTTCCGGAAGGAAGTTGTCCGGATTGAACACTTCCGCGTTCGGATAGATGTCCTCTCGGTGATGCATTTTGTACGTTCCAATGACCACCGTTGTGCCAGCTGGGACGACGTAATTGTGCGAAGCCAAGCGAACTTCCTCGGTCAGTTTACGTGCGATAACCGGTACCGGGGGATACATTCGCAACGTTTCGAAAATTACTCGTTCCAAATATTTCATCTCCAGGGTATCGTTGAATGTTGCTTTTCGATTGGAGTCACCGAAAATTTGCTTTATTTCCTTGTACACTCGATCCTGAATATCTTGATGGATGCCAAGGAGACACAAAACGAAGCTAGACCCGGCAGCCGTTGTGTCGTGACCCTCAAACATGATGGTATCCACCTCTTCCTTGATTTCTTCATCCGTCAAATCAGCTCCAGTTTTCGCTGTCTCGATCATTAGATCGAGAAACGCCAAGCGACGTTTCTCCCCAATGTCGTTTTCATCAATAGCATCCAGATCATCCGTCAACATCGAACCTTGAGAGATTACGGGATTCTTCTCCGAAGTTGGTTCCTGTTTGGCGATAATTTCGGACAACGACGGTGATGGAAAGCTGCCCTCCGCGTAGTTCTTCTCAAAGATCTCCTTCTTTTGCTTGACAACCTTTCGCGTTAAGCTATGAATAATTCCCAGCAAACGATCCTGTTCCTTTTTAATGCTTGTCAAATTGAATAACGAATCAAGTCGAAGGTGTATTTTCAACTGACGAAGATGGAGGATGTCACACATTCTGAAATCGAAAATTACTTCACTAATCTGCATGTACTAAAAATATAGAACTGAGGAAGCCTGCAAGTCGTAGGCGAAATACTAAAATTATGTTTCAAACTCACTTCATCACTGCCATCGCGTATTCAAACCCTTCCTTGTTTTCTCCCGTCCTGGTCGAACCCATGGCCGTTTCCAGTAGAATGTCCACCGTCACTTCACTCATGTAATCATGAACGTCGAACTCCTTGCCGACTTCCTTCCGCATTCGCTTCACCACCGCCAAACTGTTATCGTTGAACACATCGATGAACGTCTTCAAGACGTTCATATGAAAAGCCGGAGCAATCAACTTCCGGTGCGATTTCCACTTCTCGCCATTACTAATCAACAGTCCATCACCCAACCACGGTTTAAAGAATCGATACTCGCTCGATTTGTTCAAGTGCACATAACTGTTCAGAATAATCTCGATATCCGAAGGTTCCGTCAAAAACACTACCAAATGATAGCCCAGCCAACCACGGGCCACACTTCCGTACACAAAACTCAACTCCATCGCCCTCCGCATGATCTCGTCGTGGCTCAACCCGAGCAGCATGTTGGCATTCCCAATCAACGGGTAGGCTTTCGGGCCGGGAATCAAGTTTCCCAGTTTAACATATCTACGCGTTTGCATCCACAGGTGGAACAAAGCGGTGGCCACCACGGCCAGCGTCATGAACACCACCGTTGGCATGGCCAACGCCGGCAGTCCGCCCCCACCGGCATGTTCCGGTTGTAACTCCACCGTTGACATCCTGGAGCACAAGCACAGGCCTCAGTAGCCCGGAATCCGACGGATACCCAAGACCCAAGACCACTTGCAGGAAAGAGAACCTGTCAAACAAAATCACTACCGCGCTCGAATGCTCTCACCGACTGACTTGGCTAATTTACGACGCAGAACGATTTATTTATAACCGGCACCTTTTCCTACGGGGTGAGGTTAATCACTTCGGCGCTGCGCTGCTCTATATGCACATCGAAATGCACTCCGTTCCCGGAGGAGGAGGGCCAGGGAGGAACAACCACTAGTGCAGCAGTGATTTTTTTTCTTGCTTCGTTTGCTTCCTTCATTGGTAATTAATCGTCACAATAAACTTTTTAATGTATTTCAATTAACCGGACTGACGAAAGTGTCTCGTCCGTTTTGATGGACTTCAAGTGTGCACCCTTGCCGACCTGGTGGAAGTAAGGTTGAATCTTTTTCACGGTGTTCAAAATACCGTTATTAAAAATAAAATAAGTCATTTAAACGGAAAATGCCAGTTGGTTTGTATTGCCATCCTACACCTCTGAGCCAATTTTTAAAAAATCGATCGACGAATTTTTGAGTTACGCCCTTTTGAAGTTTTAAAGGGCAGATTGCTCATATAAAGTAAATAAAAATCTTCAATTACACTTCCAAAACGAACGTAAATCACAGCCGGTATTGATTTTTTATGCAACATATGCCCATTGCCGACCATTTTAGGAGTTTTACGGTGTATTGGGACTAACCGGAAATGTTCCGGATTAAGTTATCGCTGTGGAAAATAGCTAGTATCGAACATGAACAAATACTTAGCATGCGACACCTCAAATTACGCCAGAATTTAAAAACTAGATCACTGACAGTCCGATCAACTACCTAGCGCCACGTTGGTTATATCTGAACAAGTTCCGGGGACTTCCGGAAACACCCAGACAAGTGGCCAATTTCGTCCATGAACAAAAATCTATCGTGCGTTACCTTAAAAGACACTAGAATTCAATAACTAGATCAATGGAAGCCAAATCTGCTATTTAGGGTTAGATTTGGTCATATCTGGACATATTGGGGGACCCCGGGAACCCTTGGGAACACAATCTGGTACATTTTTGATAATAAAGACATGTTCGAAATTTGCCATTGTAGGTTCTTGGTACTCAATTTGGCTTTGAGTTTTTGTTCATGTTCGAAATTGGTCATTTCCTAGGGTTTCCCGGAGTCCTCAAAACATGTCCAGATATGACCAAAGCTGAGCCTAGATAGCAAATTTGCCTTTTTTTGTTAGGTTATAGACACTTTAACCAGCTTGGGTCATTCGTGACTTCTTCGGGGTTGGGATTTGAATCCAGGTCCTCGGCGTGAGAGGCGTGAATGCAACCACTACGCCGGGACTGACCCCAAGTTTGGCTTTCATTGATCTAGTTATTGAATTCTAGTGTGATTTAAGGTGCCGCACGATAAGTTTTTGTTTATGTACAAAACTGGCCACTGGGTGTTCCCGGGAGTCCCTGGAACTTGTCCATATATAACCAACATGGCGCTAGGTAGTTGATCGGACAGTCAGTGATCTAGTTTTTAAATTCTGGCGTAATTTGAGGTGTCGCATGATAAGTATTTGTTCATGTTCGATACTGGCTATTTTCCACAGCGATAACTTAATCCGGAACATTTCCGGTTAGTCCCAATACAGCGTAAAACTTCTAAAGTGGTCGCCAATGGGCATATGTTGCATAAAAAATCAATACCGGCTGTGAGTTACGTTAATTTTGGAAGTGTCGTTGAAGATTTTTATTTACTTTATATGAGCAATCTGCCCTTTAAAACTTCAAAAGGGTGTAACTCAAAAGTTCGTCGATCGATTTTTTTAAAAATTAGCTCAGAGATGTAGGATGGCAATACAAACCAACTGGCATTTTCCGTTTAAATGGCCTATTTTATTTTTTGATAGCGGTATTTTGAACATCGTGTTTTTCCGAAGTAAGTTGTGCATGATATTATAATTACTTTGGGCTTTTTCCACAAGTTAAATTTCTACCCATTTATTCAGTAATGCGGTTGTAAAATAACCATAAACCGTCAAATAGTGATAGTAACGAAATACTTTTAGTGTAGATACAAGGCACTGTGCCCAGACCATAGATGTGTATTTCACATCAATTAACATCTCATGCCAGAGTTCTTAACTGCTTTAACTCATTTTTTCAGCTAATGATTCTTGAATTGAGTTTTCTCAATGGTTCCAATATTGCAATATTTCCTTTTTTTAATTTTTAACCTAACAAAACCCAAACTAACATAGGGTAAAGAACCGGTTTTAGCTAGTCTAAGCGGGTCACTGTTTGTTTTACCTTATTACAAGCGATGGGTCGACTAAGTGGGGGATATCAGCATGCCAATCTTCTTGCTACCTTTAGGTCTTCAAGCTGTTGCCACTGGAAGACACTATTATTGAGCTAAACTTTTGATTTTGCGCTTTAAAAGTTGGAGCGATGGAACTAATTTTGATCAGACCGAACATATTTTCACCCTCAAGATGCTTTTTCAAGCAGTCCTGAAATCTGAATTTATACGCCCCATAAAAAATCCCTCGAACTTTTCCCCCTGTTCAATAAGTTCGTCTTCCTATCCGCGACCTACTAATCGGCATCTGTCTTAATAGAGTTGATATTTTTGGTCGGTAGATGCGTAAAATGCCATCTGTCTATATTGTTTATCGGGGCATACTCTCACCGCACCGTTCGGCAAACGGTATTCGTCGACTCTTTTATTCTCCGGTGATCTTATGGGAAACTGCGAGTTTGACGCCTCACTCGCTGTTCATAAGGATGGTGGAAGAACAAAAGAGGCAAACATAGCAGCGCACACGGTCCGACTACAAAACCGTGTTGCCAAAGCAAATATCATTGAAACACATCGTTGCTTCATAAAATTACTGAGAAAATCGTCGAAAATTATTGAAAAAGCTGTCTTTTCTGGTATTTTTAATAAAGAAAAATTAATTATGAACATACATTTCTCTTGACAGTATTGAACCACGTTTTCACCAGGTTTCAGTTAATTTCAAATCTATAATTCTTATTTCCAGAATCGAATCAGTCTTTTGGCAACACGATAGTTTACGAGTTTCACTGCCGTTGCTGCTACTGCTGAGCAGGCCCCATCGATTCAGAATTTGTTTTCAGTTTTGTTATAAAATAATAAGATTTTCGGCTAGTAACAAAACTTTAGATTATAGAAAAAACTGTATTGAATAAATTAGTATGTGAATGTTAAGTGCTTGACTTTTAGAATCACTGAAATCAGTGTTGAAAAATGTGATGAATTGCCTAGTAGCGAGGCGGCGATTGTTTTCAGCAGCTGAAAAATGTACGTTTTTGGACAATTTTTAATTCATCATATTTCCTGTCGGAAACACACTAAATTGTGTTTGTGAAAATTAAAACTATGGTTAAGTGATTCATGATGATGTCCTTATCAAAAGATTTTGAAAATATGAATAAAAAAGTGCATTTTCGGCTTATTTATTTTCAACTGATTAAAGCAGGTGACACTGCTTAACTCGTTCCTCACCCTACAGGGTGTTCAAAAAGTTCGAATACAACTTTTCATCGTTGCGCACTTACATCATGTGCATTCTGTGTATTGGTATTGGTATCAGCTCAGCAATTGGTATCAGGGATTACCTACGAATGGCCGAAACACAAATGGCCGAATCACGAATGGCCGAAACACAAATGGCCGAAATAACGAATGGCATAACATACCAAATGGCCGAATCACAAAAGGCCGAATCACGAATGGCCGAGTCACAAATGACCGAAACACGAATGGCCGAATGTCATATTCGACCAAAAATATTCATAGCCTTCAACCTGCGCAAACGTTGGGTACATGCTGTCCTTACTCGCTGCCGCTCGTTCGGACTTAACTAAGGGATAATCCCTAATAGACAGTAAACCTAGGAAAATGCATGCACCTAAATAGTAGTGGTTTCTGCAGGGGGGCTGCCCCCCCGCAGTGGCCGGCGCTTCCGACGGCGGGTCACCGGCGCACACTCGCGGCCTACGGCCGTCTCGCCCTGAATCTTCTAGGAAACATTTGCTACTAACACGGTAAATACGTCTCGCACCTTATAATGAAGATGTATTTATAATTAAGAAATATGAGATAAAAACCAGGTAAAAACAAGTTTATTACCCCATCACTAAAGCGACCGAAATATTTCATTCAATATCCCGCCGTGTCCATCTTTGTTGACCGCACATAGCAAAGCCAACAGTTGTGTCCGTTGTTGTTGAACACGGTTTGCTTTCCGCACGGTAGTTGGTAGTTGTCCTGTGAAAAGTGAGTGCATCCGGCGATTCATCCGATGTTGCTGGTTTCAACGATGAAGAAAGTGCACCTGTCGTCAAAATTGTGTTGTCGCAGAGAGGAAAACCCATGCTTTCCATTGATGGGGTTCTATTCAATAAAAACAAGCAGGTAATGTACGCAACTATTGTAGGTTTCCATCACCTGTCAATGACCAGGATCATCACAGAGCTGCGGGTGGAGCAAAAGGCGATAGAGAGGAACATCCTTAGAATTCTTCAAGGGGATGTTCCGAATTCGCGCCGAGAAATAGACGAAAAAATCTACTCGAAATGTGTTAATGCTCACAAAATGAGCAGCAAACATTTTGTTGACGCAGTTGCGGTTTTATTAAGCGCTAAACAAAGGCGTTCGTAAAGCGTGTTTTGTTTGTTTAATAGTAGTAGTTTGTTTTTTGTTTGATTAAAGTTATTTGTTAACTACTTGCCAATTCATGGTTTTTTATTGAGTAGTTATTTAGGCATTCCGAAAAATTTCGGCCTTTCGTGATACGGCCTTTCATGATTCGGCCTTTCGTGATTCGGCCATTCGTGATTCGGCCTTGCGTGATTCGGCCTTCTGTGACTGTTATTGAAATTCGGCCATTTTGATTTCGGCCATTCGTGATTCGGCCATTTGTGTTTCGGCCATTCGGTACCAGCCCGGTATCAGCAAGGTGTCGACTTGAGGTAATTTGTTATTTGTTTACCGCGCGCGATGAAGGAGTACCGCAAAGTCGTAGTAAAGTTGTTTGTGAGAGGTGAGCGTCCCGGCGACATATTTCAGCGGTTGAAATCCCACGGGGTGAAGCGGAATTTCATCTATAACACCAACCGTCGGAACCGGGAGACTGGCTCGCCCAAGAACCATGCTAGATCCGGGCGGCCGCATTCGGCGAGGACACCAGCAGCCATCAAGGTGGTAAGGGAGTGAGTTCGTCGAAAAATGAACCGCTCGAGCCGGAAGACCGCTGTTGACCTGGATGTGTCGATCGGGACTGCCCACACCATCATGGCGAAGGACCTGAGATGCAAGCCGTACAAGAAACGCAAGGTTCACGGGGTAACGGAGGCTACAACAAAGAAGAGGCTGGTCAGAGCAAAACTGATACTTTCGCGGCACGCTGGGAGTTCGTGTTTTCTGATGAGAAACTCTTAATCTTGTAACAGCCGTACAATGTCCAAAATGATCGGCTGTGTGCGCCAGCGTAGGCCAGCATCCCCCGTCCCACATAAACATCCCGCGGTTTCAGAGCGCCGCGTCAGTGATGGTTTGGGGGACCGTATCCAAGCGTGGGAAGCTTCCACTGGTGTTTACCGAGAAAAACGTGAAGATCAACGCCGCGCCAAGATCAAGATTCTGGAGAAGGTTGTAGCCCCGGCACTTTGTGACCTCTACGGGAAAGATCACTACGTCTTTCAACAGGACACCGGCCCACACGGCGAAAATCGTCCCAGTGTGGTGTCGAGAGAATTTGACTGATTTTCTCGATAAGACATTGTGGCCTCTCATCTCCTCAGATTTTAATCCTCTGGACTTTTACGTATGGTCGTACATGCTGGCCAAGTAGAGCGAACATAAAGTGAGCACTATGGATCAATTTAAAAAGCTCATTTCCAAGATCTGGGACGAGATGCCCATGGACCAGGTGCGTGCCGCGTGTGACTCTTTTGAGAAACGTCTCAAGGTCGTCTTAAAGGAGGGAGCTTCCACCAAATATGTCGCAAAGATTCTATTTTTAAACACATTTTAAAGTGTATTCGAACTTATAGGGTGTTCAATAGTAGTCATCCACTGAACTTTTCACTTAAGATTTACGCTTAAGCAGCTAGCGCTTAGGCCGGCACATACCTATGGTAAATTTTAACGTTACTCTTAGGCATGATATTAAAATATTTGCTGTTTGCAAATCAGAAATTTACATGTTTGTTTTCGTAAATGAACATATCAATTAGGAAAAGATAGCCAACCAATAGGAAGAGAAAACCAACGGATTTTGAGTCACTCAAACTGAAATGTTTATATATTTACTTACTTACTTATGTGTCCATGTCCGTCGGTCCGGCAGAACAAAGGGATGAAATCAGAGATCTCCACTGCTGACGGTTACCCGCCATGGCTTTTACCTGTCGCCAGGATAGGTTCTCGTCTATAGCCCGGATGTCGTTGGCTAAGCTACGCTGTCCTTGTGGATTCCAGTCGAGTGCTGCTCTGCAAACCTCGTTCGCTCCTTTCCTCAAGGTGTGTCCGATCCACTTCCACCTACGCTCACGAATTTCTGTGGCTATCGGCCGTTGATGACACCGACGATGGAGTTCCTCATTGGATATCCAATTATCAGGCCACCAGGCACGAATCGCAGGCACCGGTTAATGAATACCTGCAGTTTTTGCGTTGTCTCCGCTGAGACGCACCACGTTTCGCAGGCATACAGCAGTACGGATTTAACGTTTGAATTAAAGATTCGGGTTTTCGTACGTAGAGTGATCTGGTTTGAGCGCCAAATGTTTCACAGACCTGCAAAGGCACCCCTGGCCTTCCTGATCCGTGTGGCTATATCAGCCTTGGTACCACCATCGGGCGTTGTTTGGCTACCAAGATATTTAAAGGCGGCTACCTGCTCCACTTGTTGTCCCGCTACTGTGAAGTTGGTGGAATTGTCAGTGTTCACTACGGCGAACGAATTCGTTGATCTGCTCCAATATAATGCGGAGCGTTGTGATATGGTCTACACATGATCGGCCAGCACGGAATCCTGTTTGCTGCCGCCGGAGAGTAGCGTCGATCTTCTCCTGGATCCGGTTGAGGATTAACTTACAGAGTACTTTGAGAGTAATACAGAGCAACGTGATGCCACGCCAGTTACCGCATTCCGTAATCCTTTCTTAGGGACTTTGACCAATATGCCCTGCATCCAGTCCACCGGAAAAGTTGCGGTTTCCCAAATATTGCTGAAAAGCTGATGCATCATCTGGGCTGACAAAGATGGGTCATATTTATTTTTGAAACGATGATTCTACAATTGATGAAGGGACGGTAAGGGAAAGTAATGAAGAAGGATTTTTTCGGGAATGAAGGGGAAGGGTGGAAAGGAAGGGGGGGGGTAATAGGTAGCTATGGTTAACAAGTTGTCGCTGTGACTCCTATCTTTTGTCCAATGCTGGAAGGTGCATGGGTCGAACCAAGCTGTAATCAGAGATTATAACCGGATTTGATCAAATCCGGTTATAATCTCTGATTACAGCTTGGTTCGACCCATGCACCTTCCAGCATTGGACAAAAGATAGGAGTCACAGCGACAACTTGTTAACCATAGCTACCTATTACCCCCCCCCCCCCCCCCCTTCCTTTCCACCCTTCCCCTTCATTCCCGAAAAAATCCTTCTTCATTACTTTCCCTTACCGTCCCTTCATCAATTGTAGAATCATCGTTTCAAAAATAAATATTTATATATGCCTGACCGCATTTCAAGGTCATGACTAAAGTCACGAGTTTGGTCAAAGATGGGTCAGCTTTGAGCATTTCGGCTGAAATACGATCTATCTCTGGCGCTCTATTGGATTTCATACTCTTGATGGCTGCTACAATTTCAGCGATGGCGCCTCCGCGTTCACGCGATTTATTCGACGAACTGTAGGCGTCGTGCGCTGCTGGTTTTGTTGGTCTCTGACATTTGAAACTCGGAAGAGTTGTTCAAAATGTTCAGTCCATCGCTTAAGCTGTTCTGTATGGTCAGTCAATAGCTGACCAGCTCTGTCCTTTAGCGGCATCTTTGTATTCATCCTGGTACCACTAAGGCGGCGAGAAATATCGTACAACAAACGGATATCACCATTGGCGGCGGCGGGTTCTCCTTGTTCGGCTAGGGAGTTAGTCCAGGCTCTCTTGTCCCGCCTACAAGCACGTTTAACAGCCCTCTCCAGTTCGGCGTATCGTTGACGGGCAGCTGTCTTAGCCGATCTGGTCCGCGCTCGCTCAATGCCGGCTTTCGCCTCTCTCCGCTCGTCGATCTTCCTCCAAGTTTCATCCGAAATCCACTCCCTCCGCCCACTGCGCGCTTTGCCGAGGGTTTCGTCACTGGTCGTGATGAAGGCGTTCTTGATGCCGGTCCATTGCTCTTCGACGGTTCCACCAGGTGGCAACTCCGAGGCTCGAGATTCAAGTTATTCAACAAAGGCCCTTTTCACCTCAGGATTCTCCAATCGGCGGACGTCGTAGCGGCACCCAACTTTCTCCTCCCGTCGCACTATGGGGCAGAACCCGAAAAAGCTCGGACAAAACCTCAAAAATTTTATTTGAGATATTCCGTCAAACCTAATATTCTACGTATACTAGACATAGAATCTATAAGAAATATGCATAAATTGTTTTAATAAGTGTTTTTTCAATAGGCATTAAAGAAGGTGAAACACAGTGTAAAAAAAATTTGGAAAATGAAAAAATAAATATCGTTTAATCTTTTAGCATCTAGCTACCATGCTGCTTAAAATTCTATACTTTTAAAAAACAATTCACATTAAAGGGATTATAAACTAATAGTTTAGGTGATATTAAGACAGATTTTTTACTAGTAGGTTTTGTTCTGACGAAGTGCTTTAGAACAAAAAAATTGTTATTTTTGTCAATTTTCAATAGTGTGTAGAAAAGGATTTCCACAGATTTCCGCTCTGACACTACCATCAAATCAACATTCAAGGTGTTAACTAGTAATAAGCAAAAAATTAGCTGCTACTAGTTGCGATGTTCGGAGATATTCAAGTTTTGCGAATGCATGTTTTTCGGTATTTTCGGCTACAAAGTAGTAAATGCGCGCGCCAGTGCGAAGTTCATTCCTGCTGTACGTTGAATAGTCATGCTTGTGTAAATAAGACACAACTTTATTATCGTTATGAGATACATTGGAGTCGATAAGGGGCATTTAGGACATTGGAAAGGCGACCACTTAACAGCTATATCCCAATTAGCTCTCTTTCAAGTCAAATTGGCAGTAGAATATGTTCGGATAGACTTTCAACTCGATTGAACTAGCATCCATTTTGTTTATTTTGAGTCGAATATGTTGATACGTGTTTGCAGGAAGGTTTGAAGGTCCATTATATGGTTCACAATGCCATTAGCGGACCCTCTCCATGCAAAATACACTAGAATTCATTTAATGGACTCGGTCGTTATTCTATTGTAAACTACAAGGGTCCATGAAAGGAAAATGGACATTTCAATCTGTTTTAAAAAATATGTAAAATTTAAAGATTTGCAGTATAAATTGTTATATTTAGGCTTATTCGAAAGTTACTAATATTGTAAGTGCCATCGGTTGGGTGCTTAGCGTTACGAGTTCAAAATAATTTATAGAAAGGTCCACAAATGGTTGATATACCCTATACCAGAATAATATTACTAAATTACTCTTGATATACAGATTATGATAATTTGTATAGGAGGTCGTCTGACTACCAATTTTTACTGCATTCTGATAAAAAGGTGTTTGGATATTTAAAATATTTATAACTTGATTCCCGTAAGTCCTACAATTTTGGTATGTTCAGTAACTTTACGTAACTTTACAGGACAAACAACTTTTCTGAAGACACAATATTTCTAAAGTCATTATTTAAAAAGTTAGACTTCAACGCCATCTATAGGAATGAAAATAAAACTACTTAAAATTTACAAAAAGATGCGAAATTTTATAACAAACAATGTTGCTGAAGACAATAAAGCTCTACGAAGCATATGAAAGAAGTTATGAGGTTTTGTCCGAGCGCCGGCTCAATCTGCCCCACTGTGCGTCGTTGGACACGTGCGACGCGCAGACGTATCTCAGCGATAATGTTTATATAGGTTGTACAATACTTTCTTCTTCAATATCATTTCAAGCTAATGATATCTAATTGCACTAATAATGCGCTTTCAACGTTATCGCTTCACGGAATGCCTACCGCTGCTCTTCGTCTGCTGCTGTTTCCGAAAAATAAGAAGAAGTTACCGTTACCCTGTGCTTTGTGCTGGTGTTCAATTCACCATAGCTCAGGCTTTTAATCGAGCTTTTTAATCGAGCGAGCAGTGAGTGCTCAAGTTAAGTAGTGTTTTTTCGCTTGTGTTCTTTTCCTGCTTGTGCTGGTAGATATATTTGAAGCCTTTACGTTTGTGTTGTGCAAGTTTCCAAATAACAATCGGAGTTCTATTACACTCTTATTCATTGGCGTGCACAGGCTGGAGCAGACCGGGGCAAGTGTCCCTTCTTCTCTTTTAGAGTTATTATAAAACAGAATAATTTCTGGAGCCCAGAAGTTTTACTTTAATATAATTTTATAAAGGTTTAATTGATTTGGCGACCATTTTTGCGATAAGTAAATCAATTACGTAAGGATAGATCCAGTTTTCATTCAGTCAATTTGAAGTCCAGTTATAAATTAAATTTCAAGTTTAGTGTTAAGCATAATTTAAGTTAAGTCCAAATAAGTCCAAATTTTAAGGCGGAACCGGAAGTGGATAACGTTATTTTGTTAGTGCGACAAACACTGTACTGTACATCTCATGTGTTCGTCAAAAACCTAAACGTTTATTTGAATATTGTATCAGTATTGGTAATATATGTCAAATAGCGAAGCTTTCAAACATAAACAGCTGATCAGCAGCCAACCGCACTGACTACAAACATCGCGAAAAAGGGTTTGTTTTGATTTCATGTAATTTTGTTTATAACAATAGTTTGTACACTCGACAAAGGGGACGATACAACAAAAGTGTTGTATATTATCCAAACAAAGTCTGACAAGACGCGAACAGAAAGAGTGAAA
This sequence comes from Sabethes cyaneus, assembly GCF_943734655.1. Classification (NCBI taxonomy): domain Eukaryota; kingdom Metazoa; phylum Arthropoda; class Insecta; order Diptera; family Culicidae; genus Sabethes; species Sabethes cyaneus. Next base: position 144,434,321 of record NC_071353.1, on the reverse strand, counting down.
AATTAAGTAAGGGGGAGTCACTGAAGCAACGCCCATTAATCGATAAGCTATAATGCTATAATGGGAGCCAATTATAATGGGATTCGACCCTAACTTTTCCCCCAGGAACTGGGAATCGCAGATATTGGTGAACTTATGAATCACAGCGGACTGAATCTGACTTCTAGTCCAATTTAGCTAGTTTTGAGTTCAATTCCAAACACAATTTTAAGTGCAATTCGAATACTTTTGAGGAAAAATGCAATAAAAAAGAAGAAAAACTGGCATGGACAAAAGAAAAATCGTAACACAATGCGCTATGGGAAAAAACGAGCGAAAAAACAGACGCAATTAAGGTACGGCCTGCAAACTGATAAAATATAGGCGATCCTATGTAAAATTTTCCGGAGAATCTCGTGGTGCCCACCCCTTTCCTGTTTGCCATCGAGAAGTGCTCCATTTTGCTCATTTTCCCCTATTTTTGACATTTTTTCACACTTATTGGACTATACCAAGCTAGACTTCGAGAAAAGAACACTTAAAAACCTGACATTTTTGTGTAAAAAAGTCTGCAGAATCGAATGGGGTCTACCCCATTTAGTTTAGAGCACATTAATTTTATTGGTTGAGTTCCCGTTTGATATGGTCGGCTTGGTAACGTGAGTTCAACCAAAAAATTATTGTGCTCTATTAAACTAAATGGGATAAGCCCTACTCGATTCTGCGGACTTTTTTACACAAAAATATCAGATTTTTAAGTTTTGTTTTCTCAAAAACTTGCTTAGTATAGCTCAATTAGAGTAAAAAAATGTTTAAAATAGGGGAAAATGAAAATCGAGCACTTCCTGATGGCAAACCGGAAATGGGTGGGCACCACGAGATTCTCCGGAAAATTTTACAAAAGATCACCTATATTTTATCAGCCTGCAGGCCGTATCTTAATTGCGTCTGTTTTTTCGTTTTTGTCCGTAGTACAATGGGAGGAAAAACGGGACGTAAAAGTAAAAAGTGGAAAAGAAGAAAATGTGAGTGAAAATGGAGAACAAGGCAAAAAACGAGGCAAAATGTGGAAACCGGACAGAAAAAGAGGGAGAACGAAAGCGAAAAGAATAAAAATAAAAGAAAAGAAGAAAAGAAAATACGAACGAACTGGACAGAAAACCAGAAGCATGGCACAAAAGAGGAAAAACAAACAGAATAGAAAAGGAAGAAAATAATAGGTGACAATACGGGTTTCTCTCGTAATTTAAAAACAAGAACAAAAAAAGAGAAAAATGAAACGGAAGAAAAACGGATCGATATGAAAAATACAAAAACAAAAAATTAGAAGAAGAGTTAACGGTACAGAAGACAAAAAACGAGACTATAAAAAGGATAACCGGCCACGGGAAGAAAATAGACGAAAAACGAAACAGAAAAGAGCAAGACAAGAGTAATCAGGATCAAGAAAGTCAGAGGAAAGAGGGAAGACAAGACAGGCAACGTGACAGAGAAGGAGAAAAACGGGAAAGTAAAGGTGAAAAAACTAGACAAGAAAGGCAAAAGGGAACAGATAACAAGAGAAAACAAAAGGTAAAGAATTGCGAGAGAGAGAGAGAAAAAAAAAGAAAACCGGTAGATGAAACGGAAAAAAGAATTCAGCAGGAATATAAAAGGAGAAGTATGAGACAAAATGGCAATGATAAATGGAAATGGGATGGGAAAATGGGACAGAAAAAGAAGAAAAGAAAACTAGGTTAAAACGAAGGAACCCGGAGTGCAAAGGGAAGGGAACCAATAAAATCTAAAAAAGGAACAGACTAAGACGAAAAACGAGTTCGAAGAGAGCTAGAAACAGCCAATAAAATTGAATAAAGAAAAATGAGAAGAGAAAAAACGGAACAAACGCAACACTGGCCCCGTAATTTTCCTGTACTCTAACAGCCGGCTGCGAAGTCTGTCGATAAAGAAGGGTAATGTCTAAAGACGGTATGAATCCATGGCTTTGCTTTTGAAATTGGAAACACGGGAAAGAAAAAAAAAATGAGAGAAAATGAAGAGAAGTCAATGCAAAAACCAAGAATATGGTGTATGGAAAAAGAAAAATCAAATCGAAAAGAGGAAAAACGGGGCTGGAAAACAGTTTTCCAAAGAGGAGTCAACAGTAAAAACCTTTTATAGACGAGGCCATATTGCCATATTCTAGTATTTTCTTCGCGAGCAAACAAAAATTGCAACAAAGCTAAGTGTTTTGCAGAAAGAAAGCTATTATCAATCGGTTTCCTGTCACAGATTTTGCTTGAAATTGAGATTGACTAACTGAATAGGGTATGTTAAAAAAATAATTTCATGTCAACGAAAGTTGCGTCAGCTTTGCACATCCATTTTTCCTACTCTGAAAGTGAAATTTTTTCCAATCGTATAAAAACAAGCAAAACAATGATGTAATGTATTAAACTCAACTAAACAACAGGTAAACGTCCCTTCTTTAAAATGGCGTTGGGTAAAAATGGTTATGTTAACAAACAAATGCGTTAGAGCTGTCAAAAGCGCGATGCGCAGAAGTGTTGCAAGTAACCCCGATGTTGCAAGTATCCCCGGATGACGGTACTTAAGTTTTTAACCTGATTTTTGAAGAGGTTATAAAAGACTTTAGAAAAGTGGGACCTTTGGTCGGAAGGTAGTTTTATAGCGGTTATCAGGAAATTCTGCTGGAGCTCATAGTTTTATTAGCGGTTTTGAGACATTGGTCATGAAAACCACTAGAAGAGCGTAATAAAATTTTGAAATGTTACTTGTCATATTACCTTTCAAACAATACTAATAGCGCATAAATCGGTTTGGTCATCTCTGAGAAACGTTCGGCTAATTAACACCTTGAAAAAGTATATTTTAAAGCATAGCTTTTGAACTGCTTGTTTGTTTTTAACAAAACTCTCTCAAAACTTTTATTAGATTCTAAAACTGTTGAAATCGTTCGCAAAGAATGCATTGAGTCAGTCCAGAAACAAACAATTTCTACCATACGCGCTTCGAAAACTAAACTGGACTTTATTTCTTTTGCCATCTTAACTGCTATTCCAATACTAGTACTTAAAAAATGCCACGAACTTGCAATGCTTTACTTCATCAATGAGATTAAATCTCAATGTATCCAGTTAGTAGAATTGTATACGTAGAAATATTTGTATCGTTCACTCCTGAAGATGACGGGATACCCTTCGAAACGTCGACTATAAACGGAAAATAAATATTTTCGCTGGTAACCCGTGATCAAAAGCCAACCGAAAATTTGAAGCTTAAGTAATTAAAACAAGTTTTATTCAAGCTCAACGTATATTCTTCAAGAATACTATAAGTAAGCATAAATAACTTTATCAAGCCAATTGGTTAGTCAAATTTGGGCTTTATTTTACGAACATTTCTTCCTACCATTCTTGAAAATTTGCTTCGACAGTATTGTTCAGTAAATTAGATTACCTCTACGAAAACTAAAAATTGAAAAACCACTGAAATTTTTATATGAAACTTAGTTAAGGCCCCGAGGCGTAAATATTTTTTTTGTCACAGACTAAGGGTTAATTATCCGAAAAAACTGGCCTACACTGGATCATCAAAGGGCCATCGCCATTGCAATCCAGTACACAACCATCAGCGATGTGTGCATTGCAAATGCATTAGTTTCACTGTGCACTGACTGTTTTTCGTTTTCATTTTTTTTGCTCGATTTTATTATCGACCATGGCTAATAGCCGAATCAAAGGTGATCGCCACTGCAGGCGGCCCCGGAATTTGCATACGATTTTGACCTTCTTCACCTGCCTGCCTTCCCAGCAGTGTACTTAACTCTTCGGCGATAGCTTTCTTCCCGAAACCTTCGCAGAATGCACCCGGGTCTGTCCTTTCGATGGCCAGCTAGTCAGTCAGCCAGCCGGTGATGGTTCGATGTTTGTGTATGCAAAAAATGTAATAAAATTGAAATGGTAAATCCATTTTTGTCCCTTCAATAAAAAAATAAACGCAAATCGAACTACAAACCGATTGCGAAGGAAGCATCGACGAGCAGGCGCACGTCTTTAATTAAGTCATTTCGTTCCGTCACCCGAGTGCCCGTCGCCGTGAGTCTTGGCACCGTGACAGGAGCGTGCAATCGATTAAAAATAAAAATCTTCGCCACTATGACATATTCCCCACCGAGCGGCCACAGGCCGCTGTTCTCTCTGGCAAGGACGACAAAAGACAATTACAACTTTTTATATTGCTTTCGTTTTATTGCTACAGTTTTATGGAAGACGCACGACGCACAAGTGCACTGGATTTCGACCCAAAATGGTTAACGGGGACCGTTGGACGTCGTCGTCGTCGACGCGGTCGGCGGGATCTTACATAATCTCCCCCTCTCTCGAATTGTGGATGAGTGGATAATAAAAGGTATCAGAATTTAATTAACGGCGGTCACCACCCCGGCGGTTCTGACCGATGACGATCGGAGCGCGATCGCAATGCACGTGTGTTTTTTTTCTGCATTTGATCCGACCACCAATAGCTGTTATCATCCGAAGTGAAGTGAATGGGATGGGATTTGGCCGTGCTGGCTGGCGGACCTCCCCGGCGTGGCGATCCTGGCTGGTTGGGTGTTCTAACCAGCAGACAATTCTGCGGGGAAGACCTTTCGCTGGCCGATGACCATGGCCATGGCCATGGATTTGGGTTTGGAGCAAACATCAGCAGCGGGTAATCGTTCGCTCGCCGCGGTAGGTTGCCGAGCGAAATTATAGTTTCAAAGTCGGTTTTTATTTCCCATATTTACGTAAGTCCAGTTTACAGGTTTATTTTTCCCTGGCTGATAAGCACCCGACCAAGGAAGGTGAATGTGGAATGAGAGAATCGAAACGTTTGATAGTGATCTGCTCTTAATGACGGTGTTCAGAATCATCGCAAATCACATTTTATTCCGAATCTTGGAAGTTAAAATTGTTTTACCCTGGCTTGGTTAACCGTACTTTGAAGGCAGTTCTGACATTTTATTTACTTGCAATGGATTTTGTTCAAATTTCTTCCAAACAGGAGTATTAAATACGAAAAGCTAAATGATTTGTAGCCAACCTTCAAGCAACTAAACATTTCTTCTGACTGTATTATCAGCCGATTTTGATCGTAGAAAAAACAACACACATCCGTTACGGACGTTATAAAAGCGATCCCGCATAACTCAGAAATGCGTGACCATAAATTTGTACGAAATCACCCACCTTAAAACTTCGATACGTCTAACTACGTCGGGTCGTGTCTTAATCTACCGCATGCAACCCTATCGGAGGCATCAAATCTTTTTCGTTTATAATCGACGGTTTACAGATGTAACTCCGTTCTTCGAACGGCGTAGCCGCGGGCAGGATCCTTGCTGCAAATTTCACTAGCTGGTTTCGTTGATATAGAAGGCGCATTTGATAATTCATCTCTCTCTCTCTCTCACACACACACACACACACACTGGCTTAGGCTGAAGAAGTGGCTTAGGACTGAGCTCTACCTAGCCAGGCAATTTTTTTTTTGGTCATCGAAACATGGGTAGTACCGCGCGGTAAACAGACTTTACCAGGTAGGCTTCGGTTTTTGACTTAAAATACGGTGCTAAACCGTTAGTCATTAAACTGCCAGTTTGTTCCAAGAGCTAATTGTAAGAAGGTACTATTCGTTCAAGTTTCGGCAGAAAAAGAAGGACACCAACAAAGCGTCGAAACGTCGGGAAAACATCAAACTTCAGTCTTGATAAATTTCTCCGAAGACTGCCCTG